>NC_079500.1:14871543-15222810 GCF_030052815.1 Hevea brasiliensis | reverse complement strand
AACCCAGAAACCTAGGGAACTAGGTCAATTGATTAGGTTAAGTTAACATATAAATTCTGGAAATTTTCAAAAGAACCATTTGATCTCAGAACACACATTTAGCTATATCTCCTACTAGAAAACTCCAATTAGGTTGGGCCATACAGATCTGGAACCCTAAGAAACAGGGCTCCAACTTTGTTTTAGACTTGGTCCTCAAATTATGAACATAAGAACCCTAAAATGGGAGTCAAAGTTTCTAATCTAAACATGAGTCCTGGTAGAACAGGGTACATGAGTCCAGGTGAGTGATTTGGCCATAATTAATTCTACAAAACTTGAAAAATTATAATAAAAATTTTTGAGTGACTATAAGACATAGAGAAACAAATTCTATGAAGGGAGTGTGGCCAAACAGTGGCCACATCCTAGTCAATCTGCTATGTAAAAACAGTGTACCAAATCTGGACCTAAAGAAAAGTCTATAAAAGAATTAGGCATATGAGATGAAATGAATTAGAATAAATTGTTAAGCATAAAAATAACATGAATTAATGAAATTATAAATACTTAATAATATTATTCTGCCCAAAGTACACCTAGACTCATTTATATAGCTTGGATCGATTGGTATACCATTTAGGGACTACATATTGCAGTACTGCCCACAGGGATAATCATTGACAGACAACATATGTCTAAGATGATTGTTCTACTGGTTTTATGCCTGCCCAATGGCCATAGTGCCAATTTTTATTATTACTGGCTTATGCCTGCCCGCTGGCCTTGTGCCTGATATGATCGTTGTATACTTGATAGACATACAGCTGTCTAACCTGTATACTCCCGTGTATCCAGTCTTTATAGTCTGTTGTAGGTTACTTGGGCACAGAAATGAGTAGAAATCTTAAATTGAAATAAAAATAGGAGAAGATTGTTAAGGTGAATTTCATTGAATTAAACATAAGATACATGATAAAAAGATTTCGATTAATTTATTTTGTCCAAAGTTCTATAAACATGTAAAAGACCTAGAAATTCATAAAATTTTATATTTCCTTATAAGAATACACGTAGAATAATTATTTCAGTTATTTGTTTATTTTTATTTCAATGTATGCACCACTAAGCATTATGCTTAGCGCATTGGTTCTTACCACGCATAGGTACAGGAGAGCCACAGCAGCAGCAGTAGTAGAGCCTAGATAGGACTTGAGCAGATCTGCTACAGTGTAGATTGTCACCTCACCAGTTCATTTTGGTAGGGCTCATGTATAGTTAGATTTTGTATTTTGGTTATTGTATGTAATAAATCAGATTGAGATATGTAACTAAATTTTGGATTGTATATAAAATTGTATATTATTGTGAGTAATATTATATGAATAAAATGCAAGTTTATTTTATTTGAAGATTTTATGAGTAATGTTATGATATGGTACATGAACAATTAACATGAGAAATGATGTGACAGAATGGGACAAAAAAATTTCTACACATAATATAATATAATTGAATTAATATTGTACATGACAAGACAGAATAGGGTGCTCCGACACCGAATGTAGCACACTTTGCTCGGCTACACTATAGACCGGGTAAGGGGTGTTACACTCCTCATTTAGTTTGTCCATTAGAATGTCCAGCTTGTTATGTGCTTCCTGGAGGCTGTCCTCGATAGCTCGCATCCTGCCATATAGTGTGGTCTCTATGCGCTGCAGGTATGCAAGGACCGAGTCCATCGGTGGTGGTGTGTATGGAGGCACTCGGATAGGGGACTCTTCAAACATCCGCTCTTGCCTTTCTTCTTGGGGTTGTGAAGTCTCACTGGGTCCCTTCCTTGCCTCGTCTCTTCGAGGGATGGTTTTTCCTTCAGCATCCACCAAGTAGCATTTGTTGCCCACTTTCTTACATATCCCCATGGATATGCAAATAGTTTGATCAATTCTCAATGTTCCAGTAACAAAGCGCAGTCTATGATGTCCTGGAACAAAGCCGAAGTGGAGGGCAATGGTGGTGACAAGGCCTCTAAGCACTATGTGCCTGGTAGGCTGATGGCAAAGGCGTCGGAGATGGTTGCACAGGAAAAAGCTAGTGCTACACCGCTACCTGGTGACCATGCACCATAGGAAAAATAGCTCACTAGCGTTGACAACGCCAAGGCTGTCGCCATGGCCCATGATGGTGTGGGTGGCAAACCAATGCATGTATCGCAATGCTGGACTAGTGATGCCCATTGATTTGGATTTTCTGGAGTTGTAGGGCTCTGTGTTTGGTGCAATGGAATCCCAAAAGTTGATGTTGTTATATAGCATGCGGTTCCTTGGGATTTCTTGGTGGCCAGTACTGTCAAAGCTGAAGATGGCATTGAACTCGTCCATATTCATTACCCGGTCTACACCAAGTAGGCGAAACTCAATTCTGCCCCTGTCTTCCCTGTCGGTGGGCCATAAGTTGACCTTGAAGCTACCCAAAAATTCTAGCATTGTGTCTTCGTAAGTCGAAAATTGGAGTTGGGCGAACCTTATCCACCCAATGCTATCAAGTAGCCCATTGATTTCTTCTTGCAACCCGATTTGCTCTAAAAGTAGAAAATCTATGTATTTGATGGAGGATATTTTTCATGCATGAAGTCGGGTGCACATTTTTTTGTGGGCGTCATCTCAAAATCACCAAGGAATAGAGATTTTGGGTCGTGGAGCGGGTTGGGGCTGTGGTTGCTGTGGAGGAGGGGCTTATTGAGATGGTTGGGGAGTGGCTACCCTCGTCCTTGGGCATTGAGTTGGAGGCTGGGGTGGAGAAGGTGAGGATTCTCCTCTTTGTCTTGAAGAAGAGCCGATTCTCCTTGCAGATCTCTTCGCAGGAGCCATGGGTGTGTTTTTGGGAAGGAGAAGAATATGATTTTGGTGAAGGGAGATGAGATTTGAGAGGTTTTTATAGGCTAAGAAGGGAGTAGATGAAAGGTTTTCTGTTTATGAAGGGTTTTAATGCTAGGGGTGTATTTAAAGAGCCGTTAAGACTCTTCGTTTCGTGCTTTTCGCGGCCTAGGAGTTGCGTCTGTGACGAGATACACGGGTCGTGTATCACTACACGGGTCCCGACATGTAGGGCCGTGTAAATTTCTACCTGAAATTTTCGAAATCTGTCGTAGTACACAGCCCGTGTAAATCAGCTATGGGACCCGTGTAACTTCCTGTCTGTCGAATTACTTTACTGGATATGTTACACGACCCATGTAAAATTCAAGGAGCCCCGTGTAACCTTCTGTCTCACAGTTATTCTGCTAGAGACATTACACAGTCCGTGTAATTTGGGATATGGACCTGTGTAAATTTCTGTCTCCGAAGGGTTGAGATTGCATGAAATTTATGGGCTTCCAGAAAGTTACACGGGGCGTGTACTACTAGTACATGACCCGTGTAATTTTCTGGTTTTTTAAATCTTTGGCAGATGAAAAATAATAACACATGAAATGGATGCAAAGATTAACAATAGAGTTACTTCCCCAGTTTTGTTCAATTTTCCCTTTTGTGGTTTTGACTTGGTGATTCCCTTCCTCTCTTGATCTCTATTCCCTTTTTCAAAAAAATCCTACAAAATGAAATGCTAATGAGTATGAAACAAAAATTCAATATTGAAGAAAAAAGAAAAGAAGAAAAGTTCAGAAAAATTTTGGGTTGCCTCCCAAAAAGCGCTTGTTTATAGTCTTTAGCTGGACTTTGCTTGTTTATGGTCTATCAGTAGGAGGATTGAGAGTGCAATTTACTCCCGTTTCTATGGCTTCTCCCTAAAAGTAAGGCTTTAGCCTCTGCCCATTGACCTTGAATGTACCTGAGATTTCGCTCCATACCTCTACTGCTCCATGTGTGAAGACTTGGGTGACCTTGAAAGGTCCGAACCATCTTGATTTCAGCTTCCCTGGAAAGAGTTTCAATCTATAGTTGAATAAGAGAACAAGATCTCCTTCTTTTATCTCTTTCCTTGCTATGCGCTTGTCATGCCATCTTTTGGTTTTATCCTTAAAGATTTTGGCACTTTCGTATGCATCTTGTCGGATTTCTTCCAACTCATTCAGTTGTAAGAGCCTTTTTTCACCAACAGCTTTGAGGTCAAAGTTTAGTACCTGAATTGCCCAGCAGGCTTTATGCTCAAGTTCAACAGGGAGATGGCATGATTTTCCATAAACCAGTCAGAAGGGTGTTGTGCCAATCGGGGTTTTATATGCAGTGCAGTATACCCATAGTGCATCATCTAGCTTCATGCACCAGTCCTTCTTGGATCTGTTTACAGTTTTCTCCAAAATCTGCTTTAGTTCCCTATTTGATATTTCTACTTGACCGTTGGTTTGAGGATGATAAGGTGTGGCCACCTTGTGAGTCACTCCATACTTTTTCAGTAGTGTTTCAAATTGTTGGTTGTAGAAGTGACTTCCTCCATCACTGATTATCGCTCGTGGTGTGCCAAATCTTGTGAAGATGTTCTTCTTAAGGAACTTGATGACCACTCTAGCATCATTGGTTGGCGTTGCAATAGCTTCTACCCATTTTGACACATAATCAACTCCAACCAAAATATACTTGTTTCCATAAGAAGAGGGAAATGGTCCCATGAAGTCTATTCCCCATACATCAAACAATTTTATCTCAAGTATACCATACAGTGGCATTTCATTCCTTCTTGAACTGTTACCTGTTCTTTGGCATTGATCACAAGCTAGCACAAAGGATCTTACATCCTTAAATAAATGTGGCCAGTAAAACCCTGCTTGTAAAATCTTGGCTACGGTCTTTGAAGTGCCTAAATGTCCTCCATATAGTGATGAATGGCAGTGATAAATGATACCTTCCATATCTTCCTCTAGTATGCACCTTCTTATCAGCCCATCATTACATCTCTTGTACAGTAGTGGTTCTTCCCATAAGTAATATCTCACATCATGTAGGAATTTCTTCCTTTGCTGATAAGTCATGTTTGGAGGTAGTACCCTACATACAAGAAAATTAACAAAGTCAGCGTACCATGGAGCTTTGGAGAATGCAAGTAATTGCTCATCAGGAAATGAATCGCTAATTAGCAACTCTTCGAAATCTTCCATGTACTCCAATTTTAGTCTAGAAAGATGGTCAGCTACTATATTTTCATATCCCTTTTTGTCCTTTATTTCAAGGTCAAATTCTTGCAGGAGTGGAATCCATTGAATCAATCTTGCTTTTGCTTCCTTTTTGTTCATAAGGTACCGGATTGCAGCATGATCTGTGAATATAATGACTTTTGACTCGATGAGGTAAGATCTAAATTTGTCTATTGTAAATACCACTACTAGGAATTCCTTCTTTGTGGTAGCATAATTGATTTGTGCATCATCGAGTGTCTTGCTAGCATAATAAATAGCATGGAGCTTATTATCTTTTCTTTGCCCGAGCACTGCTCCAACTGCAAAATTGCTCGTGTTGCACATAACTTCGAATGGTAGCTCCCAATTCGGTGGCTACATTATTGGTGCTGATATCAGGGTCTCTTTGATTCTGTTAAAGGAGACAAAGCAATTTTCATCAAAATCAAAAGGAACATCTTGGTTTAACAAGTTAGTAAGTGGCTTAGCTATTTTGGAAAAGTCATTGATAAATCTTCTGTAGAATCCTGCATGTCCCGAAAAGCTTCGCACTCCCTTGACTAATGTTGGTGGTGGCATGTTTTCAATAATCTCAATTTTTGCCTTATCTACTTCAATTCCTCTTTCTGATATTAAATGTCCCAGAACTATACCTTCCCTTACCATAAAGTGGCATTTTTCCCAATTTAGGACCAGGTTTGATTCTTCACTTCTTTGCAACACCTTAGATAAATTAGCTAGGCAATCATCAAAAGTAGCTCCATAAACAGAAAAATCATCCATAAAAACTTCCATAATATCTTCAATATAGTCAGAAAAGATAGCCATCATGCATCTTTGAAAGGTAGCAGGGGCATTACAAAAACCAAAAGGCATTCTCCTATATGCAAATGTTCCATAGGGACAAGTGAATGTTGTCTTTTCTTGGTCTTCTGGGTGAATAGGAATTTGAAAGAATCCTGAATACCCATCCAGGTTACAGAAATAAGAGTGTTTCGCTAATCTTTCTAATTTGGTCAATGAAGGGGAGGGGGAAATGGTCTTTCCTGGTGGCACTGTTCAATTTTCTATAATCTATGCACATTCGCCAACCAATGACTACTCTAGTAAGGATTAGTTCATTGCTTGCATTTCGGATAACTGTTGTCCCACCTTTCTTAGGAACTACATGTATTGGACTAACCCATTTACTATCAGAAATTGGGTATATGATACCTGCATCTAGAAGTTTTAAAATTTCTTTCTTGACTACCTCTTTCATGTTTGGGTTAAGTCTTCTTTGGTGTTCGATTGTAGGTTTACTGTTTTCTTCCATGGGTATCCTATGCATACAAATCGAAGGGTTGATTCCCTTCAGGTCTTCTATTTTATACCCTAATGCTTTGCTATGGATCCTAAGTTCTCTTAATAATTTTTCCTCTTCTAACTTAGGCAGGCTAGCATCTATTATAACAGGATATTTAGAATTTGAGTCCAGAAATGCATACCTTAGCAAAGACAGGAGAGGTTTAAGCTCTACCTGTTTGGAGTTTTCCTGGAGCTTACCTTCAGTTTGTTCCTCCTTCAAATCCTCCATCTCGGAAGCCTTAGCTAAAGGTAGGGGTGGAGGAGCTACCAACTGTTGTGCACATGCTGCTATTTCAGTATTTTCATCATCCACTGTGTGGCTGCACACAATACATACTTCAAGAGGATCTTTAGGATGTGTCTCATGAAATTCCTCTTTGACTTGTTCGTCAATTATGTCAACCTTGAAGCATTGATCAGGTTCAAATTTGTGTTTCATTGTGTCGAACAAGTTGAACTCCACTTCTTCTTCTCCTACCTTAAGGGTTAATCATCCATTTTTGACATCTATGATAGCTCCGGTGGTTGCTAAGAATGGTCTTCCCAAGATGATGGGAATTTGGACATCTTCTTCCATCTCAAGGACAACAAAGTCCACTGGAATGAAGAATTTGCCCACTTGAATAGGGATGTTCTCAAGTATCCCTACAGGATATTTAATGGATCGATCAGCCAATTGCAATGAGATTGTTATGGGTTTTAGTTCCCTGATCTCCAGCTTTTTACATATTGATAGAGGCATTAGACTGACGCTTGCCCCATGATCACAGAGGGCCTTGTCTATTTTCTTGTTACCAATGATACAGGGTATGGAGAAGCTTCCTGGATCCTTCAACTTTGGAGGCAGTTTGTTTTGCAGAATGGCACTGCATTCCTTTGTTAGAGCTACTGTTCCATAGTCCTCTAGCTTCCTTTTCTTTGACAGAATTTCCTTAAGAAATTTGGCATAAGATGGCATCTGAGAAAGTGCTTCAGTGAAGGGAATGTTAATGTAAAGTTTCTATAAAACTTCCAAAAACTTCCCAAAATGCTTGTCTAATTTGGCTTTGTGAAATCTCTGAGGAAAAGGTAGGGGAGGCTGGTATGGTTCTCGTAATTTCTTTATCTTCCTTGCTTCCTCTTCCTGATCTTTCTTAGCTTCTTCCTCCTTTTTCTCTGCTTGGTCTTTAGATTTTTCTATGGTTTCCTCTGTCGATTCTACCTCTGGTTGTACTAGAGTTCTCCCACTCCTCAGTGCAACTGCCTTACAATGCTCCCTTGGGTTCATTTCTGGTTGACTAGGCAGTTTGCCAGTAGCCTTACTTGAAGAACTTGCTTACTGAGCAATTTGATTCTCTAGCATCTTGTTATGGGTAGCAAGTTGGTCCATTATGGAAGTCATTTGTTTAATCAATTCAGTTTGTTGTTGTTGAGCTACTAGGAATCCTTCCATCATGGTTTCCATGGTCATTTTCGGTTCAGGTTGTTGAGGTTGGAGAGGTAGTGATGGCTGTGCAATGTTCTGACCTCTGTTCTGAAATCCAAGGGGTGCTAGAGGTTTGTACCCTTGTTGCTTGTTTATTGGCTGGTTCTGCTGATTGGACCATGAGAAATTTGGGTGATTTCTCCATCCAGGGTTGTAAGTATTTGAATACAGATTGTTTGGCTGCCTCTGGTTGAAGTTTCCTCCATTATTCACATAGTTCATCTGTTCTATAGGTTAGTTGAAATTGCTGTATTCTGAATTCATGTATCCTCCTTCGTAGCTGCCCTCATGTTGACTATTTGTACCAACTGCGTTGGCTTGCATTTTTTTGAGTTTCTTTGTGAGCTAATCAAACTAGGCATTTATCATGCTTAGGGCATCTACTTCCAAGACCCCTGCAGTTCTTCTTGCATTTCTTCTTTCATTTGACCACTCATAATTATGGTATGCAACCCTTTCTAGGAGTTCAAGTGCTTGTGGCACTGTTTTCTCCATTAGATCACCCTCTGCAACTGAATCAACTGTGCTCCTTGTAGAGGGTAGTAATCCATTATAGAAATTTTGCACCAATAGCTAATCTTCTATGCCATGGTATGGACATTCCCTCTGCAGGTCTTAATATCTTTCCCTTGCGTCATAGAGTGATTCTCCCTCCTTTTGTCTGAAGGTGTTGAGCGCAAGCCTCAGCTTTGCAATCTTTGCAGGTGGGAAATACCTTGCTAGAAAAGCTTGAGAGAGGCTTTCCCATGTAGTGAATGTTCCAGCCAGTTGAGAAAGTAACCACTTCCTTGCTCTGTCCCGAAGGGAGAATGGGAATGCTCTGAGTCTTATTGCTTGATCAGACACTCCATTCATCTTAAATGTATCACATAGGGCAAGAAAGCATTGGAGGTGATAGTGTGGGTCCTCTGTTGGTGAACCTGTAAACTGGGTTTGTTAAATCATTTAGAACTATGCTGGTTTTAATTCAAAGTTGTTGGCTTCCACTGTGGGTCTAGTGACACTGAGCTAAAATCCTTGGATAGATAGAGCTCCGTTATCTCTCAAGAGTCTTGGTCTGTCATTATTATTGGCCATGGTTGGGATTTCGGGATCTCCTTGACCGCGCTCTTGATGTTTCCTTTCCTTTCTGATGGCTTTCAGAGTTTTGTCTATTTCTGGATAACAGTCTAAAATTTCTTCTGGCTTTATTCTGGTCATATACCAGATCGGGTGCCTGAGAGAAAAGAAAAGAAATACAACTAGTAAAATAAAATTAAATAATAAATGTAATTGCCTAAATCAGCTAAATCGCTTATCGTTTGATATTACTAAAACCAAAATTCCCCGGCAATGGCGCCAAAAACTTGTTTCTCTATTTCGCAATTACCGCAAGTGCACATATCGCTAACAAGTAATAAAGTGATAAGTAGAGTATTATTCTCATGAGGAATTTTGTTTAACAAGTACCAATCTACACAGAAATCTTGACTGTCTACGCTATCGAATACTTAGGGAATGAAGTTTGTTAACTTTAAATACTAAAATGGTAAACTTAAAACTAAATGATTTATTTGAAGCAATTCTGGAATTAAGATTTCATACTTGAATCATACTAGGGATGTTATCTCATTTATTTACTGAATTGAGGATCGTTTTCCTTGATGGAAATCAGTCCTAAGCTATCCTAAATCCTCTCTCAAGGCATCTAGGGTGTATTCTAATTAACTTTAACCCTACTTTCGTGGTGATCAAATCAATTAAAATCCTTTAAGACCTTTGACCAATTTTTAAGTTCCACAAAGGTATCAGCCTATGTCTAGGTCAGAATTCCTAGGTTTAAGATCTCAATTTTCTAATGTTAATCTTCACCTTTCAGTCCTTCAATTAACATCTACAATCATAACTAAGTGGGTACCAACACATAGCATGCATTAAGATCACAAGAAATTAAATCAAGAAACGAATCTCAAATCCAACAAATAAAACTCAATGTTCATCCATAATAATAATTACAAGAGCTACTCTCCCAAATCCAGAATAGGAAAACTACTCACTCATGGTGAGTTCAATAAAACTCATGATAAAAAGTAAGAAACAATAAAAAGAGAGTTATGCAAAAGAAATAAAGTAATAAAATTCTGTCTAAGGAGATGAAACGAAGGAACTAAAGAGAGTTTTAGCTTTGATCTTGTGGAGCTTCAGCTGAAAGACTTCTTTTGGTCTTGATGTAGAGTCCGATAACAGCAACCTTCAGCAGCATTCCCGATGACAGTGGCCAACCCCCTTTGCCTGGTGTTTTCTTTTCTATTTATATTGGTTGCTCTAGGGTTAGGTCATTTTGAGGCCAAAAACCTTTAGGAGTCTCATTCGAATCAGAAAATAGGAGGGGAATTCGAGTCAGAAAATAGGTTGTAGCATAGTACACGGCCCGTGTGTCACTATACGGGTCCCACAAAGTAGGGCCGTGTAAATTGCTGGAGGAGAATCGCGTGGTCTTGTTTTGGTATAGAAAGTTACACGGGTCTGTGCCAACTACACGGGCCGTGTACTATTGTTCCCATAAGGTTCTTCAAGCTTGCGCCCTTGCAGATTACACGGGTCCTTGCAGATTACACGGGTCTACTTACACGACCCGTGTACTTATGTTTCTCATCGATTCTCCTGGCTTTCTTCTGACAGAGAGTTACACGGGTCTGGGGCTTGGTTTACATGACCCATGTACTTTGTATCAGCAGCAATTCTTTGTCTTTTTATCTCCAAGCTTTCCTTTGCACTTCCATCCTTTGAGGCTTCACCCAAACACTTGAAATAATGCAGAAAACATGGAATTAAGGGCTTGGCAATAGAATTTATGAAAACTAATGAAATCAACTACTATGCATGAAAATACTTGTCTAAATGCTATGATTTAGAATACAAATGTGCTTAAAAACATCTACACAATTCAAGTGTATCAGCATCCCAATGCTTGATTGGTAGCTGTTGTTGTATGCAAACTCAATCAGAGGCAAGCGTGTGTCCCAACTGCCCTCAAAATCTATCACACAAGCCCGTAGCATGTCCTCCAAGATCTGAATTACCCTCTCAGACTGGCCATCTGTCTGTGAGTGGAATGCTGTACTAAAGTTAAATCTAGTTCCTAGGGCTCTCTAAAGACTACCCCAGAATCTATAAGTGAACAGATTTGGTCAATCTGTCAACAATGACCCATACTGCATCATGGCTCTTCTGTGTCCTCAGAAGTCCCATCACAAAATCTATCATTATTCTTTCCCATTTCCATTGTGGTACTGGTAGTGGATATAACAAATCAGCTGGTACTTGATGCTCTGCCTTCACTTGCTAACAAGTTAAGTATTTAGATACAAATTCAGCTACATCTCTTTTCATATCCATCCACCAGTAGTGCTCTTTCAATCCTCTGTACATTTTAGTACCACAAGGGTGCATAGCAAAAGGAGATACATGTGCTTCCTTCATAATGATCTGTCTCAAGTCAGCATCATTAGGAACGCACATTCTGCCCTGGTGTAGCAGTAGACCGTCATCTCTTATGGAGAACTCAGGTTTCTTGCCTTGTCTGACTTCTTCTAGTAACTTCTAATATCTTTCATCATTCTGAATAGCCATTCTGATCTGATCAATCAACACTGGCTGTACATGCCATGCAACTGCTGTCTACCCCTCATCATTAATCTCTAAGTTGGCATGCAATGCTCTCAACTCATGTACCATAGACAAAGGAGAAACTCTTAAACTTGCCATAGTCTTACGACTTAAAGCGTCAGACACCACATTTGCTTTCCCTGGTTGATAGTCTATCAGACAATCATAGTCTTTTATCAACTCTAACCATCTCCTCTGTCTCAAATTCAACTCTTTCTGAGTGTCCAAATACTTCAAAGTCTTATGATCAGAGTAGATGTAGCACTTTTCCCCATACAAATAGTGTCTCCAAATCTTAAGAGCGAACACAATAGCTGCAAGCTCCAAGTCATGTGTCGGATAGTTTCTCTCATGCGGTTTCAGCTGGCGTGATACATATGCAATGACATTATGCTCTTGCATTAATACACAGCCTAACCCATTGTGAGAAGTATCACTGTAAACAGTATACTCTTTACCCGGGGTAGGTAAAGTAAGGACTGGAGCATCAGTCAAACACCTCTTCAATTCATCAAAACTCTGCTGGCATTTAACCGTCCACTGAAATTTCACATCTTTCCTAAGCAGTTTGGTCAGTGGAGAAGCCAACATAGAAATTCTCTTCACAAAACGGCAGTAGTATCTAGCTAACCCCAAAAAACTGCGAATCTCTGTGATATTTCTAGGTGGCTTCCAATTAAGGACAACTTCTATTTTGCTAGGATCTACCTTAATGCCTTCTGCTGATACTATGTGCCCCAAAAAGGATATTTCCTTTAGCCAAAATTGACACTTTGATAATTTTGTATATAATTGTTTCTCCCTCAACGTCTGCAGTACAATCCTCAAGTGTCTATCATGCTCCTCTACACTCCTTGAATAAACTAATATGTCATCAATAAACACAACTACAAACTGGTCAAGGTATGACCTGAAGATAGTGTTCATCAGATCCATAAATGTAGCTTGAGCATTAGTTAACCCAAATGGCATGACCAGGAATTCATAATGGCCATAGCGAGTTCTAAAGGTAGTTTTAGGGATACTCTGCTCTTGCACCCTCAATTGATAATAACCCGATCTCAGGTCAATTTTGGAGAACACAGCTGCACCCTTCAATTGATCAAACAAGTCATCAATGCGGGGCAATAGATATCTATTCTTTATTGTCACCTTATTCAACTGCTAGTAGTCAATACACAAGTGGAGAGTGCCATCTTTCTTCCTAACAAATAACACTGGTGCTCCCCAAGGTGGCACACTAGGGCGAATGAAGCCCTTATCAAGCAGCTCTTGCAATTGCACCTTCAACTCCTTCAATTCAGCAGGTTGCATTCGATATGGAGTAATCAAGATTGGATCCACACCAGGCATAACATCAATCTCAAACTGCACTTCTCTTTCTGGAGGTAACCCTGGCAACTCTTCAGGAAACACATCTGGAAAGTCACATACGGTAGGGATGTCCCTCAGTGCTGGACTTCCCACTTGGGTGTCTATCACATGTGCCAAGTACCCTTCACACCCCTTCCTAATCATTTTTCTAGCCAGTGCAGCTGAAATGATGTTTAACGGCAATAACTGCCTCTCCCCATGTATTATCACATTACCATACTGAGAGAGACCAAAAGTGACTGTCTTCAGTCTACATTCAATCATTGCATGATGCCTGGCTAACCAATCCATGTCCAAGATGATATCATAATCTCTGAAGGGCATTTCAATCAAATCTAATAGGAAAGTATGTCCTTGGATCACCAAAGGACAATCTCTATAGATTCTATTGACCCAGACCTCTTGTCCTAACGGACTGGTTACTAACACTTCAAATCCATTTTAACACATGGAACAACAAAGGAACTGACTCTACTAGCACTAACATATGAGTGGGTAGAACCCGAATCAAATAAGATAAATACTTCTTGATCAGAGATAGAGAAAGTACCAGCTACAATATCAGAAGTCTCAGCCTCTTTCCGCTGTCTCATCTTATAAATTCTGGCTAGAGGATTAACGAGCCTGACTGGCAGAAATGCTGCCTCTACCTCTGCCTCTTCCTCTGCTAACCGGTTGTGAATCTCTGGTAGCAGAACTCTGGATGGATTCTTCTGCAGTGGTAAGAGCTGGCCCAAATCTATTGGCACTGGTGCAGTCCTTAGCAAGATGGCCCATGCCTCCACAGTTAAAGCAAGCTCCTGTAGCCCAATAACACTCTCCCCCATGAGTCTTGCTACATGTCTCACAGGGGCGGGGAGGATAAGAACTCCTGGTCGATTGCTGACCAGACCGAAGAGGTCTCTGTCTAGAGAATCTGCCCCTTCCAAACCTTCCACCTCTGCTTGATCCCCCAAATTTCTTTCTTTTACCAGATGTACAACTGAGACCTTGCTCTACTGCTTTTCCACTTTTATCTTTTTCTGATTTTTCGATCTTCTCTTATTTTTCTTTCACTGGTTTTTCTTCTGATTTAATTTTTTCTAACTCCAGTGCCTGAAAGATCAGCTCAGAGAAGTTACTGTGTCTGAATCCCACTACTTGCATCCTCAGACTGGGCTTCAAGCCAGTTTCAAATCTCTTGCACCTTTCTCTGCTGGTAGACAGGAGACTCCCAGCATAGTGGCTTAAACGGGAGAACTCCCTCTCGCACTCTGCCACTAATATGTTGCCTTGCTTCAAACTTAAAAATTCTTGTAATTTCTGATCCACATAAGCATCTGGGACATATTTCTGTCTAAACTCTTTGATGAAGTCGTCCCAGGTTAGTACTGGATGTTCTACCAAGCTATGGGGGATGGTCTTCCACCAATCATATGCATCCCCTTGTAGCAAAGACACTGAATATTCAAATTTTAGTTCATCTGGGCAGTGTAGTTTCTTGAACACTCAGTCCATTCTCTCCAGCCACTGCTCTGCCTCTAGAGGGTCTACTATACCCTTGAATTCTGTCGCCCCATATTTCAATAATTTATCATACTGTCTGACTGGAGCCTGAGGTTGCACCATAGGAGTCTGAAGTGGAGCTTGAACAGGCATACCTCCAGCCATTTATTGAAACATTACAGCCATTTGCTGGGCGAACTGTGCCGAAAACTGTGGCATTTGTGGGGCTGGTGCCATTGACACACTAACATTTTGTAGAGCTGGGGCTTTCCCTTGTGCCTCAGCTTCAACAAATTGCTTAACTGAGCGGTTCCCTTCTTCCATTTCAAATCTGGGGTAGGATATCTCCTGAACAAATAACACAAGGAGATTTCCCTCTGTTAGTTCATATTTATGATATAATGCACTGTATGAAACAAATAAGGACACTGAGCAGTTGCACTTATCAAAGAAAGGACACAAATTCACAAGTCAAAACATACTTCAAAAATTTGCTCTGATACCACTAAAACATGTCACACCTTACCCCTCTGTAAGGCATAACATGATCCCGTAGAATACCTAATGAACTACCGAACTTCATCTACCGATAACACATTAAGTACTCTACAAGGGATTTTAAAACCATTTTCTTTCTTTTTGGAAGTGGTGAGCATTTTCTTACATTTAGTAGGAGTTTAAAAGCTAATTAAAATTTTTGTCCATTTTTATTTATCCGCAAATTTTGGAAAATTTCGGCAGAGTGCCGTCTGTATTTTGAGAAAACAATTTTTCAAAAACCAGTAAAAAACACTTCCAATAATTGTTTTCACAACTCCCAACCACCAAAATAACTCAGTTCAACATAATTCAATCAAAATTTGTCATCTCAAAATATTTCATAAATTCATCCACATTGCATTTAATATTTAATTTACATATACATATCTTAATTAACAAATAGAAAATCCAAAATAATATTATTACAAAAATCTGTACTAACTGCTCAAGACCAATTTACACATGCACATACAGTTACATACATCAAAATAAACATTACAATCAGGGTATAAAATTTATACCCGACAAAATATCCAAAAGTAGCACAATAATCCTTAGCAGCTCACTCAGCTGCCCTATCAGTCTCTTTACCTGCGACAGCAATAAAAAGCTATCGCTGAGTACTATGACTCAGTGGTGCACAACATACTAAAATAACATTTTATGCATAAATTAAATCACATTTATTCAAATATAGTACTGAACATGAAAAGCAGATACAAAACATAATTTATAAATTTTTAGTCCAAACAATAACATTTAGGAAGTCTCAAAACAGATTTCATAAAAACACACAGTTATATCATGCCATCGGAACAATGTTCATCTCAATAGCCAGAGGCTTATGAGGAATCTCAAGGCTAGCTAGCTCAATCTATGGGTACCCATTCAATTTCTTCCTCTACTGACATACACCTCAACACTTCAGCCAGAGAGAGAATCAAAATTTAAAACTAATTCGTTCCACTATTCATGCTAGTGATGCATTCAATTATATGGTGATGACACTGTGGTTTCAAAACTATCTTGACAATTTACTAAACATTTATTAACAATTAAAACACATATCATTAAATTTCTAACAATTTAGATCAAAAGCATAGTGTACATTTCAATCACCATTTTGCAATATAAATAAATCACAATTCATTTTATGCATTTTGTAAAAGAAATTTAAAGAATATTTTATGTTGTGCACAAACCTCGTGCGAGTCTCCTCTAGGCCTTGACTCGATGTCTCGGGTTCTTTCTCGGTATTCTTGTCAACTGAAACACACAATTTTACAGTGTTTCAGTATCATAACTTATAATAAATTCAAAAATACTTTTACAAATACTTATGTCTAGCCCTAATATGCTTAATTTAACGTTCTTTAAATTTTGTATTTCGGGGTTACTATTCACGGTACTATTCAAGTCAAATTGTTGACTTTCTTATGCCTAATAGGTATGAGAATTTCAATTTCACCCACATACCACATTTTGGTTACCAATTTTGTTGGTTTTAGTTGCCCCTTCAATTTTTCAGGTCTCCTAAGTACAAATTTCAATTTTCCAGATTTGGTATCCTATTTTGCACTGTTCCATTGGTCATGTTACTGTGAAAATTTGGTTAAGTTTTCTTCATAGAAGTTGTTTCTTATTGTCTTAAATTTAATTCCCTTTTTGAATCACTCCATTTGGAGTTTTGTAGCCCAAGATATGGCCATTTGAACATGGCTGGCTGAATTGATCTAACCCAGATTTTCTGGGCACCTAATTTGGTTCTGGCAGTTTTGGACAACTAAATTTGGGTGGCAAAATGATTGGGTTATGGGCAGAATTTGGGTTGGTGTTCTTCATGAAAGTTGTAGTGCTATGTCATACCTTTCCAATTCCACAAAAGTCAGGTCATTTGGATATGTATAGCCCAAGTTATGGCTAAATGAATAAACACAGTTCATTTGGTCATTTTTTTACAGGCCAGTGTGCCCAAATCCAGATTTGGCCTAATTGTTTACTAAGTTATGGTTATTTTCTAGGCATGGTTTCTAAATGAAAAATGTGCTATTATGTGTCTGTTTTCATTCCCAATTGGCCTCACACCAATTGGGTTGGTAAATTTTTAGTTTTGGTCCCTGAAATGGACCTAGGTCAAGCTACCAGAATCTAAACACTAACCAATCTGAATTGTAACTTGGTTCTAGCAATTCACACACACCACCAATGGTCCCAATTGACCATTTCTCAACTCAATTAAGGTCAATTACATCAATTGAACATTCCCCCAATTTTTCCCCAAATTCTCAAAATACCAAGAACCCTAATTACATAAATTTCAAATCTAATAAAATCAAAGTATATATGCATGGTCTACATACATAATTCAACCTAAATAATCATTCAATTACATCAAATTTATTCAATTTCAACCCTCACATAAGCTAGCTGAAATTCCAATTAATCCCCCAACAATTGTTTTGTTTTGATTTTAAGTTAATTTCTAGGTTACTTGAACTAAGAACACAAGTAATAAACTAAAATTTTCAATTCAAACTACTAACCTTTCTTTGATGTTCAATTCGTCACTTCTTTTTTTTTTTTTTCTTCTTTCTTTCTTGCTCAATCACCTTCTTAAGTTGGGATAACAAGTTTTTATGAGGAAATTGAGGGGGAAATTAGGGCTTCATTGAGTGAAATCAAGCTTTGCTCAAGCTTTCATGGTGGTTTACAATGGAGAGGGAGAGAGAGTGAGGGCTGCCGAATTGGTGAGGAAGACAAAATGAAATTTTTTTTCATTTTGTTTATTATTTTATGTTGTATTATGTGTTATTTACTTGGTCAAAAAATGTGGGAAAAATAAATTAAATTTTGACATCATAATTGATGTCATCCACATGATGCAATAATTCCATTTTTCCTTACTTTTTCTTTTGCTTAAATTTTTCAATAGTTCTTTAATTCAATTCTCGATTCTGAAATTTTCATTTCCTCAATTTTATTGGACAATTAGGTTAGGAGTCATCTCTAGGGGTGAATTGACCAAATTACCCCTCGCCGGTTCAATCCGGTTTGTAAGTTATTCGATATTTCTTTCGGATCTCTGACCTAATTATTTGACTTGATTAACAATGCTTTTCTGTGATTTTCTCTTTTCCACTGTGTTCGCAATATTCCTAAGCACCGTGGCGTCACATTTTTATGTTCAAAATTCTGGTTAAGACTGACCTCGCAGTCACTTCTGGGAAAGGTCACCCATCGCTGTTACTCCCTACTCATTTAACTTCTTATGTTCTGTTTTTCTTATTTATACTTACCTATCAGGTAGTCACTATTTATTTGCATTCAGAGCTTATCTAAGTGTCTCAAATGTGGTTATAATCCCCTTAATTGTTCGGACCGACATCAGTCATCGGAATAGTAAAATATACCAGGCTATGCATATAGGGGTGTTACATAACTGCTTGATCTTATCTCTTAGCTGTCGGAAAATCCCACATCGGCAAAGCACGGAGATGGTCTTGGGTTCAAAAAGTAATGATATATAAAATGTGGAAACTAATCACTAGAGGCGCCTTTTGGTGGAATGGCCTGGAGATTTGGAAGAACTCCAGCATTAAGCGTGCTCGCTTGAGAGAAATCCTAGGATGGGTGACCTCCTGGGAAGTTCTCCATTCCACCTATGGGACAAAACCGTGAGGCTTATGGCTAAAGCGGACAATTCTTCTAGTGATTGGAGCCTGATCATTACAATTGGTATCAGAGCCGCTCGCGTGTCCTCTTGGGCGATGGTGGGGCAAACCTTAGCAAGGACGCTGAGTCCCGGAAGGGGGGGGGAGAAAGGTCCCTTGGGCAATTCCCACATCGACAAAGCACGGAGGTGGTCTTGGGTTCAAAAAGTAATGATATATAAAATGGGGGAACTAATCACTAGAGGCGCCTTTTGGTGGAATAGCCTGGAGAGTTGGAAGAACTCCAAAGATAAGCGTGCTCGCTTGAGAGAAATCCTAGGATGGGTGACCTCCTGGGAAGTTCTCCATTCCACCTATGAGACAAAACCATGAGGCTTATGGCCAAAGCGGATAATTTCTCTAGTGATTGAAGCCTGATTGTTACATTTCTTTCCATATCTCTTGTCATTGCCTTGTCTAAACTTCCTATCTTCTCTCAAGGCTTATCATTTATCATCCAACCTGATGTACTTTTGTACTCTTTCCATCAGTTAATAGTAATCCACCACTGGGTTTTTAATGAAGGAATTGACGAACTTGACATTTCTTGTACCCTTTTTCAAAGTTTTGCATGCAGTCTCATGGTTCAAGCTTTCAACCTGAATTGCCTCGGCATTGAACTGGGCAATGTACTCCCTTAAGGACTCTCCCCCCTGCTGCTTCACCTTCTGGAGATCCGAGGGTAGCTTTTTCAGTAGGATACAGGAGATGAATTTATTTTTTAAATTTTGTGGCGAGCTAGTGGAAACACTAGATTAATCTAGGCTTGAGGCAATGGTACCATTTTTATACTAGCCCGATCAAGGTTATTGGAAACAACCGGAATAGGTGGTTGTCATTCACATTCTATAGCATCATCATTACTCAAAAGTTTGCTACATGGCTCCTCAGATGTATGGTTCCTTCGTATTTTTCCAAGACAAATAATTTAAACTTTAGTAAAAATTGCTCAACCAATATTGATTCAGACAATGGAGACTCATCTCCAATCCGAAGTTCTCTTCCTCCACCAACTTTTGATATCTCTAAAGAGCGTTCACCAAACCTCAATTCACCTTTAGCTTTGGTGATTCATTTAATTGCTCTTCCTACTCATCCATCTTTGTTCGCTCAGTTTTTGTCATTGTGTTGTTTATAGAACAAGCCTCCCAAGTAGCCTTAGGACCTGTTCCTCTAGGCTGAGTGGGATTAGCTTCTCTGAATGGTGCCTTTGGAGTTTGGAGGAAGTTCTGCCCCCAATGCAAGTGCTCTAGGCGATGAGTTGTTACTTGGGATCAGTCCCTTTAAAAAAGCAATTTGTGCCTCCATTTCCCTAGTGCGCTGGTGGACCTACTTCGACGTCAGTCCTTGGGGTTGGCCCTATTGGTCATATCTGACAGGCAACAAACCAGAATTGCGTGGTGAGACTTGGCCACTGGGTGCAACATTGGGCCCAGTTACATTCTGAGTCATCGCAATTGCTGATGAATTGGTCCCAATCACAGGAGTGCCAGCCATCACATTTTTGCCAATGTTTCTTGGGTTTGCTACTATTAAGATAGCAAAAAGACACAAAAGTGGATATAAATAAGGACTAAAAATTAAAACTCATAGAAAGCACAGAAAAATGCAAACAATAAATAATGGTTTCAAATGTGGGATATCAATTGATAATATGAGTTTCTCACATACGACGGCATTGACACTGCTATGAGCTTTTGAAGAATAGTCCAAGTGCTAAGTAAGCCTGTAAATAGAAAGAAACAGTGAGGTCGATGGTTTTCTGGCCAGCCACTTTGATGTTCAAATTAGAAATACTGTTTGAGAATAGAAAAATGACAATTGAAAGAGTTCTGCAATGATTTTAGCAGAATAAGTCTACCTTATTAATGACCGTTTCTCATATTTATAGACTAAAGGCTAAGTAATCGTTATAGCTATTTGTATGGATTGCCTGAATATCGGATATTGGGTTAATATCCCAAGATTCTCTCTTGTAAGCATTGTCACTGCTCTTCTTTCTTAGCAAACTTTTGCTCGGTTTGATTTTACTCGATTCGAGTTGCCCAAGCACCCTTCTGTTCAGTCTGAGTTGTCAAGGCATTCTTCTACTCGATCTGACTATTTGACCGAATACTAACAATTTGGCTGCCATGTTAAATACTTTATCTAAGCACAGACTATTTAACTCGATTTTGGGTGTCATCAAGAAATGCTTCTCTTGCTAGGACTATCGCTACTTTGAGAGTTTTGTCAATAAGCTGTCTAGTTTTTGTACTACGGATCTTAACCTTCACACTAGAGCTTTTGTCCATTTTGATGTATGCTTTCTTCGACTTCTTCTTCAAGGCTCGAACCTTTGATTTTATTAACTGCAATAGATTCTCTAGTTTGTTTGCCATTTGGGTTTCTATACCAGGAATTTAGCTGACTATAAGAGAAGAGAATTGAGTTTCTCTATGATTTTTTTTTTTTTTTTTTTGGTGACCTTATGTGGTTTCGCTGTTACTGAGTTTTTGTTGTTGTGAAGTTCAAGCTGGATTTGTCTTCCAAGATTATTACGATTTTGCCATTGGCTGTTTTCTTTTGACTTTTTATTTTGGAAGAGAGCAGTATAACATAATCTAGAATCATTACACATTTCTAAGAATTTAACTCAAAATCATTTAGAGTGGAGAAAGAGAATCCATATAACAGGTTTAGTTGAGTTGAGTTGAGTTCACTTGAGTATAATAATATCTATATCAAAAAGGTTTAATGAGAGTTGAATTATGAAAGCCTAAAAAGTGTTAATAGAAGTAAAAACTATCTAAACCGAATTCAACCCGTTTACTGTAAAAATCAAAAATATAAAATTTTAAAATTTAATTTGTTGGTTTCTATTTAAATACTATAAAAATGGATTTTATCAATTTAATTTGATAAAAAAGAGTGAATCCACCTATACCACATTAAATGAATATGTGTTGCGTGTCATAAGTAAAACATTTAAAAATATATATTATTTATTTATTTATTTATTAAATATAAAATACTTATGATACGTTGTCATTATTTATTTGTTTATTATAATATTGAGTATAAAAAAAGTAATTGGAATAAATTTAATTCAAGATTCAATAGCCTTTGATTTTGCTACATTTTTATCATTATGGATGATATTGTATCCGAAGAAAATTCCAATACTAGATAAGGAGAATGCCTCACCTAATTAACCGACAAATTCAACATATTTGTCAATGTAATGACCGAGAAAAATGTAGGAAGATGCATTATCAAGGGTTCACACCATCATAATTTCCCCTCTTGCTCTCTCTCTCTCTCTCTCTCTAAAATCTGAACCTTACCCTCTCTTTTTCTCTAAAGTCCTCAATCCTGAAGTTTATAACTATACAACTATATCATAGTACTGTATCGACTTGCGGTCTTGATGGCTTTCGTGAGGAATTGTTTCAGAATCACTGAGGCAGATCGCCGATCTGAAACTATAGGTATGGTTCCGTTCTTGAATTATGCTTTGATTTACAAGATCATGACGAAACTAATCCACTCCTTTATTTTATTTTTATGGGTTCCATTTCTTTGTCCTTAGAAGTTGTCTAGATGGTTGATGGATAGGGAAAATATATACTCTTATGTTCTAATTCTAGCGTTTTGTTTCCTTCCACTTTGAGGCGTGTTATAGTTTGGTTTAATGCTGGATCTACCCCACGAGAAGGATTTGGGCTGAGGCAATATAACTATGATGAACTAGCAGAAGCAACTGATAAGTTTTCCAACAGAAACTTCCTCGGCGAGGGCGGTTTTAGTCTAGTCTATGAGGGAATACTAGATGGGAAAAAAGTTGCTATTAAGAAACTAAAAATTCGTCCGGATGAACGGTCGCAGTCGGAAGAAGAATCGAAGGAGGAGATTAAGGTTATTAGCAGAGTGAGTCACAAAAATCTTGTTAAGCTGCTTGGATACTGCATTGAAGGAGACGATATATTGCTTATTTTGGAGTATGTTCCCAAAAAATCCTTGAAACATCATTTACATGGTAAATCCTTTCTCTGCCCCGAGACATACAAAAAATAAATATGATGTTACTCACAAGATATGATAACACAGGAGAGACGACTTTGGAGTGGACAAAGAGAATGAAAATCGCCATAGGAACAGCTAAAGGGCTGGAATATTTACATGAAAACTGTGAGTAGGCTTTTTTTTTTTTTTTTTTTCTTGTTTTTGTGTTGTTAATTTATTTATAGCTAAAAATATTTATTGTTTCCATATAGGTACACCCAAAATCATTCACCGTGATGTTAAGGCCGAAAATATACTTATTGACGATAAGTATGAGCCAAAGGTAGAGTTACGTGCCAAGATGTTTTTAAGAGATATTAATTTCATATTTGGATATCAATTTATTTTATTATGTTTGATTGTCTTTCATATTAAATTATATCCTACAATTGCGAAAAAAAAATTGCCACGATAAATCTGTTAAATCTGCTTAGATTATTTTTGTTTAGATAGCAGATTTTGGACTTGCCCTTCTTTTTCCGGAAACTGGTAGCCCCACTCACATCACTAGATCAAACAAGGGAACTCAAGCGTAAGATGCTTTTTCTTTTCTTTTCTTTTCTTTTTTTTAGGTCAATTAGCAGAATAAATTCAAATCTTTTACATTTATTGCTAATAGATTTTGACTTTTGTTACATGGAATGCTAAGTGGTATGACAGGTCACAATTTTTAATTTTTTAATTTGATTCATCTCTCTTTTTCACACACACAAAAAAAATAAAAAATATAAAGTAGTAAACTTATATGATGGCAATATTTCTATTTTCTTGTGCTAATGATGTTTCTATGAAACTTAAATTCAAGAAAAATAAATCTAGCAAACACCTAGAATGACAGCAATGTAGGTGAAATATAAACAGGCGAACATAAAAAATAAACAATTAACACAGCGATATGGTACAAGCACATAGTTCCAGCAGAAGGAACCTGATATTGAAGTGAAAAATGTCTAATTATTGGGAGTAATTGATGCACCTAATTAATTGATGTTTATAATGGACTGATTTCAGGATTTATGAATAATCAGTTCCTAGTGTGCAAACTAGCACCTTTGAATTGAGCTTCTCCCAATTCAAGATACTATGGTTTGACAATATGAATTAAACATTCATACATCTATCATAAACCATCTAATCCATATTGTAGCCATTCTTTCACCACTTTGGCTTATTTGACAAGAAACCAAATGCTTAATCAACATAAAGATGGCTCCTCCTCCTCCACCCCCTCCCCTTTGTCACGGGCCCAGCTTCAACACTCAGTTGGGACCGTGTGGCACTTGGCTTGAACTCTTCAAGACAAGTCAGCCCACAAGAATCTCACAACAACTGCGAGAAATCAGAGACATGGTTAGCATTAGGCCAAGTTAGGCTAATTTGGGAGGCATCACAAGCATCTCGTATAAATGGGGCAACAAATAAGCAAGCATCACAAGCATGAAAGGCACAACAAAGCAAGGCACAAGCATTTCATGAAAAGGCTACTTCATTCATTCATGGAACATAATTACAACCAGTCCATTATAGGCAGGGGGGAAACCTATAAGGAGCACACAACGGGACACGGCAAGCACAGTGACTAGCTAGGCCAGTTGCCCACCCAAGGCCAACCAGTCACTCCCCCCTAAAGAGCATTTGGGACATAATGCCCTCTGGCAGGAGGAAACATCAATGTGCTTGAGTGGTCACACCCCTAAAATTACAAAAATAAAAATAAAATACAAATTGTCTCTTTTGCCCCTTAAAGAGGTTAAGTTTACACATCATTCTCCCCAAACTTCCTACCCCTTGACATTCTCCCCCACTTGAATGGTCGACGTCCTCGTTGACTGCGCTTGTAGAAAATCTTCAATCTTCTGGACATATTGTTGGAGGTCTGTTGCTTTCTCCCAGCTGGTCTCCTCGGCGCTTAAGCCCTTCCATTTGACGAGATACTCCTTGTGGGGCGGCCTCTTGGTGGTTCTGACTACTCTTTCGGCAAGAATCTCTTCGACTCCTTGATTGACTGGTGGTGCAGTGGTGATGGCTGGCCTGAAGGATTTGTTGCGGCTGACATCAGTTTGATCGGCGTGGTATGGCTTCAACCTGCTCACATGGAAAACTGGGTGGATCTTCATCCATGCTGGTGGCTCTACTTTGTAGGAAACTTGGCCCACTTTGGCAATGATCGGCATAGGCCCTTCATACTTGCGGACCAATCTGCTGTCTCTGTTGCGAAGAAATTTGAGTTGTTCTGGAAGTAACTTCACCATCACCAGGTCTCCCACTGTGAATTCCTGTGGTCGTCGATCTTCATCTGCCCATTTCTTCATGCGTTTGGCTGCCTTTTCCAATCGAGCTCTGGCAATATCAGCTGTCTGCTTCCACTCCTTCATGAAGTGGTATGCTTTGGGATTCCTGCCAGTGTATGGACCATCCAACGTGTGAGGTGCCAAAGGTTGTTGTCCTGAAACAATCTCAAAAGGACTTTTATTAGTAGCAGAGCTCTTTAAAGAGTTAAAACAAAATTGTGCAACATCGAGCAAGGAGGCCCAATTCTTCTGACTGGCATTTACAAAATGCCGCAAGTATTCCTCCAGCAAACCATTGAATCTTTCTGTTTGGCCGTCTGTTTGTGGATGAAAGCTGGTGGAGACATTTAATTTAGTCCCCAAGAGGCGAAACAATTCTGACCAGAAGGAGCCTATGAATCGGCCATCCCGATCGCTAATAATGCTCTTTGGGATCCCCCAGTATTTCACAATATTTTTGAAGAAGGCACGAGCCGTATCCTCAGCTGAACAGTATCTTGACATCGGCACAAAGGTTCCATATTTTGAAAATCTATCAATTATCACCAAGATGTGGTCATACTCCCCAACCTTCGGTAATCCCGCAATGAAATCAAGGGAGACACTCTCCCATGGTCTAGTTGGAACTGGCAGAGGTTGTAATAATCCAGCAGGCTTTTGTCGATCTGCCTTGTCTTGTTGGCAGACCAAGCAAGTCTTCGTGTACTCCCTCACATCATCTTCTAATTGAGGCCAGTAATACCCTTGCTTCAACAGAGCCAATGTGCGTTGCCACCCTGGATGCCCGGCCCACAAGGTATCGTGACATTCCTGCAGTAAAAGCTTCCTCAAATTTTCAGCCTTTGGGACATACACCCGATTTCTTCGGGTCATCAAGAGATCATCTTCCAACCAAAATTGTCTGGTCTTTCCCTCTTCCACCAGTTTCATCAATGCTACTGCTTGAGGATCCTTCTTCAAGCTATCCCGAATTTGTCTCCGCAATGATGTGTCTGCCTGGCTCCTTGATAATTGAGCGAGATGTTTCAAGGGTGCTAAGTCCGATTTCCTACTCAATGCATCTGCAACCCGATTAGAACTCCCTGGCTTATACTCAAATAGGAAATCAAACTCTGCTAGGCATTCCTGCCATCGTGCTTGTTTGGGAGTCAACTTTGGTTGAGAGAGGAAGTGGCTCACCGCTGTATTATCTGTCTTCACTACAAATCTTGACCCCAACAAGTAGTGCCTCCATGTACGAAGACAGTGCACTACCGCCAATAACTCTTTCTCTTGAGCTGTATAGCGAAGTTCTGCATCTTTCAGTTTTCGGCTTTCGAAAGCAATTGGATGTCCATCTTGCATCAAAACTGCTCCCAATGCTAAGTCTGAAGCATCCGTGTGTACCTCAAAAGGTTTTTCCATATCTGGGAGAGCTAACACTGGTTCTGCTATTATCATCTGCTTCAATTTTTCGAATGCTGCTTGACATTCTATAGTCCACTGCCATTTATTTCCCTTCCTTAACAACTCCGTGAGGGGGTAGATCTTCTGTGAATAGCTTTGCACGAACCGTCGATAGTAATTCACTAATCCCAAGAATGATCTCAATTCTGTAAGACCTTTGGGTACCGGCCAATCCTGAATTGCCTTTATCTTGGCTTGGTCCATCTGGATTCTCCCTTACTCGATTACATGGCCCAGAAACTTAATCCTGGTTTGAGCAAAAGCACATTTCTCCTTCTTCAGAAAAAGCTTGTTCTCCCTCAATTTTTCAAAAACTAGACGAAGATGTTCTTTGTGCTCTTGTAAGGTGGAGCTATACACCACAATGTCATCAAGGTATACCACCACGAATTTGTCAAGGTAGTCATGAAAGACCTGATTCATTAGAGTGCAGAAAGTGGCAGGAGTATTTGTTAGTCCAAAGGGCATTACCAGGAATTCAAAGGCACCATACCGTGTTTCACAAGTAGTTTTCAGCTCATCTCCTTCTTTGATACGAACTAGATGGTATCCCGATCGGAGATCTAACTTGGTGAAAAATTTAGCTTGCCCCAACTGGTCGAATAAGTCTGCAATCAAGGGAATGGGGTATTTGTTTCGTATTGTGACTTTATTGAGAGCCCAATAATCCACACAAAGCCCCAAACTACCATCTTGCTTCTTTTGGAAAAGAACTGGAGCACCAAACGGAGCTTTTGCTGGTCGAATAAATACTGCTTCCAATAACTCATCCAACTGCTTCCTTAATTCTGCCAATTCCAGTGGGGCCATTCTATAAGGGGCTCTTGCGGGAGGTTTGGTTCCTGGCAATAACTCGATCTCATGATTTATACCACGTCGGGGCGGCAAGACTGCAGGTAACTGTTCGGGCATTACATCTTGAAACTTAGCCATCACATCTTGAATCTGCGGAGGGAATGGAGGTGCTTTTCCACCTTCTTTGACAAGGGGAACTACCACATATGATGGCTCCCCACGCTTGACACCTTTCTTAAACTGGAGGGCCGATAACAACTTCTTTTCACTGATTAGGCTAAAACTTGTGGGAATGGTACATGGCTTGTCTCCCATTAATAAGATACAATCTGCAGCTGGGACTGGGATTGCTCGAGCTCTCTTCAGAAATTCCATTCCGATTACTACATCAAAGTCATCAAGGGGAGTCACTGTAAAACCTATTTTGCCATTCCAAGGTCCCATCTGACAGGACACCCCACGAGAGACTCCCACGGTGTTCAAGGCTTGAGAATTCACTGCCTTTATCTTTCCTGCATCTGCTTGCACAGTTAGCTTAAATCGGGTAACCAATGTGTCAGCTACGAAATTGTCAGTGGCACCTGTGTCTATCAAAGCCCTAGCATTTTTCCCATTGATGAGTAAGTCCACATACATCAATCCCCTCTCCGCAGTAGCTGTTGGTTTTTGTTTTTCCAGAGCTCTAAGAATTCGAAGAGCACCCATTACTGAGGCATCACGATCATTTGATTCCCTATCTTCTTCTTCTTCTCCTTCTTCGGGCTTCTTTTCTTCCTCAAAGATGGCCTTTAAGGCACTTAAAGCACTCTTAGTTGTACATTCTCTAGCCCGATGTGGTCCATCACAGAGAAAGCATTTCAACGGATTAGTCTTAAAGGAGTTGGTCTTATCAGTGGACATGTGTGTCGACCCCTGTCTTGAGTTACCCTGTTCCCTATTTTGGCTCATAGGTTTGTTGGTGTTAGGCCCCGAGGTCCAAGTTCTCCTTTCAGTCCCTCCAAAGGTGGAGTTGCTTCGATCCACTCCCCCACTCGGATTTCGACCCCATTTGTTTGGGCGATTATCCGAACCTAGCGAAGAGTTAAACTTTCTCTTTGAGGCATTGCTTGTATAATCATCGAGACTTTCAGCTGCAGCTAAGGCAGTGCTGAGTTCCTTTACTCCCCGTCTGACCAGTTCATTCCTGGCCCAAGGCTTTAGACCCTTCTGGAAGTTGAACAATCTATCAGCTTCAGACATATCCTTAATGTCTAGCATGAGTGCCGTGAAGCCTCTTACATATTCTCGGATAGAGCCTGTGTGCTGCAACTCTGCTAGCTTGCACCGCGCATTATAGGCCACATTTTCAGGATAAAATTAAGCCTTTAGTGCCTTCTTAAAATCGTCCCATGTGATAATGGAACATTGGCCAGAAATAGATTGCTCCACCTTGGTTCTCCACCATAGTTTTGCATCATTTGCCAAATACATCGGCACCATCTTCAATTGACCTGCATCAGAGTCATTTTTGGTAGCAGTGAAGTATAATTCCATGTCAAAGATGAAATTATCTACCTCCCTGGCATCACGGGCACCTCCAAAAGACTTGGGCTCAGGGATTTTGGCTTTTCCCATCTCAAAGGCTCCCCCATTCGTATTGCTTGCTGCTTTCATGAGCAAACTCACCTGTCCCTGCAATACTTGGACTTCTCCTTAAAGTTTCTTTGCCGTTTCGACGACGTCTTCTTTCATGTCATTCACACTACCCACCAAGGAATCATGGGCGATGGTGAGGGCTTTTAAGCTTTCTGCACAATCCCCTGCTTGAGAGGCCTCTGCCTCTAATGCGAGCACTCTGCTCTCAATATCCCCAATCGAGTAATATTTGTTGGTAGGGAATTTTGGATGGCCTCAAGCTCTATTGGCTCATCCTCACCCCCAATCAATTTGGCTACCACAGCCACAAGTTGCTCCACTTTCTTCTCTAGCACCTCAACGTGCTTATTTCGTTGATCAAGAGAGAGGCGGACAACTTCAAGTTCTTCTGTCAATGCCTCGTATGTGGGACAATTATCAATGAGAGCAAAAGCGTCCTCAACCCTTCTCTCCAGGTCATCAAGTTGATTAGTAAAGTTGGTCATCCTTAATTCAGCTCACGGATCAATCGCTGCTCTGATACCAATTGTCACAGGTCCAGCTTCAGCACTCAGTTGGGACCGTGTGGCACTTGGCTTGAACTCTTCAAGACAAGTCAACCCACAAGAATCTCACAACAACTGCGAGAAATCAGAGACATGGTTAGCATTAGGCCAAGTTAGGCTAATTTGGGAGGCATCACAAGCATCTCGTATAAATGGGGCAACAAATAAGCAAGCATCACAAGCATGAAAGGCACAACAAAGCAAGGCACAAGCATTTCATAAAAAGGCTACTTCATTCATTCATGGAACATAATTACAACCAGTCCATTATAGGCAGGGGGGAAACCTATAAGGAGCACACAACGGGACACGGCAAGCACAGTGACTAGCTAGGCCAGTTGCCCACCCAAGGCCAACCAGTCACTCCCCCCTAAAGAGCATTTGGGACATAATGCCTTGTGGCAGGAGGAAACATCAATGTGCTTGAGTGGTCACACCCCTAAAATTACAAAAATAAAAATAAAATACAAATTGTCTCTTTTGCCCCTTAAAGAGGTTATGTTACACATCATTCTCCCCAAACTTCCTACCCCTTGACACCCTTCACCCCAGCAGCAATCAAAACCTTCCCTTCAACTCCCATCAGGCTTCCCAAAATAGATCCACATATCAAAACCCTCCTATCTATACCGTGAAAATCTTCCTCCATATTAGGACACATCTTTGGAATGTTTTATCCAAATTTGGTAAAGTCCTTAATATCTTTATTCTTAACAAATTCAATAAAAGGGGAAGGAGATTTGGCTTCATTCGTGTTCAATCTTAGTCCATTTTAAGGAACTTTCTAAATGATTTAAAAAGCTTGTGGGTACTAACATACAAGCTATGAGCTTTTCAGTCAAGGCACAATCGTAGACAAGGGACACATTCCCAATCCTAAGATTAGGTTCTTCATGCTAATCACAACAAGCGAATAGTACAACCCCAAACTAGAGTATACAAAGTATAAGAAGTTAATAGTAAAAAGGAGAAATTCCCCTTGGATGTTGGTGCGTCTTCTACTTGTCCTATACATAGTGACAATGCAAAAAAAAAGCCTTGACATATGCTAAGGCCAGCCTCGTTAAGCGGATCTATCATGTAGGCAGAAGTGATCCAAGCACAGATGAAAATAGAGAATGGCTCTCAAGATCAGCAGTGGGCTCGCTTTTAAACACTCATGCAATCACTAACCTTCAGGAACATCTCATGGCAGATGGTATTCTTTCAATTAAGGTACTTCCAATGGGAGGCAACCAAGTGCTGCTAACTTTTGATTCAAAAGAGGTCATGGAACCTTTCTTTGATGACTGTTCCTAGCTAAATTAGTGTGTTGCAGATATTCATCCTTGGCAGCAAGTTTATATGCCAACAAGAATACTAATTTGGATTAGATTGCTACCATTGAATGTTTGGACCTCAAATTTTTTGGAATGGGTTGGAAATAAATTTGGTGATTTTATCTCTGTCGCTAGTGATGCGCAAGTCAAATTAAGGTTGGATTTTGTAAGAATTCTTATTAATACCAATTGCAAATTTCCTATTAACAAGGTCCTGGCTATGGATGTTAACAAAGTTCGTTATAATATCATCGTTACTGAAGAGCCATGCACTGAGCTCTTCCATGGCTCTTCCATTACATGTGCAAAAATTTTCTTCTAAGTTGTTGATGATGTGGATACAATTCAATCCACTCCTAACCTGTCAGCTGATGGAAATGCCAACTATGCAAGCTTTGGTCATTTAACTCTTGGAGACAAACCCTTTGATAATAATTTTGCTGAGCCTTATCGAGCCTCAGAAGATGACAATAAGCTAGGTAGGTGTCGGTCCTTTGGCTCCTTGGCAGACTCTCCTTTGTAGTTCCAAGATGACACCCACACTACTAATGTCCCGGTTAATAATTCTCATCTAGGTGTACCATCTAATGACTTCATTTCGGTTATCGAGACACGATTGGGAACCCAACTTGTCTAGGTTACAATGGATCCTTTTTTTGAACTTCAATCGCTAGATATGCAAGATTCACTGCATTCCTCACCTTCTCTTGACCTAGATGTCCTTGAAGGAAGAGCACAAGTTGAACCACTGAATAAGAATGGATCTATCAATAAGCTTCAATTAGTTTCCTTTAAGCCCACTTCATGGGCTTATGCAAGTGATTTCATGCACAAGAAGCCTAACTATCCTCAATATAGAGCCCACCAGTAAACTACCCCTACCTTGCTCAAGCCTACCAAATGATATAGCTTTATCTCACCTCAAACTCAAAGTAAACAGAGTTCTTAAATGATAGAGAAGAACTAAAGCTATTGTTGACCTATTAGGGTTGTACCCTAAGTTATCAAAGGATGGGAAAAAACAACCTTTGAAACGCAGATCCAAGAAGGCCTCTACAATGACTAAAAGTGAGATTAGGCGGATGAACTCATCACCTATAAGCTTTACTAGATCCTTTGCCACTTTCTCCCCATAAAGATGCGACACTAACGCTCGAGCTAGGCAGGAATCTTGGCCTAACTTTCAAAGTAGATGAATCAATTATCTTGGATCAACTAGCACGACAAATTATTAAGGACCAAAAGAAGTATGTTGCTACTCTATAACTCTGTTTCTTATCTATTTTTTGTTTATAGTTGCTGGGGTACCTGCTATTTTGTTTGGGTTGTTGCTTCCATTATGGATTTCAATGTCTCATTGCTGCTTTCTCGATGATTAAGAGTATTCGGGCCTTAGGAGTTATGTATTGGGTTTCCTTTGATGGTGTTGGATATTCCAAAGATATTATATTGTCTAGAATAGAGAGTTAGTTGTTATCGCTCAATTCTTGGTTTTCTCCAAATGGGTTTTGCTTTATGGGGATTTCCTTATCTTCATCTTCATATAAAAATTAGTGTTTGCCTATGTATCATGCATTGCCCATTGAGTTTTGTTGTGTATCTCAGAAGCATGTAAACTGCAAAGAAATAAAACAAACACACAAAACACCAATATTTACGTGGTTCACCCTCTCACATAGGGCTACATTCACGGACATGCCATCTTTTACTATCAACAATAAATAAATCATCATTACAAGCTCAAAACTATACTATCCATCAACCCAATTACACCCAAGAGAATCAATACTACATCAAACTACTCATAGTAAATATATTAGTTAGTCTTTCTCAGTCTCCTCTAGACATAACCCAATATATTTACTATTATAACACTACACCACAAAGGGTGCCTTCAACTATATGGGCAAGAGCCCTCTCATCAATGGACAAGAATCCCTTCCTCTTGAATTCTATATCCTTTCTCCACCTCAGGCCGAAGCCTCTCTTCACTGCAATGGGCAAAAGCCCCTCATCAATGGCAGAGCCAAATCTGCAGCAATTGGGAAAACCCTCTCTACAATGAGCGACAACCTCACTCTATGGGCTGAAAGCCACTCTCTTCAATGGGCAAAAGCCACTCTCATCAATGGGCAAAAGCCCCTCTCTTCATTGGGCAAAAGCCAAATAATCTTTTCTACTATTCTCCTATTTATAGTGTTAATTCCCTGATGCGTCCCTACAGCAAGTGCACAGGTCGTACAAGTAGTATAGAAAAGATATCGATCCCACGAGGAGTTGTGTTAATGATTGAATTTTTGATATAAAAAGTTGAGTAAATTGAAATATTTTTCGAAATTAAAGTAATGAATTGATGGGTAATGGAGTATGAAATCTAAATGTGCAAAATTAATATTCTATTCAATAATGTATTAATTAAACTAAAATTGCATCAAATTGAAATAAGCAAATTCAAATATGGCAATATTCAAAATGGCAAGTAATTAAATTCGATTAGAAATTAACAATAGTAAAAAGGCGATTCCGGAGTTCGGGATTTCATATTCGAGCTATTTTGGGATTTAAATCGGTTATCCAATTTTATGAAACTTATGGGTTTTAAGGAGATTAATTCTTAAATCCTTTGAATTCCCTTTCGAGTGAGACAAAGAGTGCCTTAATCAAACTAATCCTACTTTCGTGGAGTTAGAATTAATTAAGACCCATTAAGTTCTTTAATTAATCTGTGAATCCTCTTAATCCTTAGCCTATTTCTAGGTCTAAGTTAATTAAGTCTAATTTCTTGATTATCTATCACAAGGCCTTCTCCTTTCGGTGCTTCAACCATGGATTAAGAACATCACTTAATGGGATCCTACACTAAGCATGTCATTTAAGCATACAAGAAATGAATAAAACTCATTAAGACCACAAAATATGGATTACCCAATCAAAATCCACAAAATATCTCAAATATTACAACCCTTACTCCAGAATCAAAAGTAAACTACTCACTATCCATAATGCTTACAAGATATGATGAGTTTAAATGGAAATAAAGCTTTAATCTAAGCTAAGAAGTAAGAAATTAAACACTAGAAATGTAGAAAAGTGTAAGGAAAGAAAGAAATCTGCAAATCTTGGTTAAAAATGGTGTGGAAGGTGAAGGTGACTCTTCAAATTCTGCTCAACCCCTCCTTTCCTTTTCTGCTCCTTTTGCTCCCCTCTAAAATGGGAAAATGAGACTATTTATAGCATTTTTCTGACATGGAGCCCTAAAATGGTATGTTCTAGGAGGAATTATTTGAGGGAATCTCCTGCCAGCTCATTAATGAACTCTTCATGGGATTGCATAAGTGGACTGCATAAGTTATGCAGTCCCTTATGCGATTCTACTGGTTCTGGGTCACTTATGCGAAGCTGCATGACTTAGTGCATAGGTTATGCACAATTTCGTGAATGTGCATAAGGGAGGCGAGAATGTGCATAAGCTATGTGGTCTCCTTATGCACATTTCGGCTGGTTCTGGAACAGTGATCTTTCTCCTTATGCAGATCTGCATAGCTTATGCGGCAAGTTATGCACAGTTTGGTCAATGCATATTTCAGCTTGAAAACTTATTTTTGACATCTTTGGCTGTAGAAGACATCCCTCAATGGCAAAATTCTCTTCAGTCCTTCAAAAACACCATTTTTCCTACAAAACAAAGTAAAAAAATACAAATTAATCCAAAATCTACAATTATGAAAAACTAACTAATTAACTAATGAAATTAGCTAAAAATGACTAATAATCAAGTAAAATGGTTATGAAATTAGACCTAAATGATTATGCAAAATGTGTGCATCAAATACCCCCAAACTCAAGCTTTTGCTTGTCCTCAAGCAAACTTTAAAATGTGATGCAAAAATTTTTAGGGGTGCCTTATCCAAAGAGCTATGAAAATTACCAATTGAAGTAACTTAACACACCTTCAGCCATACCAAAGAATCCATATACCCATCCTTCAAAATGCAAAGAATTTAATGCTTATCCAAGCTTTCACCGCTTAGCCATCAAGTCAATTATCATTCAAAATCCCCAAACCAACCAATCAAAAGAGAGGGTCATGCTCAAAAGGAATTCTAGAACAATCAATAGTCAAAGTGTCTCTAAATGGAATGATGGAATTGAATGAATAGATGAATAGTTTTCCAATCCCATAGGCAAATTCCCTACTCCTATCTCCACTAATGTAGCAAGTACTATCAAGAGATCAAAGGTCTTTTTAGGGATGTAATGGGGCCATGGGATTCAAAAAGAGGCTAAAAAGAAAAATGGGTAAAAAGTATTCAAAGCATGAGAATATGTTGCAATTTTGAAACATAAGGTACACTTTATTATATCTTTTTCTTTCTTTTTTTTTTTATACATAGGAGAAAGAAATACACAATGAGGATTGTTAAGTGCTAGTATATCTTACAAGACACACAAAATGGAGGGACATTTTGATACTTTAGACTTGTATTTTGCATTTTCTTTTGATGCTTGTCCCTAGAATTTGCCACCCCCAAACTCATTTCTTTTAATACTTTGGGTGGATTTCTTTCAATTTGAATGACAATAATGAAAAGTACATATACTAGCACTTTTACAAGGTGACAAGCATTTCTTCTCCCTTTTATTGTATTTTTTTTCTTTTTTTTTTTATTTTTTTTATGTACCTAATATTATGAATAATTATTCTCATGAAAAGGGTTGGAGTGTTTGGTTCATTGGCTAGGTAGTAATAAGGATTTCAAGAAAAATTAGGGATAAAAAGGCTCAAAGGGGTTTGCAAGGGTAAATTTTAATTGGGAAAAAGGGCCAAAGGTTTAAAATGAGAAGGTTTTAAATCAAAGAATGCCTAATCATCTCTCTCTTCAAGTACAGGCTGGTATTTCGCCTTGAAAGATTTAGAAAATTTGTTCTAGGATTGGTGAGACATCATTTGACTACCTTATATCCAATAATTCCCTCTAAACACTTCCATCTCCAAATGACTAGTTGGGTGGCTTTTTGGCTAAAAAGATATAGGCAAGGGATAGACACTCCAAAACCTTGCACCTTTTAGGAAACTTTCAATCCACAAACCCAACTAAAAGGTGAGTCAAATCACTCTCATAGGCACATTTTCAATACTCAAGGGATTTGGCAAAAGATTTTAATGCATGGTGCATGATTCCTAAAATGAGTGATGCATTAACTAAATGGAGGAAGTCTATTTGTATGCAATGTGTATAATTTCTAAGTGATGTATAATGTGTGTGTAAATGTGTTATGTATATGTATGTGTGGAAATATATGTAAAATATTTACAATATATGTAAATGAAATGGGATGAGATGTTCCTATATTCAAAATGTGAAAAATGAAGCAAAAATTAAGCAAAAATCAGAATGTGCACCCCCAAACTCAAAATTGGACATTGTCCTCAATGTCTCATACAATGGATTATCAAAAGTCAAAGCAAATAGTAATTACCAGGAATTATAAAGATTAAGAGCAAAAAGAAAGAGTTACCTGGTATGGAGCAGATGAGAATTCAAGATAAAGGGATGCATAAGAAACTGCACAGGTTATGCAGAGTTAAGTGCTGTCCAGAATATGTGCATAAGTAAGGTGCATAAGCCGTGCGGTGCTGCATAAGAGGCAATATATGTTGCATAGGCTATGCAAGACAGTTGCAAAAGGGGAATATAACCTGTGCAGTGCTGCATAAGTAGCAGAAAGGGTTGCACAGGCTATGCAAAACAGTTGCAGGAGGAAATTCATAGCTGTGCAATGTATACAAAAGCTGCTGCATGGGAATTGGCAAGAGAAATGTACAACCAGCAGTAGAAACATTTGAAATAAATACAAAGTATGGGCAAATATGTACAAAAAGGCAATAAGTGCTATGAAAATCAAAGAAGACTAATGTAATAGCTATCCAATAAAACTTCAAGAAAAACAGAATTTAAAACAAACTAATTCAGAACTAACAAACATAATCCAAAACAAACTATAAATGTTTGAACATATTTACAAAGAAAAGGTCCTACAAGATTGAACAAAAGTAAAACAAAAGCTAATCGAGGTTTATTGTTTTGCCCTTGTCCAAAGATGTTGCTAAGGGGCTGGTGGCTGCTGCCGGCTGTCGAAAGGATGGTGCTGGAGGGGGTGATGGAGGTGGTGGTGGCATGCCCAAAAAGATCATAAGTTGCTTCACCATTTCCTTCAATTCTTTCTGCTTGTCCCTGGTTTCCATGACAAGGTCAAATAGGTGATCATGACGATCCTTAAGTGTATCAAGACCAGTGTCAAGCTTCCTATCCACAAAGAATATATCATCACTAAGCCTTTCAAGATAGGTGAATAAGGCTTTAGTGTTGAATGCAGGAGGTGCTGTGGATGAGGAAGGTTCAGCTGTAGGGGGTATAGGCTGATCAGAGGCTGCTGGGATGTCCTGTGCAGGCTGAGGGGGTGGGATGGGTGTAGTAGGGTGCTGTGGGACGGATGGGAAAGCTTGGGTTTCTGGTTGTGCAAGGGGCTCAGTTTCTGCTGCAGGGTGGGCAGTATCAAAATATGACAAATTGAACCCTGTTTTGGTTAAGTGTGCAGTATCAAAATATGAAGTGTCCTCAAGTGCTGGTATTGAGTGCTCTGCAGGATTAAAACCAAAGTGCTTGGCTATGACAGTGATAAGCCCACCCAAAACAATGTCACCTATGGATTTGGTGGCAATATGCAGCACATGCTCACAAAAGAAATAACCAGGAGAAACTTTAACTTTGTGAAATGCACACCATAACATAAAAAGTTCAGATTTTCCCACAACACCAGCACTAGTCCCTCTGCCCAATATGGTGCTAGCCATCAACCTATGAATAAACCTAAGTGCAGGGTCGAGTATTTGGGATGTTTTTGATCTTCCAGCAGAGAAAGTTTGGGGTTGGTTTGTGATGATTCTCCAAAATTGGGCAGCATTCCAAATGCCCTTGTTGGCTACCTCTACTCCAGTATGTGGTACTCTAAATAACCCATCAATTGCAAAACCAAAAATGCTATGAAATTGGTCTAATGACAGTTCTCTATTTTGCCCCAAGCATCTAAATTTCATAATTGGTTTATGGTCTACATCATGCAAGTTGAGGGTAGCAGAGAATGAAGAAATAAACTCCAAAACTAGAATTGGATAAACTATCTCCTGCTTATGCACAAATTCTGTCCAACCCATACCATCAAGATATGTAACTACATTGTCAAATAAACCAAGAGATTGTAAAGCATCAGCAGATATATACCTAGTGGGTTGTACCTTCCTATCCTTAAGGCGCTTAAAAGCTGCTTTTTGAATTGTATCAGGGAGAGGCCAGGGTAGCTTTGATACAAGTGAGGCTGCCGAAATTGTCTTTTTGGTGGAAGAGGGTGTAGAGGCTGGAGCTTTTGGCTTTTTGGGTGGTGGTTCCGACAATGGGGTGGGTGGGTCTTTGCGTTTGGACAGAGGAGGGGTAGAGGACATGGGTCGCACGGATTTTGACCGGATTTTACGTTTGTATGTGGTTGGGGGAGGTGGTGGGGGTGTCGCTTGTGGAGGAGAATTGGGATTAGGGGGTATCGATGACAATGGAGAGACTTCGAGAGGAGAAGGTGGACTGAATGGGGAGGACTCCATTGCCGATGGAGATGATGGAAGAGATAAGGGGGAAATGAAAATGTAGGGGGAAATTTAGGGTTTACGTGATGAAAGTGCTAGTGGAGAAGACGGGAGAGAGACGGTGAGAATGCCGGAAGGAATGGAGGTTGAAGGACGGTTGTGGGGTGAAGAGTCGGGAAGTGGAGGTGGGAATTTTTGTTTGCCGAAAATGAATTTGAATCGGGTTTGTAAGAGACTGCATAAGGGGAAAATGATTTATGCATAACCTGTGCACTCTTTTATACATGTTTCAGAATGATTTAAACTTCAGAGAAATGGCTTATGCACAAGTGCATAGGTCATGCACTGTCCTTATGCATGTTTCGGTGACCCTTGAAATTTTGAGGAGCGAAGTCATGCGGGAGTGCATAAGTTATGCACTCCCCTTATGCATCTCTCGGCAGAAGTGGTTTTTCAGAAAATCGGGTCATGCAGAAGTGCATAGGTCATGCACTCTGCTCATGCACTGTTCGGCAATTTTTGGAATTTTGGTTGGTGGTCATGCAGATGTGCCTAAGCTATGCACTCTGCTTATGCACTCTTCGGTGGGTTTTGAAATTCAGAATCTTTGGTTATGCAGAAGTGCATAAGCTATGCACATTGCTTATGCAGGTCTCGGCAACTTTTGGAATTTTCTGATTTCTGGTCATGCAGAAGTGCATAAGCTATGCACTCTGCTTATGCACCCCTTGGCAAATTTGAATTTTTGGAGTTTTTGGTTATGCAGAAGTGCATAAGTCATGCACTTTCCTTATGCACCCCTCGGCAAGTTTGGTTTTTCTGGGTTTCTGGTCATGCAGAAGTGCATAAGCTATGCACTCTGCTTATGCACCCTTCGGCAGAATTGGAGTTTTGGATTTTTGGTTATGCAGAAGTGCATAAGTCATGCACTCCCCTTATGCAAACTTCGGCAGAGAGAGAAAATGAAGGATTTGAGGTTATGCAAATATGCATAGGTCATGCACTCTGCTTATGCAAGTTTCTAAAGATGTGAAATTTGACAAAATTAGGCTATGCAGAGTTGCATAAGCTATGCATTCTCCTTATGCACTTGCAATAAAGGTGAAAAATGGCAAGAATTGTGGTTATGCAGGATTGCATAAGCTATGCAGTTGCTTATGCACAATTCAACAAGATTAAGTTTGCAATGGAACATGAATTGCAAGTGTGAAAAATACCCTAGAATGAAGAAATATAATTCCATGAAGCATAAACCATGAGAATTTTCACCAAAAACACATCAATATATACAAAGTTCATCAAAAATGCATCACACAAGCATGTAAAAATGGATCCTACATAAAAGACCTTTGAGAACTATGCCATTTTGACTCAAATTCTGCAAATCAACATTTAGCACATAAAACTCCATAAAATCTGCATAAAGTTGCATCTAACCACAAATGAGAAATGAACTCTCCAAGTTTTGCCAAGAAGATGCAATATTGTCCAACTTGAATTCCAAAACCCAAGTAATCTCAAAACTATAAAAATGACCAACTTACCACCATATTAGCATTAAAAGCACATATACTTAAAAGTCACACACCCAACCTCACCAAAAACACAAGCCATCTGCTGCAAACACCCTCTTTGCTGCAGAAATTTTTTTCTTCCTCTCTGCATAAACCAGATTGCAGCTGCTGCACAGGTTATGCAGCAAAAACCAATCAGTTCTTGGGAAAATTTGAAGGACAAAATTTTCAAGTTAAGAATCACTTCCCCATCAGTTTACCAGCCTTTCTTCATTGAATTACATCTACAAGGGACAAGATTTAACAATGTCAAAAATTTAATTTGGGGAGATTTAAGATAAAAACAAAATTAATGAAAATGAAAGTAAATCAACAAAAGCAAAATAAAAGGACTTGGGATGCCTCCCAAGAGAGCTAATTTATAGTCCTTAGCTGGACTCTTCATGAATTTCACTGAAAAGAGGTGAGGGATTGGAGAGCTTATAACAGCTTGCTCCCTTTATTGGGTCTCCAGTTATGTAATGCTTCAATCTATGCCCATTGACCTTAAAATTCCCAGATTTTTCACTCCAAATTTCAATTGCTCCATAAGGGAAAACCTTAGAAACTCTATATGGACCAGTCCACCTTGACTTGAGTTTTCCAGGGAACAATTTCAATCTTGAGTTGAACAACAAAACTAAATCACCTTCTTTGAATTCCTTTTTCCTCAGATGATTATCATGCCAAACTTTAGTTCTTTCTTTGTAAATACGGGCACTTTCATAAGCATCCATCCTCAATTCCTCAAGCTCATTAAGTTGTAATAACCTTTTCTCACCAGCTTGCTTAAGATCAAAATTCAGGGTCCGAATGGCCCAATATGCTCTATGTTCTAGCTCCACAGGTAAATGACAAGACTTACCATACACCAACCTAAAGGGAGTAGTTCCTATAGGGGTTTTGTAGGCAGTCCTATATGCCCATAAAGCATCATCTAGTTTGATAGACCAATCTTTCCGAGAATTGTTCACTGTTTTCTCCAAAATATGCTTGAGCTCTCTGTTAGAAATTTCAACTTGTCCTGAAGTTTGAGGGTGGTATGGGGTAGCTATCTTGTGCACTACACCATACTTCCTCATTAAGCTCTCAAATTGCTTATTACAAAAATGGGAACCCCCATCACTAATTATAGCCCTAGGAGCTCCAAATCTGCTCAAGACAAATTTCTTCAAGAATTTCACTACCACTCTAGCATCATTAGTTGGGGTTGCAATAGCTTCCACCCACTTTGACACATAGTCAACCCCAACTAAGATGTATCTATTACCATATGAAGGAGGGAATGGCCCCATAAAATCTATTCCCCAAACATCAAATAATTCCACTTCAAGAATATTATTTAGGGGCATTTGATCTCTTTTTGACAAATTTCCACTCCTTTGACATTTATCACAATCCGACACAAATTTCCTCACATCCTTAAAAAGATTTGGCCAAAAGAAACCAGCTTGCAAAATTTTACTAGCTGTCTTAGAGATGCCAAAATGTCCTCCATAATCAGAAGCATGGCAATGATGCAAAATACTCTGTACCTCCTCTTCAGGAATACATCTTCTAATTAGACCATCACAACATCTCCTAAAGAGTAAAGGATCATCCCATCTATAAAACTTCACCTCATGCAAAAACTTTTTCTTTTGTTGCCATGTCATTCCTAGGGGTAAAACTCCACAAGATAGATAATTCACAAAGTCTGCATACCAAGGTAGTTTAGCAACAAGAGAGAAAAGTTGTTCATCCAAGAAAAACTCATCAATAGGGATTTCATCCAATTCTTCACCATCCAATTTCAACCTACTAAGATTATCAGCAACTACATTTTCAGCTCCTTTCTTATCTCTAATCTCCAAATCAAACTCTTGTAGCATCAGAATCCACCTAATGAGCCTAGGTTTGGCCTCCTTTTTACGGAGCAAATACCTGATGGCTGCATGATCTGAAAATATAACCACTTTTGAGTCAATAATGTAAGGTCTGAACTTTTCCAATGCAAAGACAATTGCCAAAAATTCCTTTTCAGTTGTTGCATAATTTGTTTGAGCCTCATCCAGTGTTCTACTAGCATAATAAATAGCATAAGCCTTTTTGTCCTTTCTTTGACCAAGAACAGCCCCAATTGCATAGTTGCTAGCATCACACATAATTTCAAAAGGTAGGCTCCAATCAGGTGGTTGCATGATTGGTGCAGTGATAAGAGCTTGCTTCAACCTGCAAAAGGCATCCAAACACTCTTGGTCAAATACAAATGGTGTGTCATTACTTAACAAATTAGACAAAGGTTTAGCTATTTTAGAAAAATCCTTGATAAAGCGTCTGTAGAACCCGGCATGTCCTAGAAAACTTCGAATTCCCTTGACATTGGTAGGAGGAGCCATCTTCTCTATCACTTCAACTTTAGCTTTATCAACCTCTATTCCTCTGTTAGACACCAAATGTCCAAGCACTATCCCTTCCTGAACCATGAAATGACACTTTTCCCAGTTTAACACAAGGTCAGTATCTGCACATCGCTGCAAAACTCTAGAAAGGTTAGCCAAGCATATATCAAATGAAGATCCATAAATAGAAAAATCATCCATAAAAACCTCCATTATGTCTTCAATGAAATCTGAGAAGATTGCCATCATGCACCTTTGAAAAGTGGCTGGTGCATTACACAACCCGAATGGCATCCTCCTATAAGCAAAGGTTCCATATGGACAAGTAAAAGTGGTTTTCTCTTGATCATTTGGATGGATAGGGATTTGAAAAAAACCTGAATATCCATCTAAATAGCAAAAGTAAGAATGCCTAGCTAGTCTTTCCAACATCTGATCAATGAAGGGAAGTGGAAAATGATCTTTTCTAGTGGCAACATTTAATTTTCTGTAATCTATGCACATTCGCCAACTAGTCACTGTTCTGGTGGGAATTAATTCATTATTTTCATTTTTGACAACTGTCATTCCACCCTTTTTTGGGACAACATGTACTGGGCTCACCCAAGTACTGTCTGAGATGGGATATATGATCCCTGCATCAAGCAACTTCAAAATTTCCTTTTTAACAACTTCTTTCATATTTGGGTTCAGCCTCCTCTGATGTTCAATAGATGGTTTACAATTTTCTTCCAAAATGATTCTATGCATGCAAAAGTGTGGGCTTATTCCCTTAATGTCATCTATGGTGTATCCCAAAACTTTTCTAAATTGTTTCAACACTCTTAACAACTTATCAGCTTCTACAGTACTCAAATTTGCATTTACAATTACTGGATAAGTGTTATTAGTGCCAAGAAATTCATACCTGAGCTGAGAAGGAAGTTGCTTAAGTTCTACCTTAGGTGCATCTTCTTCCTTGAATGATGGTTGCTTAAATTCGACTTTTTCCTTTTGTGTGAGTTGAAAAACTGTAGCAGAAATGAATGGTGGACTTCCCTCTAAGTGTTGAGCATATGCAGCTACATGAGGGTTGTCATAATCTATGCCTCCTCCATGAACCAAACAATTTTCAAGTGGATCTTCTGGATATTTCTTTCTGAAGTGTTCTTCAACCAGCTCATCAATGATACCAACTCTCAAGCAAGTATCAGGTTCAGAATGATGCTTTTTCATAGTGTTATTAATATTGAAAACCAATTGCTCTTCACCAACCCTAAGAGTCAGCTTTTCTCCCTTAACATCAATCAATGCTCCTGCTGTAGCCAGGAAAGGCCTTCCCAAGATAATTGGAATATTAAAATCTTCCTCCATGTCCAAGATGACAAAGTCAACAGGTATGTAGAACTTCCCAACCTTCACAGGCACATTCTCCAAAATCCCTTCAGGATACTTGATTGATCTGTCGGCTAACTGAAGAGAAATGTGGGTTGGCTTTAGATCTCCCATGTTGAGCTTCTCATAGATGGAAAGGGGCATAAGGCTAACACTAGCCCCTAAATCACATAAGGCTTTTGTAGAACAAGACTCTCCAATGTGGCATGGAATTGAAAAACTCCCTGGATCCTTGAGCTTTGGAGGAAGTTTCCTTTGAAGGATAGCACTACATTCTTCTGTCAAAGCTACAGTTTCATCATCTTCAAGTTTCCTCTTATTTGAGAGAATTTCTTTCAAGAATTTTGCATAAGAGGGCATTTGTGAAAGAGCATCAACAAAAGGCACATTTATGTAAAGTTTCTTCAAAACCTCTAAGAACTTCCCAAATTGCCTATCAAGCTTGGCTTTGTGAAATCTTTGTGGGAAGGGAAGTTGTGGCTTGTAAGGCTCAGGAGGTATATATTTCTCTTCCTTTTCTTCAATTTTCTCTTTATATTTTTCTGCACTCTCTTGTTTTTCACTCTCAACAGTTTCTTTCTCATTTTCTCTCTTCTCACTGTTTTCACTCTTCTCATCATTTATAACTTTTCCACTTCTTAAAGTAATAGCTTGACACTGCTCTCTTGGATTTTCTGGTTGACTTGGAAGCTTTCCAAAAGATTTAGCACTTGAGGAAGATGCTTGTTGTGCAATCTGGTTTTCCAAAGATTGTACGCATCTGTTCGACCTTGCTTTCATCTCTCTCATCTCCTCATCATGCTTATTTTGGTTAGCAAGAATCTGTTGCAATAAAGCTTCAGTGATGGAGTTTCGTTCTTGCTGTTTTGGTGGAGGGTTCATATTTTTCTGCTGAAAATTAGGCAATGGTTGCCTATTTTGCTGATATGGAACTTGACTTTGCTGTTGTGGTTGAAAATTCTGATTTGGAACTTGACTTTGCTGATTTCCCCATGAAAAGTTGGGATGATTCCTCCAATTTGGATTGTAAGTTTGAGAATAAGGATTCCCCATTTGCTTGTTTCCATAATTACCAACATATGCTGCTTGTTCTCCATAATCTACTCCACAGCTGGTAGTTTTCTCTGCATAAGCCACTTGTTGTGAACTTCCAGCTGATGATGTTGAACTAACCAACATACTCAAATCTTCCATCTTTTTAGCAAGAACATTTGTAAGTGCATCAAACTTTGCATTAATCATGTTGAATGGATCAAGATCATACATTCCAGCAGCTTGCCTTTTCTGAGTTGGAGCTGGTCCTCTTGGACTACTCCAAAGATGAGTGTTCTTTGCAATTTTCTCCAGTAGCTCATAAGCTTCATCTTCATGCTTAATAATAAATTCTCCTCCTGTTTGAGCATCAATGATTCCTCTGATTGCAGGAGTAACATTTGTGTAGAAATTCTGATTTATCATCCATTTTGGAATGGCATGATGTGAGCATAATCTCTCTAATTCCTTCCATCTCATCCATGACTCATAAAGAGTTTCATCTTCTCTTGGTCTGAAAGCTGTCATTTGATTCCTCAGCTCTTGAGTTTTCAGTGGAAAATATTGTGCAAGAAATGCATCAGTGAGTTGCTCCCAATTTGTAATAGAGTTGTGAGGTAAAGAATCAAGCCAATCCAATGCTCTATCTTTCAAAGAGAACGGGAATAGCTTCAATCTTGCTGCATCATCAGACACTCCAGGTTGTTTTTGCATGTCACAAATCATAGCAAATTTCTTCAGGTGTGTGTGTGGATTTTCAGAAGGATGTCCTCCAAATTGAGAATTTTGAATCATTTGAAGAACTCCAAAATCCATCTTGTAACTATTTGCATCAATCCTTGGTCTTGCTATGCTCTCTCTCAAGTCATCAAAACGTGGAAAAGCATGATCCATCATACTTTCCCTAGGCACGTTTGCATTAACAACTTCTTCTCCTTGGGCTTCATTTTCATTGTTTTGACCATTTCCAGCATTACCAACACTAATTCTAATTCTTTCATCAGCCATTTCTGCTTCTAATTCAGTTTCTCTCAATGCTTCTTTTCTTTTTCTGGTTTCTTTCTTGTTGGCTTTACAAAACTTTTCAATTTCAGGATTGAACAGTAAGGTTGTGTCACTTGAGCTTCTAGCTCTTCTCATAAAAGGTTAAAAGTACCTGAAAAAGAACAAACAAACACAAAATGAAAAGATAACAAAAACTAAAACTAAAAACAACTAAAATAATCAAGAATTCAATCTTAAACAAACAACTCCCCAGCAACGGCGCCAAAAACTTGATGCGTCCCTACCGCAAGTGCACGGGTCGTACAAGTAGTATAGAAAAGATATCGATCCCACGAGGAGTTGTGTTAATGATTGAATTTTTGATATAAAAAGTTGAGTAAATTGAAATATTTTTCGAAATTAAAGTAATGAATTGATGGGTAATGGAGTATGAAATCTAAATGTGCAAAATTAATATTCTATTCAACAATGTATTAATTAAACTAAAATTGCATCAAATTGAAATAAGCAAATTCAAATATGGCAATATTCAAAATGGTAAGTAATTAAATTCGATTAGAAATTAACAATGGTAAAAAGGCGATTCCGGAGTTCGGGATTTCATATTCGAGCTATTTTGGGATTTAAATCGGTTATCCAATTTTATGAAACTTATGGGTTTTAAGGAGATTAATTCTTAAATCCTTTGAATTCCCTTTCGAGTGAGACAAAGAGTGCCTTAATCAAACTAATCCTACTTTCGTGGAGTTAGAATTAATTAAGACCCATTAAGTTCTTTAATTAATCTGTGAATCCTCTTAATCCTTAGCCTATTTCTAGGTCTAAGTTAATTAAGTCCAATTTATTGATTATCTATCACAAGGCCTTCTCCTTTCGGTGCTTCAACCATGGATTAAGAACATTACTTAATGGGATCCTACACTAAGCATGTCATTTAAGCATACAAGAAATGAATAAAACTCATTAAGACCACAAAATATGGATTACCCAATCAAAATCCACAAAATATCTCAAATATTACAACCCTTACTCCAGAATCAAAAGTAAACTACTCACTATCCATAATGCTTACAAGATATGATGAGTTTAAATGGAAATAAAGCTTTAATCTAAGCTAAGAAGTAAGAAATTAAACACTAGAAATGTAGAAAAGTGTAAGGAAAGAAAGAAATCTGCAAATCTTGGTTAAAAATGGTGTGGAAGGTGAAGGTGACTCTTCAAATTCTGCTCAACCCCTCCTTTCCTTTTCTGCTCCTTTTGCTCCCCTCTAAAATGGGAAAATGAGACTATTTATAGCATTTTTCTGACATGGAGCCCTAAAATGGTATGTTCTAGGAGGAATTATTTGAGGGAATCTCCTGCCAGCTCATTAATGAACTCTTCATGGGACTGCATAAGTGGACTGCATAAGTTATGCACCCTTATCTGATTTCAGCTGATTACGGGTCACTTATGCGAAGCTGCATGACTTAGTGCATAGGTTATGCACAATTTCGTGAATGCGCATAAGGGAGGCGAGAATGTGCATAAGCTATGCGGTCTCCTTATGCACATTTCGGCTGGTTCTGGAACAGTGATCTTTCTCCTTATGCAGATCTGCATAGCTTATGCGGCAAGTTATGCACAGTTTGGTCAATGCATATTTCAGCTTGAAAACTTGTTTTTGACATCTTTGGCTGTAGAAGACATCCCTCAATGGCAAAATTCTCTTCAGTCCTTCAAAAACACCATTTTTCCTACAAAACAAAGTAAAAAAATACAAATTAATCCAAAATCTACAATTATGAAAAACTAACTAATTAACTAATGAAATTAGCTAAAAATGACTAATAATCAAGTAAAATGGTTATGAAATTAGACCTAAATGATTATGCAAAATGTGTGCATCATTCCCTCAATCCTAATCTGATTAGAAGTCCTACTCAATTTAGGATTAACACTAAAATAAGAGTTCTACTCTATATAGGAATATTTCTCTCACTCAAATTAGGAAAAGATCTCTCCAAATCCTACTAGGATTTTGAGTCATAATTCTAACAATCTCTCCACCTTGACTCAAAATCCATCAATCATTGCATACCTCAAATTCTTGAGTGTCATCAAATCATCAAATCTCCATGCTTGAGCTTGAACCCTTCAAATCATCAATTCTTCAATCTTCATCTTAGGTGTAACTTGCTTTATTCTTCAAAAAATCTTCATGTCATCAGCCATCTTGATTTTGCATCAAGAGTTCCACCTTAAATTCAACTCTACACTATCACCATTATTGTATGTGCGATTTTCTATATATCGCAACAGCTCCACCTTTAATCAAACTCACCAAGATCATCCCCAAGGTCACATTCAATACCGTTATATGAAAATAAAGGAAGATCTTGTAGAATTTAAACAATTCAAAAGGAGTCGTGGAAAAGAAAAAGAAGGAACTGCTGCAATTACAATGGATGATGATATTGATAGTGAATGTTTGAATGTGGATGATGATAAGGAAAAGGCAAAAGATCCATTACAAGATGAGTGGTTAATGGATTCTGCTTGCCCATTCCATATTTGCTCAAAGAAGGAGTGGTTTGATGTGATTGAAGAAAAGAAGGGAGAAAAAGTGAAGTTAGCCAATGGAAATAAGATAGAAGTTGAAAGTATTGGAAGAGTGAAAATGAAGCTGCATGGTGATCAAGTAAAAGTGTTCGATGAAGTGAGATATGTTCCTAAATTTGAAAGGAACTTAATTTCCTTAGGTAAATTGGATTCTTTGGGTTATGGGTGTTCGATTCATGGTGGAGTCATAAGAGTTAGTCGATGTGCTCTTGTGATCATGAAGGGTGAGAAGATTGGTACAAAGAATCTCTACAAATTGGAAGGAAGCACATTGATTGGAAGAATGCAAGTGGAAGCAAGAGGCAACATCAATAATCAAGTGTGCAAGGAAGTACCCAAGAGAAAATTGACTTTTGCAGAAATTGTTAAGACTAATTCCGTTTGACTTGGAGGTGGAGATTGTTAGAGTCCAAGTCCAATTGGAATTAGGAAGTATAATTAATTTAGGAAGTATAATTAGTTTAGAAAGTTTAGTAGAATTTAAATTATGAAGTTTAATAATTAGAGTTCTAAAAGGATAGGTTTTAGTGGCCTATATATATGAATAGTTTGTTGGCCATTATATGGTATGTATTGCAGAGAGCCCATAAAGTGGAGAGGTGTGTTGAATTCTGTGAGTTTTGTTTGAGTGATTTTGAGGGTGAAAAAATTAATTAGTGGTTGTAATTATTTTTTCTTGATAGTGAATTTGTTGGTGGAGTAGACTTATGCTGAACCACGTTAAATTTTGTGTTCTTTATTTTGTGTGGGTGTGATTTTCACAACAAGTTTAAATCTTTTAGAATAAATTTCAATCGATTCTAATTGTTGTTGCTGAGGTGTTAATCTTCCCTCTGGTTTTGATTATTTGAATTCTATTGATTTTAAAGCTTTTGATTTGTTGGGGCTCTAGTTGATTATCGGTATCGCTAGTAATCCTAGTAGCCTCTGTGGTGTTAATTAGTCAATCTTCCATTTGTTTGAGAACACATGCCTAGCCAATCTGGTTGCATCTCTTCACTTCTACATATCAGGTTTCTTTTGAAGTTGATCCACTAATTTCAAGCGTGTTATGCTCTCCATTTTTTTCTAGCCTTCAAAATTTTGCAATTATGGAGTGCTTCCATGATTTGCTGACTCGGAGTGTTGTTTTTCCTAAGTTGTTGCAAATTGAGTTTAGTTTTGGGGTAGTTAGAGATGGCATGTTGTAAAGTCCTAGCTTATTTCTCTTATTGAGTTTAGGAGAACTATTGGGCGGCCATATTTTGAGTTGTTGAAATTTTCATCCAGTGTGGATTTAATGTTGATCATGCGTTAAGTGCCATGAATCAATCAATAAAAGTGTGTTCGAAGTTATGGATCTGCTTGGGCTCTTTGTCGAAATAGCAGTCATTGTAGATTTTTGGAATAGGGTGTGCATCTGCTAGTAAATTTTTTGTGATTAGTTTATCATTTTCTGGTGGGTGTTCATATCTTAAAAGGTCGCTTTACTTCTGCCCATAGTCATGCTTAAAGAGATTGCAGTAGGGGCTCATCTTTTAGAGGGAGTCTAAAGCTTGTTAGTGTGGCTCCTTTTACCCGTCTACTGTAGAGCCGAGCAAGAAGTGCCACATTCGGTGCCGGAGCACTCTATCTTATTTTATCATATCTATTGTAAACTTTTGATGTCACTTAAAACATGTATTCTATGTGTAAAATTTTTTTTATATATATCTTATTTCTGTGGAGACCCGGACAGAGCCTCCCTTATTTTATTAGCATCTGGTGGGTTTCTACTAATTACCTATTACATGTCCATATCATATTCTCTTTTATCATATCATTCACAACTATTTATGAGATTTCAAAATGAAGTATCATCTATTGCATTCATATGGAAATTTATAGATAATAAATTACAAGTTTTCATTTTAATCTCAAGTTTAATTACAAGTCCAAAATGAAATACATTATGACCAGCCATAATGAACAAAAATACTAGTCTATACATGGGCCCTACCAAAATACAAAAAACCGGTGAAGTGACTCTGGACAGTGGCAGATCTAGTCAGAGCTCTGTCAGTGCACTATTGGTGTTGCTGCTGCGGCTGTTGGGACTGGTATCCAGTACCTAAGCGATAAAAAACCAACGCGCTAAGCATAACGATTAGTGGTGCATAATTTATAATAACAATAATTTAACAATTGAAATAATATCTGCAAATCATAATTTCTGGGTCTTTTACATTTTTATTGCTCTTTGGAAGTAATTAACATTATCGAGATCTTTTATGATTACTTATTGTATTTTAAGTCTTAATTAATTTTTATCAGTGCCCAAGAAACCTATAACAAATTATAAAAGCTGGATACATGGGAGTATACAGGTTAGACAGCCATATGTCTACCCTGTATACATCTGTCAGGCACGAGGCCAGCTGTCGGGCATAAGACCCGCTGTCAGGCTTGTAAAGCCAGAAATAAAGTAGGCACAATGGCCAGTAGGTAGGCATATAGCCTATAGAACAATCATACGAGACATATATTGTCAGTTCATGATTTTCTCGATAGGCAGTACTGCTATCTGTAGTCCCTAATTGGTATACCAATTTATCCAAACTAAATAAATAAGTCTAGGTATACTATGGGCAATTAAAGTTGCTATTTTCTGGTACTGTTTATTAGTACCATTAATTTCATATTAATAGAACTTTAGTCCCAATTTACATATTCATATCATTTTTAATATTTAATTATCCTTATGTGTATTTTAATTATCATATATAGCATTTTTCCCATGAACCTTTCTTTAGGTTCATGTTGATGCGTTATCTTTATCTAAGAATTTGACTAGGTTAGGATGTCTATTTTGTAATGGCCCGGCCCACTAGTGATATTGTCCGCTTTGGGCCGAAGCCCTCACGGTTTTAAAACGCGTCACTAGGGGTTATGAACCACCAACTTATAAACCCAGCATCTCTCCCGTGTTTTACCGATGTGAGATTTGCCTAAGGTGTTACATATTTAGTCACACCTCCTTCATAATAATTGCTCCTCTATGTTTAAACTTAAATTTCAGTTTTTGAATCACTGAATTTGGGGTTATAGAACTCAAGTTATGGTCAAAATACCATAACTGGTCCCTTTGCCTCTAAGCTGTCCAGAATTTATAATTCCTAGTCAATAAACTTTGACTAGTCATTTGATCATTTTATGGTCATTTTTAGACTTAGGTTCCTCCACAAGATATGTTCCTCTATGTCTTAGGGGCTCCTAGGTATAATTTTATAATTTTTTCAAGCTTGGTATAGTGAGTTATAGTCAATGTATTAACCTGGACTCTTAATCCTATAAAGGCAATAACCAAACTTCAGGGCAGTATGTTTGACCCTCTTTTTAGGGTCTTTACACTTAGAATTTGACAAAGGTGTCTAAATCAATATTGTATCCCTAAGTATCATGTTTCCAGATCATATTAGCACATCTCAAATGGAATTTCCTAGTGGGAGTTATGGCCAAATGAACACACGGGTATCAAATGGCATTCTGGGTTCAACTTAACATTTTCCATATTTCAATTCCCAACTTTGGCTAATATTTTCCCTAGGATGCAATGGTTTCTAGAGCTTGGTCAAAACATAAAAATTGTTGTGCTATGTCTTATAAAACTTTTGGCACTAGTTTCACTCAATTTTCAGCTTTGGAGACCAAGTTATGACATTTTTGCCAAAACTGGTCAAGCATACCAAAGGAAAAGTATTTTGGACAATTTCTGGGTTGGCAGTTTTAGTGACTCAATTTTTGCTAACAATTTGATTTGGTTAAAGGCAAAACTGGGTCAAGTGGTCTTCATGAAAAGTGTAGCCCTATGTCTAAGCTTTCCATTGATGTAAATTTTAGGTCATTTGGACCAGTATAAAGAGAGTTATGACCAAATGAACACGTACTGTTCATTTGGTCATTTTCTGGGTTTCAGTGTTTGGTCATCTGGATTTGGGCAGAGAATTGGTCATGATTTCGACAGAATTTGGGCAGGGTTTCTTCTTGAAAAATGAAGGTTTGGATGTCCCAAAACACCTCCAATTGGCCTCATACCAATTGGAGTCACACATTGTTAGTTAGGATTCAACAAACACACTGGACTCATTGAGTCCCAACCTGCAGAAAATTTGACACTCCCAAAATTCAATCTCCTCCTTCTCCAAACTCCAAATAAGCATACATGTCACTTCTATTAGCATCAATCTCAACACAATTAGGTCAAATTCAAAAATGTCACAAAATCCTCAATTTCAAGTGCACAACCCTAATTTCAAACATCAAATTCACATATACAACCATGAAATCAATTCCCACATATAATACCTTGTTAATTAACTTCCCTAACTAAACTAAAACCAAAAAAATCCATCATTTTCATGGTTCCTCTAGGGCTGTTGAATTCAAGGTTTTCTTTCCCAAAATTTTCTTTTTAATTTCATGTAAATCTTCACTTGGTTTAGCATGATTTTCATGCTTAAAGAAGAGATTAAGAGTTTTGAGCACTAACCTTTTTTTGTAACTTGTTAAACTTCACTTTCCTTGCTTCTTTTTGGTATCTATAGCTTCCTTAGGGTATGGGAAGTATTTTTTGTGAAGTGGGCTATGGGTTTTGGGTGGATTAAGCTTGAGAAATCAAGCTTGGAAGCTTGAATATCAATGGAGGAAATGGGAGCATGGGCAGCCGGCAATGTAGAGGGAGAGAGAGAGAAAGAGTGGAGAAGAAGGTGGGTTGGCGGGGATTTCTCTCTTATGGCTATATATATATATATATATATATATATATATATATATATATATTTGTGTACTTTAATTTTTCTAATTTTTCTAATTTTTCATAAGCCATTTTTCTTTTCTTTTCCTTTCTTTTCTTTTCTTTTCTTTTCTTTTCTTCTTCTTTCTCTCCTCATTTCCCTAATTCAAATTCACAAAAATATTTTATGTTAATTATTTTATTTGTCAAATTTTTAATTTGACATTTAGGTCAAAATTCACCTCTGGGGGTGAAATGACCAAAATGCCCTTCATGGTGCATATCGGTTTATTTTTATTATTTTATTTTCTCAAAATTTTTCCTATATTTTCTTAATATTTATTTCATCAATTTATGCCTCCTCACTATAGTCTAAGCATAGTTTCAAACATTTTGACTGTCCGAACAGACATTGGTTGTCGGAACAGTAAAATGTACGGACTATCTATGGTGAGGACGTTACAGTTAGTGTTCTTTTGCCTGGGGCTTCATCTTGCTGCTATTATCTTCTTTGGTTCCATTGCTAGTCTTCATTCATCATTTTGGGTTTGCTGATTCAATTTCTTCTTGTGCTTGTTTTTTTGTAGTTTGCAAATATTATTGGGTTTTTTTTTTTTTTTTATTTTGCACCTTTCTTTGCTTAGGCCTTCCTCGTCTCTCTATTGTTCACCCTTTTTATTAATAAAATTCTTGTGGCTTATCAAAAAAAAAAAAAAACCAAGTGCTTACGTATTATACTACAGTCACATAAATTTACTATTCCAAAATTCTCTCTCTCTCTCTCTCTCTGTGTAAGAGAGAGAAAGAGAGAGAGAGAGAGAGAGAGGATGAGAAAGGGGGGAAGAGAGATGAATCAAATAAAAAAAAAAAAAGAATTCTGACTTGTCAAGCTACTTGACATCTCCTCTGGCAAAAATCAAAATCCTCAATTGGATTTTGCTAATTGGATAAATTTTTTTCAATATTATAACTTTTGATAAAATTGTCCAAAATTAATAGATTTGGATAAAATAAGCAACCAACGCAAATGTTTGGATTTTTTTAGCCAGCCTTTTATTTGAGTGCTTGAATACATTAATATTATAGTCTGATTTGGAATACTTATAATAAAATAAGAATAAAGAAAGAGCCCCTTTTGGGCTTCTCCATCAAAGATTTTCAATTTGGTTATTCAATGCAGTTATGCAGATGTTAACAAAAAAAAATTGTAGTTATGTAGAAGTAGAGCATTATCCTTCTCAAAACGTCTCTAAAAAGTTAGATGTTTATTGTTATGGTGTGGTTCATCTAGAGCTAAAAGTTTAGAGAAAAGCTATGCTTTAAGGCTCTCATATTGTTAATTATTCAATGTAGTTATGCAGATTCAGAATATTATCCTCAAAAAGTCTCTGAAAAGTCAGATGTTTATGCCTATGGTGTGGTTCTTCTAGAGCTAATATCTGGGAGAAAAACTACATTCGAAGGCACTGATATTGTTTTTTGGGTATGATACACGTCTATAATAGCTAATATCTTTTGAAATTTATGGATTCTTTCAAATCTCTCAAATCAAATTCTGCTTTTCTATTGTACTATCAAAATAAAGGGGAAAATGATGGTAGAAAATTAAACCTTGGTGAAAAAATAACTACTTGTATTTATCGATTTCAGGCAAAACCTCAAATTGAGTATGCTTTGCGCAGTGGAGACTATACAAATCTTGTCGATTCCAAATTATTGCAAATGAACTACAACAAAAAAGAAATGAAAACAATGATTTCTTGTGCTATGGCTTGTGTATATAAACCTTCAAGCTCTCGTCCAAAAATGAATCAGGTCAAAATTCAATTGCATTACTTATTGGCATATTTTATTCATTTTCACTTTTAATTATCTATTAAAGTATCCAAAAAAATTATGTAAGAGGATAGTTTGATTAGTCTTTCTCTACTTTTGAAAGATGCAAAATGTGAAGAAATACCATTAGACCTAAATTAAATATTAAAAAAATAAAAAGAAAATAGAGATAGTTACATTCACATATAGCTAGCCATGCAGATAGTTCGAGCTCTTGAAGGATATATATGCATAGAAGAAATACGGAACGATAAGAATGACAATTTATTTCCGAAAGGTAGTATATGTGAATTTCCATTTCTTATGGAAATTTAATATGTTATACACACGATTGCGCAAGAAATTCATATACTAAATTTACTCTTTTCTTTTGATCAACTTTTTAGTGATCTCCCTCTTTGGAACTTCCTTTGCCTTCCCCACGGGAATTGACTCTACATTGTCAAACGGAGCTCAGGGTCCAGATCCTTCATTCCTGGATCCAACTCCAACCAATGGAAGAGATGACCCTCCAGATGCAAGACTGCCCAATGGCGGAGGACAGGTTCAGTCAATTTGTGCTGAGTTAAAGTCTGTTGAAGGATATATACGTATAGGAGAAACACAGTTTGAGAAGAATGACAACATATTCCCAAAAAGTAGTATATGTGAATTTCCATTTCCTATGGAAATTTAATATGTTATACACACGATTGCTACAAGAAATTCATACTAAATTTACTTTTTTCTTTTGATCAACTTTTTAGTGATCTCCGCCTTTGGAACTTCCTTTGCCTTCCCCACGGGAATTGACTCTACATTGTCAAATGGAACTCAGGGTCCAGATCCAACTCCAACCAATGGAAGAGATGACCCTCCAGATGCAAGACTGCCCAATGGCGGCGGACGGGTTCAGTCAATTAGTGCTGAGTCAGAGTCTGTTGAGGGGAAGGAATCTAGATCTCTTAATGATGGTGAGAATGGTGTGACCCCAAGGGATTCAACATTAGTTGCCAGCTGTAATGAAGTTGAGGCTGAGTGGTATGAACCTGGTGTGCATATAACTCTAGTGGCCTTGCGTGATGGAACTAGAGATCTTAAACGAGTGCGCTTTAGGCGGAGAAGATTTAATGAGCAACAAGCAGAAACTTGGTGGTCTGAGAATCGTGAAAAGGTGTATGAAAAGTGCAACATTCTTGGGTGGAACCAGCTGGGGAATTTTTAAAAATTTGAGGATTTAATGCTAATTTTTTTAAGAAAAAAGTTTTTTTCATTTTTATATTAAATTTTCATAGGTACGGGAACTTGAAAGTTTTAAAAATTTTAAGTGAATTTAATAATAATTTTATATAAAAAGAAATTAAAATTTTTTATTAAAAGAATAATATAATAAAATACAAATTCTCATGTTAAAAAAATTTCAAATCATTATTATCACTTGGTCCTGTATTTTCATTAATTTTATTTTATTTTTTTCATATCTAATAAATTCATAATTATTATTTTCTATTGTTTAAAATTTAAATTATTGTATAATATTATTAAAAAAAGTTTAATATAATTTTTTTATCAATTTAAAACATTAGTAACTTTTTTCTTATAATTTTATTACTGTTTTAAATTTTTTTTTCCTTGCTAAAATGTCTTCATACTCAAGTTAGAAAAAAGAAATTTCTTTCATAATATTATAAGTTAAATTATATTATTTATTTTATGTAATCTATGATTTTAATTGAATTTATTTTTTATAATTTTTTTAAAAAAATAAATTTGAGATAAATTGAACAAATTTTTTAATATTAGGCTATCAATATATTTTAATTTTAGCAATTCACAATATTAATTATTCATTACATTTTTTAACTAATAGCAATTTCATTTATTTTTTAACAAATCAATTTTTCAAAAAAAAATTAAAGCGTTTATTTTTATTATTATATCTATTAAATATTTTTATTTTATAATTATGAAATAATTATTATCATTAATTAATTAATCCTTTCAATTAATATTTAAGTAAATAATTTATTAATAAATCATGTATTTTAATTGGGCCTCTAAGTGAAGATGCTGGCTCCGTCACTCTTCGTGGATGAGGCATATCATTAGTTTCTGGCCACGCTGCTTGCAGATCCATGAGAGCCATGCCATCCTCCTTCCAATCTTAGCAACAATGGGAGGATGGTAAGTTCCTTTCTCAACACATTCTGCAACTTCGACAACTGGGTTTTTAAGGTTAAGCAAAATGAAGCTAAACCAACCAACATCTGTTTTTTGGCTTGATGTTCTCACCTCTCCTTCCCTCCATCATTTATTTTCTATCTTCCATTTAATTTCTTGGATATCTGCCCTTCAGAAATTTTTTTTTATCGTAGTGTAGATACATTAATTGTGAGATAATTCGAGCAAGAAAGGTTTTGTTCTTCGGTTTCCCACCCCCCTCACTTCTCAAATTTCCCACCTTTCCCCACATATATGTTCTCTACAGTGCAATTTTCCTTTTCGGTTGAGTGCAACAGTGGATAGTCTTTTCTCCCTGGGGCTGGGCAATTCAGATGCGGCTCTTTTCATTGTTTCATTTAGTTGTCCCCAAGCATTTTCCTAGAATCTCTGGTACGCAAAACGTATGAAGCTGGCCTTGGAGCGTGGAGCATTAATTGAAAGTTAACATTTATTTAATTTATTAAAATTCATATGTCAAAAAACTGAACATTATCAGTTAACTACTCTAATTTACCATTCTCTTTCTTGATCAGATAATCTTAAGCTTAATGGATCGCATAATGTTGAGCTCAACAGATCTTAAAAACTGAAGTCTCTTGTCAGTTTAGAAGCTAATGATGACTTTGAACAGAGGGAATTTACTCATCAAGAATATTATCAGCAGAGAAGATTTACTTATCAAGAACTAACAATGGCAACTCGAGGTTTCTCCGACGACTAGAGTCTTGACGAGGGTCCTTTAGGGTCAAGTCTATAAGGGAGACCTAAATGGTGAAAAGGTGACAGTTATGTGTGTGTGTGTGTGACATTAGGCAAAGTTAAAAAATAATAATTTTATTTAAAAAAATAAAATACTTAAAATTTACAAATTTTAAAATATTTAAAAATTTCAATTTAGTTTATCATCTTTATTTTATTAGTGTATAAAATTTACAAAACCTAATATATACTGCATTTTTCAAAAGATTTCAATTTTTGATTTTTTAATGTATATAAATACATATAAAATACGAGTTAATATAATATCAAATAAATAAATAAATATAAAAGCTAAATATTCAAAAACTATTAATCAAAATTTGATACTTATATCTACCATTGTTTGACACTTGACACAATTAAAAATAATTTATTTAAAAATTATTTTAATTTATTTTTTAAAAATTATAAATTTAATTATTGGTATTAGATAATGCTTAACTTGATAATTTTATATTAAAATATATAATTATTTAAATTTGAAAAATAACATAAAATGAAAGGGGAAACATTTAATAAAAATGTGATTTCTGTTTATTTCAAGTATATATATATATATATATATATATATATATATATATATATATTAAAATTTAAGAATTATGTATTTTTAAAAAGAAATTAATAATTTATTTTATAGATAATACATATAAAAGATAATTAATATGAATAAAAATTATATTTATTACATATTCCAAATTTTCAAAAAATTATGTGTAATTTTTTTAATATTTTAAGGGTCATAGCAACCTTTGTCATTCTAGCTCTGTCAGTGCTAAATATCATTACAAATTACAAATGTAAATCAATAAACATGATAAATAACACAATCTAATATATTTAATATAAAAACTAAAGATTCCAAAATTATTAACAAAAGTTTGACAAGTATATTCACTATTAATTGATGGTTGTCATAATTAAAAAAAAAAATCAATTAATCTAAATGATGGGATAATTTAAATGTAACAATATGTAACTATAAGATTCTATCATTCGTAAATCAAATTACTTTATGTTATATTTGGATTGAAAGATTTGACCTTAGTTGAATTTGAATTTGGACTAAATATATTGTTTAGATATTCTAAATGAAAATGAATTTAGATTTGGTCTAAATCCCATATATTCATAATAAGCTTAAAAAACTAAAAATTTAAGATAACTACTTTCACCTTATTAAATGAGTAAGCTCTATATAATACTCTCTCAGTTCACAAAGAGCGTCGTTTAAGGTTTTAACACTAAAAGTATTTAATAGTCTAAATTTATAAGAATATTTGACTAAAATGCCCTTTTAAAAAAAGATAATACTTATTTATTAATCCATTAATTCTTTGTCACACAAAGTTAATCACCCACACAACATTAGAAAAAGTCATTTATTGAAGCAATGGTAGAATTAGAACAAAATTTAAAATGTTATCTTGTTTTTCCATAAGTGAACAAAATTTTCTTCCTAAAGCACCCTTATTTGAAATCTAAATTTTAAATCCAAATTCTAAAATTCAAATGCAACCTTAGGTAAGTAAGGATGATAAACCTTATCATGAAAAAGAAAATGAACTTGTTATATTATTGAGTTAAGCTTGATGGAATGCCAATTTGTGCATAGAAAACTTTTAGCTAAAAAAATAATTGGTTTGTGCATCTACGTAAGTTTTACTTCTTCCGATAAAATTTTGCATGATTTTATATATATATAGTACATATGAGTAGAACTTACCATGCTTGTCAAGGGTTATACTGCCTGGTTAAAAATCTTTAGAGTTATGGATGGCAATTGATTGTGCTTTATATCTCCCCTACAGAAGAAAAGTTACTATATGCTTATAAATAGTTTGATTATAATTATAATCACAAGATACCTTATTTTATTCTCCTTACATTGCAACTTTATGTCGATGTTGGGCTTTATTTATTAATATGGGTGAATTTAGATACCCTCGACAAGGTCAAATTATTTTACTAATTGATTTTATCTAGATGTTTTCACTTTGATTATTATATTCTTCTAACGTTGGGTATTTTACCTAAGGAGGAATTAACGTTTCTCTCAATGTCTTTGGTACTTCAATGAAATTTTAGTCTACTATAATTTCATACGAAAATGCTTCATATCAATATTAAAATATACGGACTCATTAATAAAAGACTTGATTGCTAAGGCTTGCTAAATTGTAAATGGGAGGGGATTGGGAAACTTTCTTCACAATTAAATATTAATCTAAGAGCTGTATCGTAAATTAATCATGTACTCCACCGTATACAACTTTGCCAAGTAATCTCCACCTTCATGCTGTACAGGTAATATCTATGAAAAGGACATCGTCGTAATCTCACTAAAGTTACAATGGATAAGTGTATTCAATCAAATTCATGCACAAATTATTTAATTATTGAGTCGATTTATTATATATATATAATGATGACCAATTCTGTTTTCATTTATTGTTAGTTAATATGTTAATCTAACGGCAAAAATTAAATACTGTTCTTTCCTTATTAATTTGAGTTTAGCTTCATTAAAAAGTACTCTTATTATTTAAAAATCATGAATATATTAATGTGAGTAATTACAGCCTTAAAATTATTTAACAAATAAATTTAATTTTAGTATATATAAACAAACTTGAAATATCTGATTTTTTGTCTATAACTAACTAATCTTAGAAAACCTTTATAATTAAATTTAAATCTTCATTAAATAATTTATATATGAAGTAAAGTAAACATCAATATTAGAATTTGTATTATTGCAATGACAATGTTAAATATTAGTTTAAAATTATTAATATGTTTGGAAGGGTTGGCAAACATGTGAAGTTTCTTCTCATGGTCTAGGTATATATATTATTGAGAAGAAATTTTGTACCCTTAAGGAAATTTCTCCACTCTTCCTTTCTTTGTTTGGCCCTGCAAGACTGGATATAGTGTATAAGTTTATTTGATTAGGATGCCGGAGCTTCGAATAGATCCTGTTCAGGGAAAGCGAAGATGGGTTTTCACATTTGAGTTTCACGCTTTGGCTGCGCCTCTCGAGAGAGCATTCGAGCTCCTACGTAAAGGCCACAAGGCTCCTCCATTTATTTTAAAATATTTACATGGGCTTGGCTCTTTATCATTTGAGCCTCCTGGGCTCTTCTTAATTAAAGCTTGTCTAGGTCTCACCCAGTGGCGACAGTGGAACCTATTGCTATTTGTCAGAAAATTTTGTTTTTTTTTTCAGAAATGGCAAATATAGAAGCGTGACGAAAATGACCACCAATTGAAACCATGAACAACCCTCAATTATTTTTTTTGTCAGAAAAATTATTAGCTAGAATCCATGAACGTGGAACAGTAGGCCATATATATTTAATTTCTTGCACACTCATGTGATGACTAATGAATGATACAACATCTTTTCAATGAATCATTCTCCGGATGGATGAAGCTCCTTTCCTTAAACGCATATTTATCAGGATGAATGGTACATCTTTTCAATGAATCATTGTAGGGATGGATGAAGCTCCTTTCCTTAAAAGCGTATTTGTCAGGATGGATTAAGCTCCTTCAGTTAACTTGGTAAAATTTTTTTTGTTTTTTTCTTACACACTCATGTGGTGACTGATGAAGATATAATATTTGTACATTGAATCATTGTCCGGATGGATGAAGCTCGCTGCTTAAAAGCATATTTGTCACAATGGATGAAGCTCCTTCATCAAAAGGTTAACTTAGTAAAATCATCTTTCTCATTTTGATTTGACTCTTTATATTATTATAATATTTTAAATATTACATTTATTTAAAATATAATGAAAAGAGGTGAGAATTATTTAATAATTCATTTCATAGTGTCATTTTAGATTTGATGGCATATCTATTCTTATGTGATTAGATTAAATTGAAGATATAGATGAGTAACTTTAGGTCTCGAGTCTAAAGAGGCTATGACCATCGTATCTGGAGAGCATTTATTTTTAATAATTAAAAAAAAATCAAAAGCATACTATTTGAAAATACTTTAAAATTTTTTATTTTAAATATATTCCATAATGCAAAGAGTTTTATTTTTAAATCATTCAAAAACAAAATTTAATTTTGATACTATATTTAAAAAAAAAACTTTTGTTTAGAGTATTTTTTAAATCAGTTTTAATGTATGGAGACTAACTCTCTTTTTTGTTTAATCTTAAAAGTACATTCAAAATAAATAATTGTAAAATGTTCATAGCTGAATTAAATATGATTAATAAAGAAAGAGAATTTTTATTCTTATAAATTAAATCAACTATCTTGGTTAATTCTGCTACCAATTTAACATACCAAGCCAAATTAAAATAAGGGTGAAACCAAATAAGCCGAACAAAGGTACTGAAATATGGGTTTCTTCCATCTGTTCTTATTTTTCTTACTTAAATTCTATAAGTAGCATATTATAAATACATAAATACTAATACTAATGCAACATATGATAGAATTTTCCATAATAACAAACATACAAACATGTAAATGATCATATTTATAAGTTATGGAATTTAACTTTTGTGATTTGGAATACACTAAATACGAGAAAGTCATATTTATTTTAATTAATTGTGTCGATGAAATTCACTGTACATATTTTTTAGTTAACTCCAACTAGCTTTCAAAAGAGAGAGAGAAAATAAAAATGTCCAATGGGATTTGAACCTTATGCATCATTACTTTTGAGATGGCTCCAATAATTTCGTCCTGATGTCTCTTACAGGCTTATATAAGTAAGACATGGCTTTTGGATTCTCACAGTACTAAACAAGAACTCTATAGAAGCTTAGAGAGAGGATCGAGAAAGATGACACTTCCATTTGCTTATTCCATCCCTCTTTTCCTTGTGCTGCTTTTGAGGGTAATTCTTCACTTCAAAATTTAGATTTTTATAAATTTTTTCTTGCTTTGGTTTCTGCTATTTCTTTTTTCTTGTTTTTCATCACTTTTGGCTAAATTTATCAACTTTGTATCAATAGTAATCGACTCTTGATCCACTTCATCATATGCAAGTAAGGTTTTTTTTAATATTATTACTTCCATTAGTTGATATTTGAATTTATTTATTTTGTGTGATTTCATGTGCAGTGTGGCCATTCTAATGGAGCTGCTAGAGATGTGCCTATGCAAGACCACTTCCACATAAGTACAAACGATGTAATCAAGAATACTTCACTTCAACTATATTACAAAATCTTGAATGAACTTTACAAAAGGCCACCTTTTATATTCAAAGTACCAAAATTAGGCAAGGGATTTGATAATTTTGTGGCTGATTTTGTAGAGGCTTCATATATAGGCATCTTCACTCCAGGTGATGTATACTTGGGAAAGGTCATGCCTATCTACTTCCCAATTCAGGACCCTTCTACTTACCCTCGCTTCTTCACCAAAAATTTCATTTCTTATCCATTCCCTGACCTTCCAAAGATTTTCAAACATTATCCACAAGCCAAAATCTCAGTAGAACCTGAAAAATGTGAAATCCAGCCAGCTCAAGCAGGGACAAAAGTTTGTGCAAGAGACATGGAATCATTGCATAATTTTATCCACCGGTCATTTGGATCAGAAGGGGAACTTAAAATTGTGGAAACCAAATACCCCACAATCTCAGCTGCACTGTTACAAGACTATATTGTGTTGGAAGATCCACAAGAGATTGAAGGTCAGGGAATGGTAGTTTGTCATCCCGTGTCTGAGGCTTTATTTTGTCATTATAACGTTGAAGCTGTAAAGCTTGTTAAGGTCTCACTCAGAGGTGACAGTGGAGATAAAGTGGAAGCTATTGCCATTTGCCATACGGACTCGTCAAGGTGGGAGCATGATCATATTGTCTTTCGCTTGCTCCAGGTAAAGCCAGGCTCTCCGGTCTGCCATTTCTTACCTGCAGGTCATCTTGTTTGGGTTCAGTCACCTGCTTCCAAGGCCTCTTAGTTAATTCTGCAGTTGATTTGTTTGGTTGTTTATGTGTAGCTGTGATTGTGAGTGCTTGTGTGTTATGAGTTTGCTGTCTATCCCAAGCCAGTATCGTCTATCTAGAATTGGTGATCCTGATGTATAAAATGTTGTATCTAAACCAATTAGGTTAATAAAAATATGGGACTTGTGTTTTAGTTAACAACGATGATCTCCCTCTCCCTCTTTTTAAAATTATGCATGATAATGGAAATTAATCTCTAGTCTTATTCATGAGTTCTTTTAACAATGTAAATGAGGAGAGTTGTATTAAAAGTTTTTTTTTTTTTTAAAGCAACAATTTTATTGAAATACGAATCCATGAAAAACTCGGCATGAGCACGTTCGGTTAAACTCATGTCAATAGGCCTCTCCCTTTACATCCGTCTTAGGGTGTGGCATGTTTAAGTGAAAAAAAAAAAATCTAAAACTAAACAACAAAAAGAAATTGTTCCAAAAAATGCAAACTTGAATAAGCAGGCTCAAAATACATAAAATTAAAAAAAAAATTACTATTTCGTCCATACATTTTAAAAAAATTAACTCTTTAATTTTTATATTTTAAAAATATATTATTTAGTCTGTTAAATTGTTTGTCACACTATCAATTTTTTTTATTAGTTAATAGACTTTAATGTCAATTGAAAATTTATTTAATTCTTTTATTTTAATAAAATTAATTAGTTAGCTCTTATACTTCAAAAATCAGTCCTTGCATAGAGGAAGATTTATTGAAATAGTTGGTTTTAGGGATTATATTGACGAGAGCATAAGAGGGGAGAGAAGGACGAGTTTAGTAATTTTCATTCAACAACATGTGAGACCATTTCTAATTATTTTTTGATAAGTCACTGTTACATGGCGAATTTGCACTTAATTGTTATGATTTTTTGAGTTTAGGCAATCAAAATGTTAAAAAAATAATTTAGCTGTTTAATATATAATCTCAAACATTTATTTTAAAAAAATAGATATAAAATTTCAATAATTTTATATTTATTTAAATTATTAAAAATCTTAATTTTAATGATTAATCTTATTAATTTGTTTTAAAAAATTTTCTTCCAAATTTAGGAATAATAACTTTATCAAATTTAATATTTTAATTTTAATTTTTTTCAACATTTATAAAAACAGATTAAATATTAAAGCTAAGAAAATCTAATTTTTTTGCTGGCATAGAAATTTACGCATTTATTTTATTCTTATAGAGTTAAAATTTTTAGTGATTATTTATTATAATAAAAATTGTAAATTATCATTTTAAAATATTAATTAATTTAAAAATATCTCAATATACATTTAAATTTTTAAAACTTAATTTTTTTTTTTTTTATGACGCTTTAACTTTGTAGCTCTTAAGTATAACTCTTATGGCTAAATTGTGGGCTTATAGGAGAAAAGAGACGGTCTCTTGTAACACGAAGCCAATGGGCTTGTATTAAACCTGCACTTTTCTACTTATATGGCCCTCCACATGCTTGTCCCTAGGCAAAGATCAAGTAAAAGCTATGCATCCCAAAAATGCATAATAACTACATCCTTAAATTGGGATTAAACAAGGCTGAACTGGTTAAGAACCATAAAAGAAACACTGCTGCTCATCCTTAAATCCGAATCAAACACAGGCTGAACAGGCTCACCCCAGAAGAAATTAATTATTTTCCTACCCTCCACAAGCTTGTCTCCAATCAATTTGTGACAAACCTGTCTCTTGTTTCTGCAATCATCCTAATCATCCTTTTAATTTCTTCTTCAGCAACATATACACATATATATCGTAATTATCATAAAAATTAAACTTATGCATCTTTTCTTTTATGAACAGAAAACGAATACTATTAATTAAATTTTTATCTTCCATAAAACATTGATCCATTGCCAATGGGGGACTTGAGATAAAGGAGGTAATCTCTCACAGAAAAAAAAATTATTTATATAAATATATTTTGTTTGAACTCAGACATTAAAATTAGAATTAAAATCTGAATTAAAATAAAAATTAAAAAAAATGATAATGAAATGATTTTTTTTTTGTCAAGGTGTTTTGTTCAATAAAATCCTTTCAACTTACGTATTCTCATTGCGTAATAGAATCAGAATTAATATTAAAAAATAAAATTTAATTGAACTATAAATCATTCATACTTGATAAAATTTTATATTTAGATATTCATTTATCATTACTTCGTAAAATATTCCCAACAGTAAAATAATAATGTCTTCTATTAAATTATTCAACTATTAAGCAATTGATTTGATTATCAAACTAAGGAGTTGAGACCACAACATTTTTTGTCAAGTTGTTTGATTTCCACTATAAAATTAAAATTGATTGACAAGAGGATAGGGCGGAATTGTAAATAATATAATTACTAATATAACAAAAAAAAATTTAGCTAAAAAGACTTAAATATAAAAATTATAATGTCGTGATTTTTAATAATTCTAAGAATTAAATATAGCAACAATAATTTATCTAATTGCAATTAAAAATAAAGTCTAAAAAAAACCTATCTATAATTATCATATTAATATGATTTAATAATGTAGGCTTTAATAATTCGAAGAATCAATGATAACTATAATAAATTACCCAATCATTAGAGTTAATAGAACTTTAAAGTTAAGGCACAAATTATCAATATTTCTTTTTATATTTTAAGAATAGAAAAAACTGAGAATAAAAATTAAATTATCCATTTGTTATTTTTTAAAGTCAATGCTTAGGGGTAAATTTGAGCTTTAGTATTTTTTTTTTTAATCAAATGTTATTTTTACAAAAAGTAAGGGGAAAATTTACTCTCCTAATTAGGATTGTGCACAGTTCTTGGGATTTTAAACCGAATCAAAAAGCTATATCGAACTGATGAGAACTATATCAAATTAAAATTATTTTGAAATTTTAATTTGATTTTGGTTCTTCATTAAGAATCGAACCAAAATCAAAACCATATCGAACTGAGAATCGAATTTATATATATGTTTTTTTATATTTTTTTAGATATATTATATACTTTTAATATAATTATATATATCTATATATGTATATTTAATTATAAACTAAATACAACATAATATTATATTTCATTTTTTTATATTTTCTTAATAATTTTTGTTATAAATTCATTAAATCACCTTGTAATTCTTAATTATAAGTGTACTATTATATATTTTAATTTATAATTATATTTGTATCATATAGTTAAATATCACATAATTAATAAATATTTAAAATATATATTACATAATATACTTATGCTATTATATTATATAATATACTTCATCAATCTTAAATTAAGTATGCCCTTTATATAGTATAAGAAATTTTAAAAATAATTACAAAAATTACCGACTACAAAATTTCATTGGTAATTTAACAACTATTTACTGAAGTTTTACCAGCGAAAAACATAATTTAAATTTAAAGTAATTTATATCGATGAACTTACCGACTGATTATCGACGGACCTTTTACCGATGAAGTAATTTTGTAGGTAAAAATAATACCTAATATTAACAATAAAATTAGCGATTAAATAAAAAATTACTGACAAAAAATTCATTAGTGATTAATGACTAACTCACATTTAGTCAGTGATATTAAAAAAAATTAAAAAATTTTAAAAGTTTTAAAAGTTTTACCTACGAAAAATTTTCATCGGTAATTACCAACGAACTCATTTTTTTTTTTAGGTAATATTAAGAAGAAAGTAAAAAAATAAAATTTAAAATAAATGCCTACAAAAATTTTTTATCGATAATTACCAATAAATCATATTTAGTCGGTAATATAAGAAAAAAATAGAAAAAAAAAATTTAAAAACTTTTACCTACAAAAATTTTTCATCGGTAATTACTAACAAATCATATTTAATCGGTAATGTTAAAAAAAATAAAAAAATTAAAATAAATTACATGCAAAAATTTTTCGTTAGTAATTAACAAATTTATTTTTTGTAAGTAATATTAAGAAAAAAATAAAAAATAAATTTTTAAAAATAAATTATCTATAAAACTTTATTATCGATAATTACCAATGAACAGTATTTAATTAGTATATTAAGAAGAAAATATAAAAAAAATTAAAAAATCTACCTACGAAATTTTTTCGTTAGTAATTATCAACTGTATTTAGTTGGTAATATTAAAAAGAAAATGGGAAAATAAATTTAAAAAGATTAAAAAATTTTATTTATATTTCATCGGTAATTACTAATGAATCGTATTTAGTCGTTAATACTAAGAAGAAAATATATATAAAAAAATTAATAGCTTAAAAAATTTTACTTACAAAAATTTTTCATTGATAATTACCAAAGAATTGTATTTCGTTAGCAATACCAAGAAGAAAATAAAAAAAGAATTTTAAAAATTTTAAAAACTTTACTTGCAGAAAATTTTCATGAGTAATTATTAACAAATATCCATTTCATTGGTAATCTATTAGTAAATCATGAAAACTATAAAATTTCCATATCGTTTATAAATAAATAGGAGACGAGTTAGTTTTTCTATAAAAAGAAAAGTCACTCCGCAACATGCGAGCCCTACTTTGAGCCCCACTGGTTTTTTTTTTTAAGTCATTTAAATCTTAAAAATTAAAAAATAATTTTACATATAAATTAAAATAATTAATATTTAATTTAAAAATAATAAAAAATATTAAATATTAAAAATAAATTAAAAATTAAATTAAAATTTTAAATTAAATTAAACTGAAAATTTTAAATTAAATTAAATTTAAAATTAAATTAAATCAAATTTAAAAGTTAAATTAAATTAAATTAGAAAGTAAAAAAATTAAATTTAAAATGTGAAATAAAAATTAGCTACGAAAAGTTATTATTGGTAATTACCTGCGATAACTTGTTGTCATTCGTAATTATCTATGATAATTTATTATCGTCGGTAAATACTAATGAAAAGTGTTGTCCGTAAATAGTCGATAATTTATAAGCACATAATTTCCCATGAAATTTCCCAAAAAAAAAATCTTAATTTACCTACAAAATAATTCATCAATAAATTTAGTAACATTATTTTTTTTGTTGGTAAAAATTACCTTCACTAAATTTTGTGGACGAAAAAATTTCATCGGTACTTTATCAGTAATCCTAATTACTAACAAAATATAGGCATATTTAGTCAGTAATTTTCGTAGCTATTTATTTTAATTTCTTGAAATTATAATTTCAAAATAGTTAAAAGATATATTATATAATATATTATGTATTAATAACTTAATTCAAAACCTAAATGCTAATTCAAATATAATTTTTTTAAAGAAATAATTATATAAAATTATTTCAAGAATCGAAAACCGAATAGAAACCATATTGAATCAAATTAAAATTAAAAAACCAAAAATCATATCAAACCAGAATAAAAATAACGAAAAATCATACTAAAATTTCGATTTATTTTGATTATTAGATAGACCCCAAATCGCATTGAAACTCCACACCCCTACTTCTATTACACGCAACTTCGCCCTGTTCATTGCATAAGGAAAATGTTATTTAACTCAATGTGGCATTGTTTTATTTATTATAATCATTGCCAAATATCAATTATTAACATATATCAATAATTTTGCATTAATCATGGGACATGTTAAGTGAAATAAATAACTAACATAATTATTAATAAAAATATAATAATGACCCAATAATCGAATTTTCGTTCCATAATATAGAGCATTAAAATTTATATTCAATATTTATAATTTTCTTTAAAAAGTTTAGATATATTAATAAACAAAGTCAAATCTACATTCGACTGAATCAAATGTTTATAATAGTTTTTTGGAGAATTATCCATACACATAAATAAATATAAAAAAAAATCTCAAATTACAATTTGTTAATTCATAAATTTTTTTTATCTAATAAAATACCTTTGGTACTACTTACACAGCCTGGACAAGGTCAATCAAATGTTATTGAGTAAATTACAACTAAGTACTTGGTGTTTAGTAATACTCACAAGTTAATTCCTAATATAATTTTGGATAACAATTTGATCTTAAAGTTCAAGTCTGTTAACAAATTGATTCTTCTGTTAAGTTTTATATCCACTTACCGTTAAGTCAACTTACCAAATGAGAAAAACATTTTTCATAATGGCAAAAATACCCTTTTGGTGGCGGGAAGGGGAGTCTGCATAAGGATGATGAGATAATTTTGGGCTGCAACATTCAGACTATAAAATTTTAGTGATTTAAAATATTTAGAATGATTGAGTAGTTATTTCTTCTATGACCCATTATGAAACAACTATTATTTGATGAGATCATTTATATATATTTGTTTTACATTTATTGCTTTGTCATTCCATGTAAAGAATCCTATATGAAATCACTATTTTATTTTATAATTTCTTTTGAGAAAGGGAGAAAGCGAGAAACAAAGTGAAAGATAGGGTTGGTGGTGGGTTCCTCTTAATTTATATTAGAAATTGAATTGTGGGTTTTATTAAATCTTAGAAACTTAGATTATAATTTATCCAACATTAATCTATAATCATTTACTCCACCACATACAACTCCCCCAAGTAAACAGGTAGTATCAATGAAAATGATCATCATAATCTCTCAAAAGTTACAATGAATAAGTGTATTCAATCAAATTCATGCTAAAATTATTTAATTATTGGGTCGATTTATTATGTAACACAACAAAAAAAAAAATAGTTTTGTAATCGATTCTTGCAATTGACTGAAATCGGTTGCTATTAACAATCAAATTTACAATTTTTGTGATTTTTTTAATAAATAGTTAATTTTTAATAATTTAACAACTAATTTAAAAATCGATTACTATTAGCAATTAATTTATAATTGTTTGTTAAATTGATTGCTAATTGATATTAAAAAAAAACTTAAATATATGATTAGCAACTGATTAAAAAATTAATTACTAAAATCGATTGATATTAATAACTAAATTAGAAAATTAATTATTAAATTAAAAAATTATTTTAATTGACTCTAGTTAGCAACCAACTTGCAATGTCGGTTGTTAAAATTGATTGTTATTTGCAATCAATTTCTTGTCAATTATTAATAGCAATTAAGTTTTGCAACAACTTGCAAATCAGTGGCTAAATTTTTCCCCTAAAAAATTTTATTTAAAAATTTTGACTCAATTTTTTATTTTTGCAATCGATTTATAAATCGATTGCTAACAACAATCGATTTTTGTAACTAATTAAAATCGGTTGCTATTAGTAATTAATTTTTTACCCCAAAAAATTCCCATATAATTTTTATTTTCTTTTTTTTATTTGCAATCGATTTGAAATTTTATCTTAAAAATTCTTGCCTAATTTCTTAAGCAACCGATATTTGGTTCTTAAAATCTTTTGCTAATTCAATTATATAAATCATTACTCTTTTTTTTCTCACTATTATTTTTTTCTCTCTATTTCTTTCTTCTTTTCTTTCATTTTTTTCATCATTTTTTTTTCATTTTTATCTATTTTGTTCATTATCTTTTCCTTTTTAATATATTTTTTATCATCTTTTTCCTTCTCATCTATTTTTTTCATTATTTTTTTTATCATCTATTTTCTTTTTCATTTTTTCTCATATATATTTTTTTCTTCTTCGTCTTTTTCTTTCTCATTTATTTTCTTCTACATTATCTTTTTTTTCTCTCACCTATTTTTTTCATCATCTTTTAATTTTTTTTTCTTCTTCATCATCTTCTTCTTTCTCATCTTTTTTATTTAATTTATTTTTCTTTGTCATAAGATAAAATTTTTGTTCAAATATATTTTTGTTAGTAAATTATTTGTAATATTAATTTTTAGTAATTTTTTTATTATAATATATATATAATATTTTTTTTAGTAATTTGTCTCATAAATATCTTTTTATATGTAATTTCTTATTAATATTTTTGATAATAGTTATTATTAGTAATGTATTTTGATAAAATTTTTATATCAATTTTTTAGTTCTATTTTTTCATTAATAATTTATTATTTAGGTAATTTTTTGAAAAACTTGTTTGTTTAAATTTTTTATTTGTTATTTGGAAATATAATTTTTTAAAATTTTTTTAAAAATTAACAACCTCCTTTGCAAAATTAGTTATAAATAACATCCAATCTATAAAATGAATATAAAATTATAAAATTAAAGACACAAAATTTTTTATAACTGATTATGTTTATGTTGCCATTTTGGTTACTAAATCGGTTTCTAGTAGAAATCGATAGTTTTTTATCAAAGTTTTTTCTTAATTTAATTAATTTAATAATCGATTTTATTACCGATTATTATTTGCAATCAAGTTCATAGCAACAGACAGAATCAATTACTAAATTAGTTACTAAATCGATTAGCAATTTATTTTTAATGAATTAGCAACCAATTCGTTCGATTTTTAATTTATTTTTTTTTAGTGTATTGATAACTAATTCAGATTTCAATTATTTTTATTATGTTAATCTAACAGTAAAAATAAAAATATTATTCTTTCTTTATTAAGTTTAGCTTCATTGAAAAGTACTCTGATTATTTAAGAATCATGAACATATTAATGTGAGTAATTAAAGTTTTAAAATTATTTAAGAAATAAATTTAATTTTGGTATATATAAACTAACTTGAAATGTCTGATTTTTTTAAACTAATATTAGAAAACCTCTATAATTAATATTTAAATTTTTATTAAATAATTTATATATAAAGTAAAATAAAAATGAATATTGCAATTTATATTATTGCAATGATTACTTAGATTAGCATTACGCGTTTTCCTCTTATTTTAAATTATTACAAGTTAAAGTCATCAATCATAGCATAATTAATAATTAAAATTTATTATCATTATATATAATAATTGTGTAAAATAATTTTACGATAAAAAAATATTTGAGAGGAGCTACACCACCTAATTAATTAACCAACAAAGTTAACTAACTCTACAAGAAAATAGAAATAACCTTCCCATCTCTTTTTCTTTGTAGTCCTCAACACCCCTTCTTCTTTCTCTCTCTAAACCCTAACTTGAGTTGACCCTGCCGCTTTACACTCTTGTCTATAACTTCTCCGGTTGCTCTCTCTCTCTCTATCTATCTCTCTCTCTCAACCTGCCATCTTGATGGATTCCTTGAGGAATTGTTTCAGAAGCACCAAGGCAGATCGCCAACCTAACACTACAGGTATAGTTCCATAAAGGTTCTTGAATTATACTTTTATTTAGGGGATCATGACAAACTGAATTATATCTCCATCCCAGCCTTTGTTTTTCTATTTTAAGTCTTTAATAAAATTTTCCGGTGTTGGCTTATATATATATATATATATATATATATATATATATATATATATATATATGTTCTGATTCTAGAGTTTTTGTTTCCTTTCACTTTGAGGCGTGTTATAGTTCGGTCCAAAGTTGGATCTAGCTCACGAGAAGGATTTGGGCTGAGGCAATATAGCTATGATGAACTAGCAGAATTAACCGATAAGTTTTCCAACAGAAAACTGCTCGGCGAAGGCGGTTTTAGTCTAGTCTATGAGGGAACACTAGATGGGGTAAAAGTTGCTATTAAGAAACTTAAAATTCGTCCGGATGAACGGTCGCAGTCTGAAGAAGAATCGGTGGAGGAGATTAAGGTTATTAGCAGAGTGAGTCACAAAAATCTCGTTAAGCTGTTCGGATACTGCATTGAAGGAGATGATATATTGCTTATTTTTTAGTATGTTCCCAAAAAAAGCTTGAAACATCATTTACATGGTGAGTCCTTTCTGCGCCCTGAGACATACAAATAATAAATTTGATGTTACTCACAAGAAATGACAACACAGGAGAGACGACTTTGGAGTGGACAAAAAGAATGAAAATCGCCATAGGAACAGCTAAAGGGTTAGAATATTTACATGAAAACTGTGAGTAGGCTTATTCTTTTTTTTTTTTTCTTGTTTTTGTGTTGTTAATTATAGCTAAAAGTATTTATTGTGTCCATATAGGTACACCCAAAATCATTCATCGTGATGTTAAGGCCGATAATATACTTATTGACGATAAGTATGAGCCAAAGGTAGAGCATACATGTTTTTAGGAGATATTAATTTCATATTTGGATATCAATTTATTTTAAATTATATCCCACCATTATAAAAAAAAAATGCCACAATGAATTTGTTGAATCAGCTTAGATTATTTTTGTCCAGATAGCAGATTTTGGACTTGCCCTTCTTTTTCGGGAAACTGGTAGCCTCACTCACATCACTAGATCAAACAAGGGAACTCAAGTGTAAGATGCTTTTTTTTTTGTTTTCTTTTTTTTTTTAGGTTAATTAGTAGAATAAATTTAAACCTTTATATTTATTGCTTATTTTATCTAAAATTTATAATTTTGGACAATTTAATCATAATTTTCAAAATTGAAAAAAAATTATCCAAAACCAATAATTTAATTTAGAGATGGAATGCTACATGGAATGCCAAATGATATGACAAGTCATAATTTTTAATTTTTTATTTGATTCATCTCTCCCTTTTTCACACACAAAATAAAAATTCTAGAGTAGTAAAATTATATGACGGCAATATTTCTATTTTCTTGCGCTAATGATGTTTCTATGAAACTTAAATTCAAGAAATATAAATCTAGCAAAAACCTAGAATGACAGCAATGTAGGTGAAATATAAACAGGGGAACATCAAAAATAAACAATTAACAATGCAATATGTTACAAGCACGTAGTTCCAACAAAAGGAACCTGATATTGAAGCGAAAAATGTCTAATTATTGGGAGTAATTGATGCACCTAATTAACTGATGTTTATAATGGACTGATTTCAGGATTTATGAATAATCAGTTCCTGGTGTGCAAACTAGCACCTTTGAATTGAGCTTCTCCCAATTCAAGATACTATAGTTTGACGATATAAATTAAACATTCATACATCTATCATAAACCACCTAATCCATATCGTAGCCATTCTTTCACCACTTTGACTTATTTGACAAGAAACCAAATGCCTAATCAACCTAAAGATTGCTCCTCCTCCTCCACCCCCTCCCCTTCACCCTTAGCAGCAATCAAAACCTTCCCTTCAATTCCCATCAACCTTCCCAAAATAGATCCACATATCAAAACCTCCCTATCTATACCGTGAAAATCTTCCTCCACATTGGGACACATCATCTCTTTGGAATGTTTTTATCCAAATTTGGTAAAGTCCTTGATATCTTTATTCTTAACAAATTCGATAGAAGGGGAAGGAGATTTGGCTTCATTCGTGTTCAATCTTAGTCCATCTTAGGGAACTTTCTAAATGATTTAAATAGCTTGTGGATAGTAACATACAAGCTATGAGCTTTTCCATCAAGGCACAATCATAGACAAGGGACACATTCCCAATCCTAAGATTAGGTTCTTCATGCCATTCACAACAAGCGAATAGTACAACCCCAAACTTGAGTATACAAAGTATAAGAAGTTAATAGTAATAAGGAGAAATCCCCCTTGGATGTTGGTGCGCCTTCTACTTGTCCTATACATGGTGAAAATGCAAAAAAATACCCTTGACATATGCTGAGGCCAACCGCGTTTAAGGGATCAAGAGACAAACTATCATGTAGGCAGAAATGATCAGAGTACAAATGAAAATAGAGAATGGCTCTCTGGATCAGTAGTGGACTCGCTTTTAAGCACTCATGCCATCACTAATCTTAAGGAGCTTCTCATGGCAGATGGTATTCTTTCAATTAGGGTAATTCCAATGGGAGGCAACCTAGTGCTACTAACTTTTGGTTAAAAAGAGGTCATGGAACCTTTCTTTGATGACTGTTCCTGGCTAAATCAGTGTGCTGCAGATATTCATCCTTGGCAGCAAGTTTATACGCCAACAAGAAGACTAATTTGGCTTAGATTGCTACCATTCAATATTTGAATTCTATTGCTTTTAAAGCTTTTGATTTGTTGGGGCTCTAGTAAATTATCGGTATCGCTAGTAATCCTAGTAGCCTCTGTGGTGTTAGTTAGTCAATCTTCCATTTGTTTGAGATCACATGCCTAGCCAATCTAGTTGCATCTCTTCACTTCTACATATCAGGACTCTTTTGAAGTTGGATCCATTAATTTCAAGGGTGTTATGCTCTCCATTTTTTTCTAACCTTCAAAATTTTGCAATTATGGAGTGCTTCCATGATTTGTTGACTCGGAGTGCTGCTGTTTTTCCCTAAGTTGTTGCAAATTGAGTCTAGTTTTGGGGTAGCTGGAGATGGCATGTTGTAAAGTCCTAACTTATTTCTCTTATTGAGTTGTTGAAATTTTCATCCAGTGTGGATTTAATATTGATCAAGTGTTGAGTGCCATGAATCAATCAATAAAAGTGTGTTCGAAGTTATGGATCCGCTTGGGCTCTTTGTCCGAATAGCAGTCATCATAGATTTTTGGAATAGGGTGTGCATCTGCTCGTAATTTTTTTGTTATTAGTTTATCATTTTCTGGTGGGTGTTCATATCTTGAAAAGTCGCTTTGCTTCTGCACATAGTCATTCTTAAAGAGATTGTAGTAGGGGCTCATCTTTTGGAGGGAGTGTAAAGCTTGTTAGTTTTCTTTTGCATGGGGCTCCATCTTGCTGATGTTATCTTTTTTGGTTCTATCGCTAGTCTTCATCATTTTGGGTCTGCTGATTCAACTTCTTCTTGTGCTTTTTTTTTTAGTTTGCAGCTGTTATTGGGTTTTTTTTTTTTTTTTTTCAAAATTTGCCGCATCCTTTGGTTGGGCCTTCCTCATCTTTCTGTCGTTCACCCCTTTTATTAATAAAATTCTTGTTGCTTATAAAATAAAAAAAATAATAAAAAAAAACAAGTGCTTACGTATTATACTACAGTCACATAAATTTACTACTCCAAAATTCTGTGTGTGTGTGTGTGGTGAGAGAGAGAGAGAGAGAGAGAGAGAGAGAGAGGATGAGAAAGGGGGGAAGAGAGATGAATCAAATAAAAAAAAATTAAAACTTCTGACTTGTTAAGCCACTTTGCATCCCATGTGGTAAAATTCAAAATGCCCAATTAGATTTTGCTAATTGGATAAATTTTTTCCAATATCAAAACTTTTGATAAAATTGTCCAAAATTAATAAATTTGGATAAAATGAGCAACCAACACAAAGGTTTGCATTTATTTAGCCAATAAGCCTTTTATTTGAGTGGTTGAATACATTAATATTACAGTCTGATTTGGAATGCTTATAATAAAATAAGAATAAAAAAAGAACCCCTTTTTGGGCTTCTCCATCAAAGATTTTCAATTTGGTTAGTCAATGCAGTTATGCAGATGTTAACAAAAAAAAAAATTGCAGTTATGTAGAAGTAGAACATTATCCTTCTCAAAGCTTATCTTAAAAGTCAAATGTTTATTGTTATGGTGTGGTTCATCTAGAGCTAAAAGTTTGAAGAAAAGCTAAGCTTTAAGGCTCTTATTGTGATGCCCCATACTCGTCTACTGTATAGCTGAGCAAGAAGTGCCACATTCGGTGCCGGAGCACCCTATAGTGTTTTATCATATCTATTGTAAACTTTTGATGTCATTTAAAACATATATTCTATGTGTAAAATTTTTTTTTTACATTTATCTTATTTCTGTGGAGACCCAGACCAAAGCATTCCCTATTTTATTAGCATCTAGTGGGTTCCAAAATCACCTATTAACATGTCTATATTCATTTCACACATTTCCATATCATATTCTCTTGTATCATATCATTTACAATTAGTTATGAGATCTAAAAATGAAGTATTATCTATTGCATTCATATAGAAATTCATAGATAATAAATTACAAGTTTTCATTTCAATCTCAAAGTTTAATTACAAGTCCAAAATGAAATACACCATGACTAGACATAACGAACCAAAATACTAGTCTATCATGGGCCCTACCAAAATACAAAAAACTGGTGAGGTGACTCTAGACAGTGGCAGATCTGATCGAAACTCTGTCCGAACACTACTGTGGCGGCTGCTGCTGTGATGGCTGCTGATCTCCAGTACCTACGCTATGGAAAACCAATGCGCTAAGTATAACGCTTAGTGGTGCATAATTTATAATAACAATAATTTAACAATTGAAATAATAATTATAATTCGTAATTTCTGGGTCTTTTACATTTTTTTTATTACACTATGGAAACAATTAACATTATTGGGATCTTTGATGATTGCTTATTGTATTTTAAGTCTTAATTAATTTTTATCAGTGCCCAAGAAACCTATAACAAATTATAAAAACTGGATGCACAGGTGTATACTGGTTAGACAGCCATATGTCTATCCAGTATACGTCTGTCAGGCACAAGGCCAGCTGTCGGGCACGAGACCCGCTGTCAGGCTTGTAAAGCCAGAAATAAAGTAGGCACAATGGCCAGTAAGTAGGCATATAGCCTGTCGAATAATCATACCAGACATATTTTGTCAGTTCATGATTTTCTCAGTGGGTAGTACTGCTATCTGTAGTCCCTAATTGGTATACCAATTTATCCAAACTAAATAAATAAGTCTAGGTATACTATGGGCAATTAAACATTTTTAATTATTTTAGCACTATTCACTGTTACTATTTTCTGGTACTGTTTATTGGTACTATTAATTTCATATTACTAGGGCATTAGTCCCAATTTACATATTCATATCATTTTTAATATTTAATTATCCTTATGAGTATTTTAATTATCATATATAGCATTTTTCCCATGAGCCTTTCTTTAGGTTCATGTTGATGTGTTATCTTTATCTAGGAATTTGACTAGGTTAGGATGTCTATTTAGTCACACTTCCTTCATAACAATTGCTCCTCTATGTTTAAACTTGAACTTCAGTTTTTGAATCACTGAATTTGGGGTTATAGAACTCAAGTTATGGTCAAAATACCATAACCCCTTTGCCTCAAAGCTGTCCAGAATTTACAATTTCTGATCAATAAATTTTGACCAATCATTTGATCATTTTATGATCATTTTTAGACTTAGGTTCCTTCACAAGATATGTTCCTTTATGTCTTAGGGACTCCCAGGTACAATTTCATAATTTTTCAAGTTTGGTATAGTAAGTTATAGTTAATGTATTAACCTAGACTCTCAATCCTATAAAGGCAATAACCAACTTCAGGGCAGTATGTTTGACCCTCTTTTTAGGGTCTTTACACTTAGAATTTTGCAATAGTGTCTAAATCAATGTTATAGCCCTAAGTATCATGTTTCCAGATCATATTGGCACATCTCAAATGGAATTTTCTAGTGGGAGTTATGGCCAAATGAACACACGGGTATCAAATGACATTCTGGGTTCAACTTAACATTTTCCAGATTTCAATTCCTAATTTTGGCTAATATTTTCCCTAGGATGCAATGGTTTCTAGAGCTTGATCAAAACATAACAATTGTTGTGCTATGTCTTATAAAACTTTTGGCACTAGTTTCACTCAATTTGCACCTTTGTAGACCAAGTTATGGCATTTTTGCCAAAACTGGTCAAGCATACTAAAGGAACAGTATTTTGGACAATTTCTGGGTTGGCAGTTTTAGTGACTCAACTTGTACTAACAATTTGATTTGGTTAAAAGCAAAACTGGGTTAAGTGGTCTTCATGAAAAGTGTAGCCCTATGTCTAAGCTTTCCATTGATGAAATTTTAGGTCATTTGGACCAGTATAGAGAGAGTTATGATCAAATGAACATGTGGTCATTTTCTGGGTTAGCAGTTTTAGTGACTAAACTTGTGCTAATAATTTGATTTGGTTAAAGGAAAAACTAGGTCAAGTGGTCTTCATGAAAAATGTAGCCCTATGTCTAAGCTTTCTATTGATGAAATTTTAGGTCATTTGGACCTATATAGAGAGAGTTATGACCAAATGAACAGTTATACTGTTTATTTGGTCATTTTCTGGATTGGCAGTTTTAGTAACTGAACTTGTGCTAACAATTTGATTTGGTTAAAGGCAAAACTGGGTCAAGTGGTCTTCATGAAAAATGTATCCCTCTGTCTAAGCTTTCTATTGATGAAATCTTAGGTCATTTGGACCTATATAGAGAGAGTTATGACCAAATGAACACGAACTATTCATTTGGTCATTTTCTGGGTTTGGTGCAGGGTAATCCATTAATTCTTTGTCACACAAAATTAATCACCCACACAACATTAGAAAAAGTCATTTATTGAAGCAATGGTAGAATTATAACAAAATTTAAAATATTATCTTGTTTTTCTAAAAGTGAACAAAATTTTCTTCCCAAAGCACACTTTTTTGTGAACAACACACTTATTTATTTGAAATCTAAATTCTAAAATTCAAATGCAACCTTAGGTAAGTAAGGATAACAAACCTTATCATGAAAAAGAAAATGAACTCGTTATATTATTGAGTTAAGCTTGATGGAATGCCAATTTGTGCATAGAAAACTTTTAGCTAAAAAAATATTTGATTTGTGCATCTACCTAAAGTTTACTTCTTCCGATAAAATTTTGCATGATTATATATATATATATATATATATATATATAACTTACCATGCTTGTCAAGGGTTATACTGCCTGGTTAAAAATCTTTAAGTTATGGATGGCAATTGATTGTGCTTTATATCTCCCCTACAGAAGAAAAGTTACTATATGCTTATAAATAGTTTGATTATAATTATAATCACATGATACCTTATTTTATTCTCCTTACATTGCAACTTTATGTCGATGTTGGGCTTTATTTATTAATATGGGTGAATTTAGATACCCTCGACAAGGTCAAATTATTTTACTAATTGATTTTATCTAGATGTTTTCACTTTGATTATTATATTCTTCTAACGTTGGGTATTTTACCTAAGGAGGAATTAACGTTTCTCTCAATGTCTTTGGTACTTCAATGAAATTTTAGTCTACTATAATTTCATACGAAAATGCTTCATATCAATATTAAAATATACGGACTCATTAATAAAAGACTTGATTGCTAAGGCTTGCTAAATTGTAAATGGGGAGGGATTGGGAAACTTTCTTCACAATTAAAATTCATTTTCAATTGATTCATTTTATTATTATTTTTTTTACAATATTTTGAATTTTTTTTTTATAAAATTCATTTTTTACCTTATTATTTTGAATGGTGTCTTAATTTTGTAATTATTTTCTAAATTATCGTTTGACATATCTTTTTAAATCTATTATTATTATAAATTTTGGATGAATAAATTTTACACAGCTCTACAGCTTGACACGGTCAATTAAATATTAATCTAAGAGCTGTATCGTAAATTAATTATGTACTCCACCGTATACAACTTTGCCAAGTAATCTCCACCTTCATGCTGTACAGGTAATATCTATGAAAAGGACATCGTCGTAATCGCACTAAAGTTACAATGGATAAGTGTATTCACTCAAATTCATGCACAAATTATTTAATTATTGGGTCAATTTATTATATATATAATGATGATCAATTCTGTTTTCATTTATTGTTAGTTATTATGTTAATCTAAGGGCAAAAATTAAATACTGTTCTTTCCTTATTAATTTGAGTTTAGCTTCATTAAAAAAATACTCTTGTTATTTAAAAATCATGAATATATTAATGTGAGTAATTACAGCCTTAAAATTATTTAAGAAATAAATTTAATTTTAGTATATATAAACTAACTTGAAATATCTTATTGTTTTTATAACTAACTAATCTTAGAAAACCTTTATAATTAATATTTAAATCTTTATTAAATAATTTATATATTAGAATTTGTATTATTGCAATGATTATTTAGGATTAGCATTACGACCTTTCCTGTTATTTTAAATTATTAAAAGTTATAGTCAATCAAATAGCGTAATGAAAAATGTTAAATATTAGTTTAAAAAATGTTAAATATTAGTTTCTTCTCATGGTCTAGGTATATATATTATTGTGAAGAAATTTTGTACCCTTAAGGAAATTTCTCTACTCTTCCTTTCCTTGTTTGGCCCTGCAAGACTGGATATAGTGTATAAGTTTATTTGATTAGGATGCCGGAGCTTCGAATAGATCCTGTTCAGGGAAAGCGAAGATGGGTTTTCACATTTGAGTTTCACGCTTTGGCTGCGCTGCGCCTCTCGAGAGAGAGCATTCGAGCTCCTACGAAAAGGCCACAAGGCTCCTGCATTTATTTTAAAATATTTACATGGGCTTGGCTCTTTATCATTTGAGCCTCCTGGGCTCTTCTTAATTAAAGCTTGTCTAGGTCTCACCCAGTGGTGACAGTGGAACCTATTGCTATTTGTCAGAAAATTTTGTTTTTTTTGTCAGAAATGGCAAATATAGAAGCGTGACGAAAATGACCACCAATTGAAACCATGAACAACCCTCAATTATTTTTTTTGTCAGAAAAATTATTAGCTAGAATCCATGAACGTGGAACAGTAGGCCATATATATTTAATTTCTTACACACTCATGTGATGACTAATGAATGATACAACATCTTTTCAATGAATCATTCTCCGGATGGATGAAGCTCCTTTCCTTAAACGCATATTTGTCAGGATGAATGGTACAACATCTTTTCAATGAATCATTGTCCGGATGGATGAAGCTCCTTTCCTTAAACGCATATTTGTCAGGATGAATGGTACAACATCTTTTCAATGAATCATTGTCCGGATGGATGAAGCTCCTTTCCTTAAAAGCGTATTTGTCAGGATGGATTAAGCTCCTTCAGTTAACTTGGTAAATTTTTTTTTGTTTTTTTCTTACACACTCATGTGATGACTGATGAATGATATAATATCTGTACATTGAATCATTGTCCGGATGGATGAAGCTCGCTGCTTAAAAGCATATTTGTCACAATGGATGAAGCTCCTTCATCAAAAGGTTAACTTAGTAAAATGATCTTCCTCATCTTGATTTGACTCTTTATATTATTATAATATTTTAAATATTATATTTAGTTAAAAATATAATAAAAGAGGTAATGAATTATTTAATAATTCATTTCATTAGATGTCATTTTAGATTTGATGGCATATATGTTCTTATGTGATTAGATTAAATTGAAGATATAGATGAGTAATCTTAGGTCTCGAGCCTAAGGAGGCTATGACCATCGTATCTGGAGAGCATTCATTTTTAATAATTAAAAAAAAATTAAAAGTATACTATTTGAAAATACTTTAAAATTATTTATCTTAAATATATTCCATAATGCAAAGAGTTTTATTTTTAAATCATAAACAAAATTTAATTTTGATGCTATAATTAAAAAAAAAAGAAACTTTTGTTAAGAGTATTTTTTAAATCAGTTTTTATGTACGGATACTAACTCTCTTTTTGTTCAATCTTAAAAGTATATTTCCTCTTATACATTCAAAATAAATAATCGTAAAATGTTCATAGCCGAATTGAATATGATTAATAAAGAAAGAGAATTCTCATTCTTATAAATTAAATCAACCATCTTGGTTAATTCTGCTACCAATTTAACATACCAAGCCAAATTAAAATAAGGGTGAAACCAAATAAGCCGAACAAAGGTACTGAAATATGGGCTTCTTCCATCTGTTCTTGTTTTTCTTATTTAAATTCTATAAGTAGCATATTATAAATACATAAATACTAATACTAATATAACATATGATAGAATTTTCCATAATAACAAACATACAAACATGTAAATGATCATATTAATTAAAATAAATACGACTTTGATGAAATTCACTGTACATATTTTTTAGTTAACTCCAACTAGCTTTCAAAAGAGAGAGAGAAAATAAAAATGTCCAATGGGATTTGAACCTTATGCATCATTACTTTTGAGATGGCTCCAATAATTTCGTCCTGATGTCTCTTACAGGCTTATATAAGTAAGACATGGCTTTGGGATTCTTACAGTACTAAACAAGAACTCTATAGAAGCTTAGTGAGAGGATCGAGAAAGATGACACTTCCATTTGCTTATTCCATCCCTCTTTTCCTTGTGCTGCTTTTGAGGGTAATTCTTCACTTCAAAATTTAGATTTTTATAAATTTTTTCTTGCTTTGGTTTCTGCTATTTCTTTTTTCTTGTTTTTCATCACTTTTGGCTAAATTTATCAACTTTGTATCAATAGTAATCGACTCTTGATCCACTTCATCATATGCAAGTAAGGTTTTTTTTAATATTATTACTTCCATTAGTTGATAATTGAATTTATTTATTTTGTGTGATTTCATGTGCAGTGTGGCCATTCTAATGGAGCTGCTAGAGATGTGCCTATGCAAGACCACTTCCACATAAGTACAAACGATGTAATCAAGAATACTTCACTTCAACTATATTACAAAATCTTGAATGAACTTTACAAAAGGCCACGTTTTATAATCGAAGTACCAAAATTAGGCAAGGGATTTGATAATTTTGTGGCTGATTTTGTAGAGGCTTCATATATAGGCGTCTTCACTCCAGGTGATGTATATTTGGGAAAGGTCATGCCTATCTACTTCCCAATTCAGGACCCTTCTACTTACCCTCGCTTCTTCACTAAAAATTTCATTTCTTATCCATTCCCTGACCTTCCAAAGATTTTCAAACATTATCCACAAGCCAAAATCTCAGTAGAACTTGAAAAATGTGAAATCCAGCCAGCTCAAGCAGGGACAAAAGTTTGTGCAAGAGACATGGAATCATTGAATAATTTTATCCACCGGTCATTTGGATCAGAAGGGGAACTTAAAATTGTGGAAACCAAATACCCCACAATCTCAGCTGCACTGTTACAAGACTATATTGTGTTGGAAGATCCCCAAGAGATTGAAGGTCAGGGAATGGTAGTTTGTCATCCCGTGTCTGAGGCTTTATTTTGTCATTATAACGTTGAAGCTGTAAAGCTTGTTAAGGTCTCACTCAGAGGTGAAAGTGGAGATAAAGTGGAAGCTATTGCCATTTGCCATACGGACTCGTCAAGGTGGGAGCAAGATCATATTGTCTTTCGCTTGCTCCAGGTAAAGCCAGGCTCTCCGGTCTGCCATTTCTTACCTGCAGGTCATCTTGTTTGGGTTCAGTCACCTGCTTCCAAGGCCTCTTAGTTAATTCTGCAGTTGATTTGCTCGGTTGTTTATGTGTAGCTGTGATTGTGAGTGCTTGTGTGTTATGAGTTTGCTGTCTATCCCAAGCCAGTGTTGTCTATGAAGAATTGGTGATCCTGATGTATAAAATGTGGGATCTAAACCAATTTGGTTAATAAAATATGGGACTTGTGTTTTAGTTAACAACGATGATCTCCCTCTCCCTCTTTTTAAAATTATGCATGATAATGGAAATTAATCTCTAGTCTTATTCATGAGTTCTTTTAACAACGTAAATGAGGAGAGTTGTATTAAAAGTTTTTTTTTTTTTTTAAAGCAACAATTTTATTGAAATAAGAATCCATGAAAAACTCGGCATGAGCACGTTCGGTTAAACTCATGTCAATAGGCCTCTCCCTTTACATCCATCTTAAAAGAAAATTACTATTTAGTTCCAAAACTAAACAACAAAAGGAAATTGTTCCAAAAAATGCAAACTTGAATAAGCAGGCAAAATACACAAAATTTTAAAAAAAAAAAATTACTATTTAGTTCATACATTTTAACAAAATTAATTATTTAATTTTTATATTTTAAAAATATATTATTTAGTCCGTTAAATTATTTAGTCACACTATCAATTTGTTTTATTAGTTAATAGACTTTAATGTCAATTGAAAAATTATTTAATTCTTTTATTTTAATAAAATTAATTAATTAGCTTTTATATTTCAAAAATCAGTACTTGTATAGAGGAAGATTTATTGAAATAGTTGGTTTTAGGGATTATATTGACGAGAGCATAAGAGGGTAGAGAAGGGGGAGTTTAGTGATTTTCATTCAACAACATGTGAGACTATTTCTAATTATTTTTTGATAAGTCACTGTTACATGGCGAATTTGCACTTAATTGCTATGATTTTTTGAGTTTAGGCAATCAAAATGTTAAAAAAATAATTTAGCTGTTTAAAATATAATCTCAAACATTTATTTTAAAAAAATAGATATAAAATTTCAATAATTTTATATTTATTTAAATTATTAATAATCTTAATTTTAATGATTAATCTTATTAATTTGTTTTAAAAATTTTTCTTCCAAATTTAGGAATAATAACTTTATCAAATTTAATATTTAAATTTTAATATTTTCAACATTTATAAAAACAGATTAAATATTAAAGCTAAGAAAATCTAATTTTTTTGCTGGCATAGAAATTTACACATTTATTTTATTCTTATATAGTTAAAATTTTTAGTTATTATTTATTATAATAAAAATTGTAAATTATTATTATCAAATATTAATTAATTTAAAAATATCTCAATATACATTTAAATTTTTAAAACTTAAATTTAATTTATTTTTTTTTTTATGACGCTTTAACTTTGTAACTCTTAAATATAACTCTTATGGCTCAATTGTGGGCTTATAGGAGAAAAGAGACGGTCTCTTGTAACACGAAGCCAATGGGCTTGTATTAAACCTGCACTTTTCTACTTATATGGCCCTCCACATGCTTGTCCCTAGGCAAAGATCAAGTAAAAGCTATGCATCCCAAAAATGCATAATAACTACATCCTTAAATTGGGATTAAACATAGGCTGAACTGGTTAAGAACCATAAAAGAAACACTGCTGCTCATCCTTAAATCCGAAACAAACACAGGCTGAACAGGCTCACCCCAGAAGAAATTAATTATTTTCCTACCCTGCACAAGCTTGTCTCCAATCCATGTGTGACAAACCTGTCTCTTGTTTCTGCAATCATCCTTTTAATTTCTTCTTCAGCAATATATACATATATATATCCTAATTATCATAATAATTAAACTTATGCATCTTTTCTTTTATGAACAGAAAACGAATACTATTAATTAAATTTTTATCTTCCATAAAACATTGATCCATTGCCAATGGGGGATTTGAGATAAAGGAGGCAATCTCTCACAGAAAAAAAAAAATTGTTTATATAAATATATTTTGTTTGAACTCAGACATTAAAATTAGAATTAAAATCTGAATTAAAATAAAAAAAATGATAATGAAATGAATTTTTTTTGTCAAGGTGTTTGGTTTAATAAAATCCTTTCAACTTATGAATTCTCATTGCGTAATAGAATCAGAATTAATATTAAAAAATAAAATTTAATTGAACTATAAATCATTCATACTTGATAAAAATTTATATTTAGATATTCATTTATCATTACTTCCTAAAATATTCCCAACAGTAAAATAATAATGTCTTCTATTAAATTATTCAACTATTAAACAATTGATTTGGTTATCAAACTAAGGACTTGAGACCACAACATTTTTTGTCAAGTTGTTTGATTTCCACTATAAAATTAAAATTGATTGACAAGAGGATAGGGCGGAATTGTAAATAATATAATTACCAATATAACAAAGGAAAATTTAGCTAAAAAAACTTAAATATAAAAATTATAATGTCATGATTTTTAATAATTCTAAGAATTAAATATAGCAACAATAATTTATCTAATTGCAATTAAAAATAAAATCTAAAAAAAAAACTATCTATAATTATCATATTAATATGATTTAATAATGTAGGCTTTAATAATTCTAAGAATCAATGATAACTATAATAAATTACCCAATCATTAGAGTTAATAGAACTTTAAAGTTAAGGCACAAATTATCAATATTTCTTTTTATATTTTAAGAATAGAAAAAACTGAGAATAAAAATTAAATTATTCATTTGTTATTTTTTAAAGTCAATGCTTAGGGGCAAATTTGAGCTTTAGTATTTTTTTTTTAATAGAATGTTATTTTTACAAAAAGTAAGGGGAAAATTACCCCCTTCTAATTAGGATTGTGCACAGTTCTTGGGATTTTAAACCGAATCAAAAAATTATATCGAACCGATGAGAACCATACCAAATCAAAATTATTTGAATACTTTAGTTTGATTTTGGTTCTTCACTAAGAATCGAACCGAAATTAAAACCAAATGGAGAACCAAATTTATATATATGTTTTCTTATATTTTTTTAAATGTATTTTTTTAAATGTATTATATACTTTTAATATAATTATATATATCTATATATGTATATTTAATTATAAATTAAATACAACATAATATTATATTTCATTTCTTTATATTTTCTTAATAATTTTAGTTATAAATTCATTAAATCACCTTGTAATTCTTAATTATAAATGTACTATTATATATTTTAGTTTATAATTATATTTGTATCATATAGTTAAATATCACATAATTAATAAATATTTAAAATGTATATTACATGATATACTTATACTATTATATTATATAATATACTTCATCGGTCTTAAATTAAGTATGCACTTTATATAGTATAAGAAATTTTAAAAATAACTATAAAAATTACCGACCATAAAATTTCGTCGGTAATTTACCAACTATTTACTGAAGTTTTACCAACGAAAAAAATGAATTAAATTTAAAGTAATTTGTATCGATGAACTTATCGACTGATTATCAACGGACCTTTTACCGATGAAGCAATTTCGTAGGTAACAATAATACCTAATATTGACAATAAAATTAGCGATTAAATAAAAAAATACCGACGAAAAATTCGTTAGTAATTAATGACTAACTCACATTTAGTCAGTAATATTAAAAAAATTAAAAAATTTTAAAAAGTTTTACCTACGAAAATTTTTCATCGGTAATTACCAATGAACTCATTTTTTGTAGGTAATATTAAGAAGAAAATAAAAAATAAAATTTAAAATAAATACCTACAAAAATTTTTTATCGATAATTATCAATAAATTATATTTAGTCAGTAATATAAGAAAAAAATAGAAAAAAAAATTTTAAAAACTTTTACCTATAAAAATTTTTCATCGGTAATTACTAACAAATTATATTCAGTTGGTAATATTAAAAAAAATAAAAAAATTAAAATAAATTACATGCGAAAATTTTTCGTTAGTAATTAACAAATTTATTTTTTGTAGGTAATATTAAGAAAAAATAAAAAAATAAATTTTTTAAAATAAATTATCTATAAAACTTTATTATCGGTAATTACCAATGAATAGTATTTAATTAGTATATTAAGAAGAAAATAGAAAAAAATTAAAAAGTTTACCTACGAAATTTTTTCGTTAATAATTATCAACTGTATTTAGTCAATAATACTAAAAAGAAAATAAGAAAAAAAATTTAAAAAGATTAAAAAATTTTATCTATAAATGTTTTTCATCGGTAATTACTAATTAATCGTATTTAGTCGTTAATACTAAGAAGAAAATATATATAAAAAAATTAAGAGCTTAAAAATTTTACCTATGAAAATTTTTTATCGGTAATTACCAACGAATTATATTTCGTTAGCAATGCTAAGAAGAAAATAAAAAAGAATTTTAAAAATTTTAAAAACTTTACTTGCAAAAAATTTTTATAAGTAATTATCAACAAATATTGATTTCATTGGTAATCTGTCAGTAAATCATAAAAACTATAAAATTCTCGTATCGTTTATAAATAAATAAGAGAGCAGTTAGTTTTTCTATAAAAAGAAAAGTCACTCCTCAACATACGGGGCCTACTTTGAGCCCCACTGGTTATGTTTTTTTTAAGTCATTTAAATCTTAAAAATTAAAAAATAATTTTACACATAAATTAAAATAATTAATAATTAATATTTAATTTAAAAATAAAAAATATTAAATATTAAAAATAAATTAAAAATTAAATTAAATTAAAATTTTAAATTAAATTAAATTTAAAATAAAATTAAATCAAATTTAAAAGTTAAATTAAATTAAAAAAATAAATTAAATTAAATTAAAAAGTAAAAAAAAAATTAAATTTAAAATGTGAAATAAAAATTAGCTACGAAAAGTTATTATTAGTAATTACCTGCGATAACTTATTGTCGTTCGTAATTATTTATGATAATTTATTATCGTCGGCAAATACTAATGAAAAGTGTTGTCCGTAAATAGTCGATAATTTATAAGCACATAATCCCCCATGAAATTACCTAAAAAAAAATCTTTATTTACCTACAAAATAATTCATCAGTAAATTTAGTAACATTATTTTTTTTTGTCGGTAAAAATTACTTTCACTAGATTTTGTGAACGAAAAAATTTCATCGGTACTTTATTAGTAATCCTAATTACTAACAAAATATAGGCATATTTAGTCAGTAATTTTCGTAGCTATTTGTTTCAATTTCTTGCAATTATAATTTTAAAATAGCTAAAAGATATATTATATAATATATTATGTATTAATAACTCAATTCAAAACCTAAATGCTAATTCAAATATAATTTTTTTTAAAGAAATAATTATATAAAATTATTTCAAGAATCGAAAACCGAATAGAAAACGGTACTGAATCGAATTAAAATTGAAAAATCAAAAATCGTATCAAACCAGAATAAAAATAATGAAAAATCATACCAAAATTTCGATTTATTTTGATTATTAGATAGACCCCAAATCGAATCGAAACTCCACACCCCTACTTCTATTACACGCAACTTCGCCCTGTTCATTGCATAAGGAAAATGTTATTTAACTCAATGTAGCATTGTTTTATTTACTATAATCATTGCCAAATATCAATTATTAACATATATCAATAATTTTGCATTAATCATGGGACATGTTAAGTGAAATAAATAACTAACATAATTATTAATAAAAATATAATAATGACCCAGTAATCGAATTTTTGTTCCATAATATAGAATATTAAAATTGATATTCAATATTTATAATTTTCTTTCAAAAGTTTAGATATATTAATAAACAAAGTCAAATTTTGTAACGCCCTCATCGTAGATAGTCCATACATTTTACTGTTCTGACGACTAATGTCTGTTCGGACAGTGAGGATGTCTGAAACTACACTTAAACTATAGTGAGGAGGCATAAATTAATGAAATAAATATTAAAAAAATATAGAAAAAATTTTAAGAAATAAAATAAAAATTTAGAGAATTTATTAATTGTTATAAAATAATAAAAATAATCCGATGAGCACCATGAAGGGCATTTTGGTCATTTCACTCCCAGAAGTGAATTTTGACCTAAATATCAAATTAAAATTAGGAAATAAAATAATTAACATAAATTAAATTTATGAATTTGAATTTGGAAAATGAGAAGAGAAAGAAGAAGAAAAGAAAAAAAAATAGAAAAGGAAAGAAAAGAAAATAAAGGAAATAGACTTATGAAATTTAAAAATAATAAAGTACAATAATTATAGAAAATATATAAATACCCACAAGAGACAAAACCCCACCAACCATCTTCTTCTTCCTCTTCTCTCTCTCTCCTTGCCGTCTGCCTTGGTCTCTCCCTCCCCACCATTGTTATCAAGCTTAAAGCTTGATTTCTTCTTCATTTACCCATCAAAACCCATAGCTCTCTTCACAAATAATTCTCCCCACTTCATAAGGAAGCTTTAGATACCCATTTGAAGAAGAGAAATTGAAGTTTGCAAGTTGGGTCACAAGGTCTCTCTTCTTTAAATCTTGTAAGAATGTTGAGATGAGTGAGTATTCCATGAAAATGAAAACAAATAAAAAGGAATTGAAGAACTCTAATTTTGGCAGCCATGAATCTTTGTAGGTTTGCTGTTTTTAAATGATGAAAAATGGTTCCATAAGGATGTTTGAATAGTTGATATGATAAGAAGTGTAAAAGAGTTGAGTTTGTGTAAATTGGGTGATTGGAATTAGGGTTTATGTATATGATGTGGGACTTTATGTAAATGCTTAAAATTGAATTGGTTGAGTTGAGATTGTTGCTTATAGAAGTGCTACGCATGCCAATTGAAGTAAGGAAGATAGAGGAAATTGAAATTGGGAGTGCTTGTTTTCTGCAGGTTTTGGGACTCAATGAGTCCAGCATGAGTTTTGAACCATAACTGAAAATATGTAACTCTAATTGGTATGAGGCTAATTGAAGGTGAAACTAAACCCAAAATAGCCCATTTTTTATGAAGAAACCATGCCTAAATTCTGTCCAAAACTTGACCTAAATACTGCCCAAATCCGGATTACCCTGCACCAAACCCAGAAAATAATCATAACTCCCTTTACACTAGTCCAAATGACCTGAATTTAATACCATTGGAAAGCTTAGATATAGGGCTACAATTTTCATGAAGACCACTGAACCTAGAAATGCCAAAAACCAAACCAAATTGCTGGCCCAAATTGGGTCACAAACTGCCCAGAATTAGGTTACCCAGAAATTGCTGGACCTAACCTCACCCGACCAGTTTTGGAAAAATGACCATAACTTAGTCTACAAGAACTCAAATGTAATGAAACTAGTGGCAAAATGTCCATAAGACACAGACCTACAAAATTGGTGTTTTGACCAAAACTCAGAAAATAAGAGAACTAGGTCAAACAGTTAGAATAAGTCACTACATTAAAACCTACAATCTGACCAAACTTCACTTGACTCCAGAACAGTTTTTTAGTCATAACTCCCACTAGAAAAATCCAATTTAGATGAGCCATACCTTTCTAGAAACCTAAGAAATAGAGCTACAACTTTGTTTTAGGAACCGTCCTCAAATTATGAATTTAGGAATCTCAAAAAGTGACCTGCAGTCACTATCCTGAACTGAACCCCTGTTGGCACAGGGTACATGAACCTAGGTCAGTTAATTAGCCATAAATAATTTCACAAAACTTAAAAAATTGTGATACAAATTTCTCAATGATCATAAGAAATAGGGCAACAATTTTTATGAAGATCACCATGCCTAAAAGTGACTGCAACCTGTTCCATTAATTAGGTAAAATTTAAGTCCAAAAGCTGCTTAATTAAGGAACCAGAATCTGGGAATGAGTCAGTTATGGTTATCCGACCATAACTTGAGTTCTAAAAATCAAATTGATATGATTAAAAAGGAAAAATAAAGATAAGACATAGAGGAACAACTTCCATGAAGGAAGTGTGGCCAAACAGTGGCTACAAACTGATCATATGGATAGGTAAAAGTAAGACACAAAAACTGAAACCAAAGAAAGGTCCATGAGATAAATTATCTTATGGTAGGAATTTAACCCTAATAAGCCATTAAACATTAAACCACATGAAAGGATATGTGGGACCTATTTTCCCACTATAAAGTGATATGTACATTTCAAAGAAATAAGTAATAATGTGTAATTACTCAACGTGATATGTAAAGTCAAAACAGTGAAACTGAACCTAAAGAAAGGTTATTGAATTACATTGTTTTTAGTAAGGACTTATCCCTAATAAGTCACTACATATTAAATTACACGAAGTAGGTATGTGGGACCTACTTTTTCACTACAAGGTGACATGAAATTAGTTGATACATAAAATATAAATTTACCTAAATGGTTTGCTAAACACATAAGTCATAGGAAAATACACTTGGAAACTATGTTTTCATCATATATGAAATAATAATACTATAAATATGTATAGTACATGACATAAAATAATGAGAGTGATAAATACATAAGTTATACGAATAAGTGCTTGGGACCTATGTTTCCATTATAATAATATGGAAATTGTATAAAGCATAGGTAGTATATGTAACACCCCTACTTGTATAGCCTGGTATATTTCACTGTGCCGGTGACCGGTATCGATCCGAACAATTAAGGGGATTAGAACCACACTTAAGACAACTAGATAAGCTGTAAACACAAATAATTAGTAATTGCCAATTAGTTAAGTATAAATAAGAAGAACAGAACATAAGAAGTTAAACGAGCCGAGAGTTACAGCGATGAGTGACCTTCTCGGGAACGACTGCGAAGTCAATTTAAACTCAAATTTCGGACCGTAAAATGTGACGCTGTGGTCCTTAGGACCATTACGAACACAGTGGAAAAGAGAAAATCACGAAAAAGAATTGTTAAGCTAGTCAAATAATTAGGTTAGGGAGCCGGAAGAAATATTAAATTATTTGTAAACCGGGTTGAACCGGCGAGGGGTAATTTGGTCAATTGACCCCGAGAGCTGACTTCTGACCTAACTGTAAAATAAAATTGGAGAAAAGAAAATTTCGGAGTCGGGAATTAAATTAGAGAACTAAAAGAAAAATAAATGAAAAAAAAAAAGAAAATGAAAAAGTGAAGGGAGATGACATCATGCATGACATCATGCATGATGCCATAAATATTAGAATTAATAAATTTAATTAATTTGATTTTTGGGTCTTCCATAAGGATAAAAGTCATAAAAGAAAAGAAAAAAAAATAGCAAAAGTCTTCTTCTTCTTCCCATTGTGCCGCCTCACTCTCCCTCACCCTCTCCCTCACTTCATCCTCCATTAAAGCTCATTTTGAGCTTGATCAAACTCACAATTCTACCATAGAAAGTTAAACCTCCAACATTAAACCTTGATTTCAAGCCTTGATAGAGGACTTGACAAAAAAAGAAAGAAGAAAGAAGAAAGAAGAAGGAAATTGGAGAATTCAAATCCAAGGGGAGGTGAGAACTCTAATTTGAAAATTTTAGATTATTAGTTGTGTTTGTAGCTTAAAGTAACTTAGAAGTTAAAGAAATGAAATGAAATCAATTGTTGAAGGACCAAACTAAAAATTCAGCCAACTAGGGTTACTATACATATGTTTGTGTTTTGCTTAAATTTGATATGTTAGGCAAGCTTGTATGAATGAGGTAGTGAGGTTAAGATACTTAGATTTGGTTAAATGCAATAATTTAGTGTGGTTAGGGTTTGGAAACTTAGGGTTTAGAGACAAAAATGTGAGAAATTGGTAAATGATATATTTGACCTAGTTTAAAGTGGGAAATGGTCAATGGTGACCAAATGAAGTGTGTTGGAAGTGTTGGAGTTGAGATCAAATTCGGATTGAGTGTGGTCATGCTACTGGCAGCATGATCAAGATCCCTTTGAGGGACCAAAAATAAAAATTTACAAGTCCAATTGGTATGAGACCAATTGGGAATGAAAATAGACACTAAATGACACAATTTTCATTTAGGAACTATGCCCAAAAAGTGACCAAAACCTAGTGAACAAATTGACCAAACTTGGAAAATCTCAGTCTGCCCTGTACAAAATGACCAAATGAACAGTGTTTGTTCATTTGGCCATAACTTGAGCTAGGCAGGTCTAAATGACCTGAAATTTTACCAGTGGACAGATGAGATATAGACTAAAACTTTCATGAAGAACACAAACCCAAATTATGCCATTAACCAAGTCATTTGGCCACCCAAAGTTGGTGACCTAAAACTGCCAGAACCAAAAATTGCCCAGAAAATCTGGGTTAAGTCCAATCCAACAGCCATGGTTCAAATAGCTATAACTTGAGCTACAAAACTCTAATTGGAGTGATTCAAAAAGGAGAATAAACTTAAGACAATAGGGAACATTTTCTATGAAGAAAGTTTTGCCAAATTCTAACATTAAAATGACCGATGGAGTAGTGCAACTCAAGACACCAAAACTGAAAATTTGCAAATTTGCCTAAAAGACTTAGAATTTGAGTAAACAACCAAAACCAACAAATTTAGTGACCAAAATGTGGTATGTGGGTGAAGTTGGAATTCCCATACCTATTAAGCCTTAAAAAGTCAACAAATTGACTTGAATAGTACCATGAATAGTAACTCCAAAATGAAAATTTTCAAGAATGTTAGTTTAAGCATATTTGGACTAGAATTAAGTATTTATGAATTAATTATTGGATTTACGGTGAAATAAGATACTGAAACACTATAAATTTTGTGTTTCAGCTGAAAAAGACCCAAAAGGTATAAGGGACTGAGTCAAGGCCTAGAGGCGACTCACGTCAGGTTTGTGCACAATAAACTTAAAATTTTTTGTTTCTACTTGACAATTCTTAAAATAAATGTTGTGAATAATTTTGATTGTTATGGCTTTGAAAATATTATTTGAAAAATAGTGTTTTGCCTACTTTATAAATGAAAAGTCTAAAATGAAATATGATTTATGAATTGTATAAAATATTTGAATAACTTGATTTAAATTGTTTTTAATTCACACTTGGCATGACAATATTAATATGTTCCTCCTCCACTTGTGGGGTGAGTTTGATATTTGATTATATTCCTCCCTCTCTGGCTTTACAGTCTGAGAGGCGAGTTTGGATGAGTACTCATTAGCTAGCTAGCCACCTCTCTCATTGATTTCAATTAGTGGGGTGAGTATGCCTTGTCGTGATGTACACACGACATGTTCGGAAATTTTGTGTCATGTCCTAAGTTGTGTTATTGTTTGGCAACACTATGTTTATTAAATTGTTTGATTAAGTTGTGCTATATTAAGCTTTGAAAATTATGATTAGTTACAAATGTGATTTGAGAAAAAAATTTGTGAAAGGTGATTATGAGATTTTTGAATGATGATTTGTTCATGAATATTTTATAATATGTATTTTATGCTTTATTGTGCACCACTGAGTATTTATATACTCAGCGATAGCTTTAACTTGCTGTCGCAGATAGAGAAAAGAGCATAGCAGCAGAGCAAGCTGCTACAGTTAGAGAAGAGCACAATTGAAGAATTTTTGTACGGGTATTTGTATATACCTGGTAGTTTAGTTTTATGTAAATATGATAGTATGCATATGTATCTCTGTAATTTGAGCAGTTGTACAGATAAAATTGTAATAATATTATTTTTAAGATTTTGTATCTGTAAATTAACTTATGATTATAAATTAATGATTTAAAATGCAATGTACATGAGTTATGAGATGTTTTGAGATATTACTTCTTGATTTGAAATTGGGATTTTGAATTGAAGTGTTACTATTGCTGTTGATTTGAAGTTTGGTGGTTGCAAATGGAGTTGTGATTAAGAAATATATTTGGAGTGTTTCTATTTTCAGGTTTTGAAGAACTGTTTTCTCAAAATATAGACGGCACTTGATGTGACTTATCCGCAAGTATACGGGTCGTCTCAAGTAATAAAGTGATGAATCAAGTATCGTTCCCACGAGGATTTGCTGTTTGATTACCAAACTATGAATGAAGCGATTATTTGGGCTAATGATTAATGAATAAATGGTAAATGTAAATGAGCAAGGTAAATTGATTAATCTAATTGAAATGGGTAAGGAGCAAACAAATAAATTCTAATTCTAGTTCGCAATTAAACTAAATTAACAATGGGTAATTTAAATGAAAGTCTAATTATGGTAAAAGTGATTCCAGAGTTGAGGTTTATGCATAAATTAATTGGGATTTGTCTTGGGCATTCCAAATTTTAGGGAAAAATAGAGTTTAAAGGAGATTGATTCTAAATTCCTTTGATATCTTTTTCAAGCAAACCAAAGTGTGTTCTAAAATAACAAAATCTACTTTCGTATGTTATTTGATCACTTTAAAACCCATTAAATTTTGTAACCAATAATTAATTCCTCTTAAAATCCTAGTTTATTTCTAAATCTAGGTTATTTTAAGTTCCAATCCTTGATTATCTATCAATGACTTTCACCTTTCGGTCCTTCAATCAAAGATTAACACAATACCCAATGGGTACCAACATTAGGCAAGTAAATCAAGCACACAAGGAAGGAATCAAAACTCATATTTATGTAAAATAAGGAAATACCCAGTCCAAATCCACAAATTAATCTAAAACATATTTCCCAACTCTGAAATCTAAAGAGTTTACTCACTCATGATGGTATTTACAAGAAATATTGATGGAAGAGTAAAGAAAAACATGATAAGAGGACTGAAATAGAAAAAACCCAGGTGGAAGAACCAAAATCTTTGGTTTCTGGAGCTCCAAAGCTGATGCAGCAGCTCCTCCTCCAAGAGAAAATGGCGTCTTCTCTCTCTCTCTATTAAATTTTCTTTCCTTTTTGTTTTTCCTCTCTTTCCTCTTGTGGCAAAAATAAGGAAATGATGAATTTATATCGTCCCAAAAAGTTGCCCTAAAAGTAAATAAGGGCCAAGGAGCAGATAGGAAATGAGGTGTAAAATTGTCCAAGTCAGCAGCATCTTTCACGTTCTGGGCAGTCTGCTTAGGGTTCGGCTTAACCCTAAGCAGCTTCTTAGCAAATTTCAGCTTCTGGTCGCACTGTCTGCTTAAGGTTAAGCAGACCTTCAGCAAATCTCGGCAGACTTAGAGTAAAATGGACTTTTCTGCTCATGCTTGACTTGTGCTGCACCTTAAGCACTACCGCTTTACCCTAAGCATGATCTTAAGCAAAGTCTCAAGCAAATTTCGGCTGGTTTGCTCTTTCAAGGCTTGATTTCTTTAACTTTCCTCTATGCTTAAAGAACTCCAAATCTCTTCAAATCACTTCCTATTGCATTCATTGATCTTCGATTTGCCACAAAATCCTATCAAAAATAACAAAATTATAAAAATCAAATATAAAGTATCTAAAATTAACAAATAAGATAAAATAAAGCAAAAAACATAAAATATACTAAAATATAAGGACAAAATGGATGCAAAACTATCCTAAAATGCCTATATGAAATGATTGTAACAAATTCCCCCAAACTCAAACCTTTGCTTGTCCTCAAGCAAATTAAAACAATTAATACAATTTGGGGTACCTTACCTTAAATTTATGAAAATTACTTATCCAAACTCTCAAGCTTACCTTTAGCCACCAACAAACCATATACCCACTTTCAAGGTGCAAAGAATTCAATCCTTACCAAAGTTATCACCGCTTAGCCTTGGGTCAATTATCCATATCATCAATCCCAAACCAATCAATCGCAAGGAATAATCATGCCTAAATAGACTATAGGGTAATCCATAAATTAAAGTGTCTCAAATAATGATGGAAGTAAATGAATGGATTAATGATATCCTAATCCCATAGGCAATTCTCCTATTTCAATCTCCACTAATGTAGCAAAACACCATCAAAAGATCAAAAGGACTTCCAAGGATTGTAATGGGGCCAAATGGGTGATAATGTGGCTAACAAGAAAAGGATAAAGGTAACAAGATATGAGAATAATCAAATTATTAAAAGATCAAGACACACAATTTTTTTTTTTAAAATCAAATGGGAGAAGGAACTTTACAACTATTCACTAATGCTAGCATATAATTTTGAAGCTTTTAGAGGGACTACATAAAAACATTGACTTTGAATTATAATTGTCCCTTTCAATTCACCCCCAAACTCATTTCTTTGTGTACTTGAGTGGTGAATTACTTTACATACCATAATTGAATTTTCTAGCTTTTTTTATTTTAATCACTTCTCCCAACTAATTGTTATATATATATATATATATATATATATATATATATATATATATATATATATATATATATATATATATTTTTTTTTTTTTATGTGTATCTATCACTCAAAGGATTATTCTCATGGAGGGTAGGTAAGTGTTTGGGTTTATGGCTAGGCATTGATGTGGGTTCCAAAGGAGTAAGAGAGATAAATGTAGGCTCAAATTGGTTCCAAAGGGAAATTTTAAAGTGAGATTGGCTAAGGCTAAAATATGGGTTTAAAATTTAAAGAATGCCTAGATAATTTCTTTTTCAAGTGTATGCTATGATTTCACCTTGAAAGGTTTAGAAAGATTGTTCTAGGATTGGTGAGACATCAATTAGCTACTTCTCACCTTAAAGTTTTCTCTAGGCACTCAAAGTCAATGCAATTGCTTGGGTGGCCCTTGGCTAAGAAGATATAAACTAAAGCAAGAATCTAATAACTTTGCACCTATCTAAAACTTTCAATCCATCAAACCCTTCTAAAAGTAAGTTTAATTGCTCTTCAAAGCAACTCTCAATCTTTTAAGGATAAGGTAAAAATTTATTTTTTATGATATGCATGATCCTAAAATGAATGCATAAATCGAATTAAAACTAAGTGTAATCTATATGAAAACTATATGCAAATGTATGTATATGAGTATAGACGTGTGTGTGGTATATGTATAAGTATATGGATTATCTATATATGGATGAATGAAATGCAATAAATGAATGAATGAAAATTTTAAAAATTTTGCAGAAATTTTGCCCTCACCCCCAAACTCAAATGAAACATTGTCCTCAATGTCTAAAATGAATGCAAAGATGGGCAAAATTGTTTGAACCAATCAATTAATGAGATATATACAATTGGGGATTAAATCAACATAAGCTCAAGTATTTGAAAATTAGCTCAAAATGATATTAACAATGAAGCTTTAGAGAGAAAAATGTGAAAAGGTATCCCAAATGTATGAATTTACACTGCTTAAGATGTTGCTTAACCTGCTGCATAGGGTAAAGCGAAAGCATAAGCATTGGCAACATACCATAAGCATAAATGGTAAAAGGGTAAGCTGTTACCTCCAAATGATGTGAAACAGATGCGGCTCAAAGTAAATTGTGCAACTCATCAATGTCAACAAAATTAGGATTGAAGAAAAAAAAAAGTGCAAAAATAATGTGCAAGAAAATGAAAAAGTGTAAAGAAATAAAATCTAACAGTTAAATCAAAAATTGAACCAAAAAGCATTCACAGAGCAACTATGTCCATAGCAGAAAATAAAATAAAATAAAATAAAGTAAACTAAAGGAAAGAAGTGCAAGTATAATCATAAAAACTAATTACCAAAGTATTACAACTATTACTAAAGTTTGAAAATTAAAATAAACAGATTACAAAATAAACCTAAAACAGAAATTAAAACTATTGCTACTGATCAAGCTCTGCTGTCAAGGCTTTGTTGCTGCACCAGGGTCTGCTTCAGGTCCTGCAGTAGGTTCATTGTGATCTGAAGCTTCAGAAGCAGTTTCCAAATTTTCTGTGAGGTCTTTCATTTCTTGAAACATGTCTTGGCCCCAATGATATAAATTGTTATAAGATTGGGCCAATTTGTTGTAGAGCTCCAACATTTGAAGTTGATGCTGCTTCTGTTTCTTTTTAAGAGATAAAAATCTCTTCTTAAGTTTCTTTTCTAACTTCTTCTTTTGGTTAACCTGCTGCTGACCCATGGTGTCAATTTTGATTTCTAAGCTCTTCAAGGTAGCAAGGATTTCTGTGGTGTCAGGTGAGGGAACAGATGGTTGGACAGTGAAACTTGCTATTCTGGATTCCAAGGATCTTAAGAGGGATAAAATGTCTGCTGAAAACTGTGGGGTAGTGGTTGGTTGGGGTTCTACTGTTGCAAAGGTAGTGGGGTCTGCAGTACCAGTGGCTTCAGGATGCTGCTGTAACAGAATATAGGTATGGCCTACTTTCTCACAAACATCCATGTGCAGCAACATTGTGCTGTCTATATATGATTCACCAGAAACTGGCAGCAACTTATATAGACTAGCATCAAAGCTAAATGAGTTTGCTATAGCAGTTATATACCTCCCAAAAACTATACTACCTTTGGTATGCTTTGTGACAATTTGGTGCCAATGAGTAGTTATGAAATGGGCTGTACTTACTTGTTTTCTCTCCTTTATGCACCACAAGAAAAATAAGTCTCCAAAGACCCACAATATCTTATCGTGTCCCCTTCCTAAAACAAAGGTAAGAAATGAACCTATGGAGGTATTTCAACACATGATCAACTATCCTAGAGGCTTTTGTAGTCCTCTGTCTATAATAACCCCAAAAGGTGCAATATCTTTCCGAATTGAACAGGTCATAAGCGATTCATCGCCAATCAATATTTTTATACCCCGAATCCTGAAAACCAAAAATTGCATTCATAGCATCCATGTCTAACTCCCTATCAATTCCAGCACATCGAAAATATATCACATCCTTATGCTCAGGTACTGTTGGTTTGAAATTCAGTCTTAAGGAACTCAAAAATTCCAGGGTCAAATCCTTGTACACTGGTTCCCTAATCCTAGCAAAATTAGTCCAGCTGATAGCATCCAAATAGGCAAATACAGAGTCATAAATGCCTAATTCTTTCAAAATCTGCTCATCCATATACTTGTTTGCCAAAATAGGTTTAGAAGCTAATTTCTCATAAGCATTTTTCATATCCATATCCTTAAAAGCCCAAGGTAATGGAGAAATTACCTCCTCTATGTCATTAGCAGATGACGCAGGTGCTGCTGGAGAGTTTAAGGGCGACTGAGATACAGGTGTTTGGACCGCTGGTGGTGGAAGTTGCGAGGAGGACCTAGTCCTTTTGCTGACTGGTTCAGAGGAAGGTTGAGGTGGAGAGTTTAGGTCGAAAGGAACAGAGGGTACTCTTTTCCGTTTTCCGACAGGGGTTTTCTTGGGTCTACCTGCAGCCTTTTTAGTTTTACCTTTAGACTTCGTTTGAGTAGGCTCAGGTTCAGGCATTGGTTCTGGGAACTGAGTGTCGAAAATGGGTGTCTCATTTTGTAGCTCAGTTTGTGGCGAAAGGGGAGTCGGCGGAATGAGAGGTGGTGTTTGGCTTGGGGGTAGTGGCGGTGATTGAGGTGGTGGCGACTGAGGTAACGGCGGCGTTTGCGGTGGTGGTAACTAAGGTAACGGCGGACTAGGACTGGGGTTAGGGTTTGTGGGTAGAGAGGATGGGATACCCATTTTTGATTTGACAGAATGTCGAAATCTGCTGGGTTTGGGTTTGTGGGTAGACCACATTTTAGTTCGCACCATTTAATGAAAAGAAAGAAACTTTTTAGCTCCCCGTAAAAAAAATTGCCGAAAAAAATGGTGTGGGAAGGGAGTCGGCGAGGCTTATCGGGAGTGTGGGCGAGGCTTTTGTAAAAATGGCGGAAGTTTTGGGCTTTTTAAAATGTGGGGCAGACATCTGGTAATTTGGGCAATGCTTGGGGTAAGCATAAGGTTCAGCAGAATTTGCTTAGGACTCTGCTTGACAAGCAACATCGTCAGCAAGTTTCGGCAGGTTTTGGGAAAAATTGTGATTTTACTTACCAAAAACAGTCCAAAAGCTATGAAATGCTATCATGACCCTCAGCAATTACCAAATACACACAAACACCATAAAATTGAGGAATTTAAGCTCATCATCTTTTAGAACTCATCAAACATTGTATATGTTCATTTAGCTTATGCAAGCATTATTCAATTGAGGCACCAATTGTGACTACCTTTTTGCACACTTAATGAAACTGTCTCCTTTCTAAACTTATACCAAAAGCACATTTTCAGCAGCATTTGAGACAAGTTCTAAACATTCAAAAATTGCAGAAAAGACATAGAAATTGACCTTTTAAGCAGTATGAACAGTAGCATGAACAGTAACAAAAATCTGCAGACTGCAAAAACTAGCAGCAATTTAAACAAAAGCATGTAAATTCCTATCAGACTACAAAATTATATATACACTAAAAGGTAAAACTTAACAAACACTATTTTTGCACTTCAATAAAGCTCACATCAGTCCTAAATATCAAAATTGATCCTTATTCAAGTTGCATTTCACAAAATTTACACAAGACACAAAATTAAACATGTGCTATCAAGTAGATTGCAATATCAGTAATTTAGCACAAGATTAAAGGTGTTACTGTTCACAGGTACTGGATAAAATGCAGAATTTTGCTGTATACTTGCTCTTTTTCTATTCTTTCTTTTTGCTACAAGTGTTAATTTGCCCAATTTTCATGAATGACCTACAAAAGATAAACAAATGTCACTTTTGAGTTTATGAGGGTAAAAACTAAAAATGAAATGAAATGAAATGGAAAATTAATAATCTATAAAAGGATACGCTTGGGTTGCCTCCCAAGAAGCGCTTGTTTAAGGTCTTAAGCTTGACCTTCCACTCCAAATCACCTAAGTATCCCTGATTGGAGAACCAAGCCATGAAACCTCTACAACCTTTTGTGTGGGTTCTCCAACAATATAATGCTTTAATCTCTGCCCATTAACTTTGAAAGTCCCTGAGGCTTCATTGCCTATCTCAACAGCTCAATAGGGGTATACCTTTATAATAGTGTAGGGCCCTGACCATCTTGACTTTAATTTTCCGGGAAATAACCTTAACCTAGAGTTGTATAGAAGAACAACATCCCCTTCCTGAAATTCTTTCCTCCTAATATGCTTATCATGCCATCTCTTAGTTCTTTCCTTGTAAAGCTTGGCATTTTCATAAGCATCCAATCTAAGTTCCTCAAGTTCATTGAGTTGCAGCATTCTTTTTTCTTCTGCAGTTTTTAAGTCAAAATTCAGTGTCCTTATGGCCCAATATGCTCTATGCTCCAACTCCAAAGGTAGATGACAAGCTTTCCCATAAACCAATCTAAATGGGGTGGTGCTAATAGGAGTTTTAAAAGCTGTTCTGGAGGCCCAAAGAGCATCATCTAACTTTAGTGACCAATCTTTCCTTGAACTATTCACTGTTTTCTCAAGAATTCTTTTCAACTCTCTATTTGAGATCTCCACTTGACCACTAGTTTATGGATGGTAGGGTGTTGCAACCTTATGCTTCACTCCATATTTTTGTAATAATCTTTCAAATTGATGGTTGCAAAAATGAGAACCTCCATCACTTATAATGGCACGTGGAGTTCCAAATCTTGTGAAAATGAACTTTTTAAGGAATTTAATCACAACTCTAACATCATTAGTTGGAGATGGTATAGCTTCAACCCATTTACTCACATAATCTACTCCAACAAAAATGTATTTGTGTCCCAAGGATGATGGAAAAGGTCCCATGAAATCAATGCCCCACACATCAAATAGTTCAACTTCCAATATATTTTGGAGGGGCATTTCATCTCTCTTCGAGATATTACCCATCCTTTGACACCTATCACATGCATTTACAAACTTCCTCACATCCTTAAACATATGTGGCCAAAAGAACCCTGCTTGAAGAACTTTTTCTGCAGTCTTTGTCACACTCATATGACCCCCATAAAGTGAAGAATGGCAATCTTTAATAACATTCCCTATCTCCTCATCAGCTAAACATCTTCTAATCAACCCATCTCCACATCTCTTAAACAAAAATGGCTCTTCCCAATCATAATCCTTTACATAAAAAAGAAATCTCTTCTTTTGCTGCCATGTTTGATCAGGTGGAAGGATTCCACACACTAGATAGTTCACAAAATCTGCATACCAAGGGGCTTTTGCATTCATGATTACTAACAGTTTCTCATCAGGAAAATAATCATCTATTGGGGGCTCTTTTCCCAAATTGTCTCCTTGTTCTTGCCTCAATCTAGATAGATGATCTGCTACCACATTTTCTACTCCTTTATTGTCTTTAATTTCCAAGTCAAACTCTTGAAGGAGTAGCACCCACCTTATCAATCTAGGTTTAGCCTCTTTTTTCTGAAGGAGATACTTGATAGCTGCATGATCCGTGTACACTATTACCTTTGACCCCACAAGATAGGACCTGAATTTGTCTACTGCAAATACCACTACCAAAAATTCTTTCTCTGTAGTAGAGTAGTTTATTTGAGCATTATCTAAGGTCCTACTTGCATAGTATATTGCATACACCTTCTTATCTATCCTTTGTCCCAAAACAGCCCCAATGGCATAATCACTAGCATCGCACATTAACTCAAAAGGTAATGACCAATCAGGAGGCTGCATAATAGGAGCAGATATCAAAGCTTCCTTTATCCTGCAAAAAGCATTCATACAATTAGTATCAAAATGGAATTCCACATCTTTACCCAATAAATTGGTAAGAGGCTTAGAAATTTTAGAGAAATCCTTGATGAATCTCCTGTAAAATCTAGCATGCCCCAAGAAACTCCTCACTCCCTTCACGGATGTTGGGGGTGGCATTTTCTCAATAATTTCTACCTTTGCTTTATCCACCTCAATACCCCTGTTTAACACAAGATGTCCCAAAACAATTCCTTCTTGTACCATAAAATGGCACTTTTTCCAATTCAAAACTAAATTGAACTCTTCACATCTCTGCAAAACCTTAGACAAGTTAGATAAGCATTCATCAAAAGATTTACCATACACAGAAAAATCATCCATGAACACTTCCATAATACCCTCAATCATGTCAGAAAATATGGACATCATACATCTTTGAAATGTAGCAGGGGCATTACATAATCCAAATGGCATCCTTCGATATGCAAAGGTACCGTAAGGACATGTGAAGGTAGTTTTATCCTGATCATCTGGGTGAATAGGGATCTGAAAGAATCCTGAGTAGCCATCCAAATAGCAAAAATAAGAATGATGAGCTAGTCTCTCAAGCATTTGATCTATAAATGGTAATGGAAAATGGTCCTTTCTAGTTGCATTATTCAATTTCCTATAGTCTATACACATTCTCCATCCAGTTACAGTTCTTGTAGGTATTAGTTCATCATTTTCATTTTTCACTACTGTGATGCCCCCTTTTTTGGGTATAACATGAACTGGACTTACCCAATTGCTGTCAGAAACAGGGTAAATGATACCTGCATCAAGCAATTTCAAGATCTCCTTTTTCACAACCTCTTTCATATTTGGATTCAATCTCCTCTGTGATTCTCGAGAGGCTTTATGATTATTTTCCAACAAAATTCTATGCATGCACACAGAAGGATGTATTCCTTTAATATCATCAATGGTATAACCAATTATCCTTCTATGCTTTCTAAGGACTCTTAATAATTTTTCAACCTCACAATCAGTCAATTTAGCACTAACAATCACAGGATATGTAGAATTTTGACCTAGAAAAGCATACCTGAGATTTGTTGGAAGAGGTTTCAACTCTACCTTAGGTACTTCACTTTTTTCAAGCTTTGATGATGAAGTTGTATCTTGCTTCAAGTCCCCAATCTTCTCAATATCAGCCATTGGAAAAGGTGGATTTCCCTCCAAAATTGTAGCATATTCTGCAGCTTCTTCAATCTCATCCCCTTTTTTGATGTTATGAACCAAACAAGCTTCTAAGGGATCTTTAGGATGTTGCTTTTTAAGCACTTCTCTGACCTCTTCATCTATCACATCAATTCTCAAGCATGAATCTGAATCATCTTTCTTTTTCATTGCTTGAAACAAATTAAATTCAACTTTCTCTTCCCCAATTTCTAATGTAAGCCTCCCATTTTTTACATCAATCACAGCTCCAGTAGTAGCAAGGAAAGGTCTACCAAGAATAATAGGAATGTGTACATCTTCCTCCATCTCCAATACCACAAAATCTACTGGTATGAAAAATTTTCCAACTTTCAGAGGAACATTCTCAATTACCCCAATTGGAAATTTAATAGACCTATCTACTAACTATAGTGAAATGGTAGTAGGCTTCATTTCTCCAATCTTCACTTTCTCATAGATAGACAATGGCATCAGACTAACACTGGCTCCAAGATCACATAAAGCCTTATCTATACTGATATCCCCAATGTGACATGGTATGGAGAAACTCCCAGGATCTTTCAGTTTGGGTGGAAGCTTATTTTGCAAAATAGCACTGCTTTCTTCCGTGAGAGCTACAGTCTCAAATTCCTTCAACTTCTTCTTGTTAGATAAAATCTCCTTCAAAAATTTAGCATATGAAGGCATTTGTGCTAAGGCATCAGTGAAAGGAATAGTCACATGCAAAGACTTCAATACTTCCAAGAACTTCCCAAATTGTTTATCCAATTTTGCTTTCTGAAACCTTTGTGGGAATGGTAAAGGTGGCATGTAGGCTTTAGGTGCAACATATTTAGGTTCTTCTTCTTTGCTTTCCCTCTCCTTACTTCCTTTTTCTTCCACTGAATTTTCTTTCTCAGCTCCAATTCTAACTCCAGCTTTAGTTTGTTCATCTCCTTCTCTGCTTTTCTCTTCTTCAATTTTCTCTTCAATCTTTTTATCTCCATTCTCCAATATTTTTCCACTTCTCAATGTAATAGCCTTGCAATGCTCCCTTGAATTTTCTGGCTGGCTAGGGAGCTTCCCAAATGCTTTGTTACTTAAAGAGCTAGCTTGTTAAGCTATTTGATTCTCTAACATCTTGTTGTGTGTTGCCATTTGATCCACTTTAGATGCTAATTGAGAAATCATTTCTTGTTGACTTTGATGGCTTACAAGTAGAGTCTCAATCATAGCTTCCAATCTAGCTGTCTTGTCTAGTTGTGCTTGTTGTGGTAGAGGTAGAGCGGGTGCATTTTAAGGTTTATAAATTCCAGGAGGAGGACCTCTATTCTGCTGAAAATTCTGATTTTGCCCTTGTCTACCTCCCCAGGAGAAATTTGGGTGGTTTCTCCATACTGGATCATAAGTTGCAGAAAATGGGTTACCACCTGGTCTTTGATTGTAGTTCCCCACATAATCCACTTGCTCACTTGAAAAATCTTGATTAAGTGCAGAAAAATCTGCTGCACAATTGACATTTGCAGCTCCAACTTCTGCTGAATTACTAGACCCTCCAGCTGAAGAATCTACCTTCATGCTTAGCTTGTCCATCTCCCTTGTCAAAGCATCAAACTTAGCATTAATCATATTCATGGCATCAAGCTCAAACATACCAGCTGGTTTCTTGATCTCATTCCTCTCACAACTCCATTGGTAGTTGTTATAAGCAATTTTATCCAGAGCAAAAAAAGCTTCATCTTCAGATTTCTCCATAAGATCACCTCCAGAAGATGCATCAATTGTACTTCTAATAGCTGGTGAAACTCCATTGTAAAAGTGTTGAACAAGCATCCACTTAGGAATCCCATGATGTGGACATCTCCTTTGCAAATCCTTGTACCTCTCCCATGCTTCATATAAGCTCTCATCATCTCTAGGTTTGAAAGAAGTCAGCTCATTTCTTAGCTTAGCTGTCTTGCTTGGTGGAAAATATTGAGCTAAAAATGCTTGAGAAAGTTCATCCCATGTTGTGATAGAACCCGATGGCAAAGAATGTAACCACTCTTTAGCTCGGTCCTTCAGAGAAAAAGGAAATAATCTGAGTCGAATTGCATCATCAGAAACTCCATTTATCTTCAACATATCACTGATCTCAAGAAAGTGTGCTAGATGCACATGTGGACTTTCACTTGGATTTCCTCCAAATTGTGATTGCTGTACCATTTGACAAAGTGCAGGCTTCAGTTCAAAATTATTAGCTTCTACCCTTGGTCTTGTGATACTTGGCATGAAATCTCCAATGTTAGGATAGGCATGATCCTCACAGAGCGGTTGTTATTGTTGTTGTTGGCCATTTCTTCTTGTAATTCCTCTTGCTCTTGTGCTCTTTCTTGTTGTTGTTGAGCTTTAATTTCAGCTTTTCTCCTCTTAGATTCTGCTCTTAAAGCTTTTGCTATCTTCTCTATTTCTAGATCAAAGAATAAATTGATTTCTTCACTTTTTGTCCTTCTCATAAAATAAAGCACCTGAAAAAAAAAACAAAATAAACAAATTCTCAAAGTAAAATGGTAAAAAGAAAATAAAATAAAATGCCCAAATTAACCAAATAAATAATTGTTCAATATCAAACAAAAATCAAATCCCCGGCAACGGCGCCAAAAACTTGATGTGACTTATCCGCAAGTATACGGGTCATCTCAAGTAATAAAGTGATGAATCAAGTATCGTTCCCACGAGGATTTGCTGTTTGATTACCAAACTATGAATGAAGCGATTATTTGGGCTAATGATTAATGAATAAATGGTAAATGTAAATGAGCAAGGTAAATTGATTAATCTAATTGAAATGGGTAAGGAGCAAACAAATAAATTCTAATTCTAGTTCGCAATTAAACTAAATTAACAATGGGTAATTTAAATGAAAGTCTAATTATGGTAAAAGTGATTCCAAAGTTGAGGTTTATGCATAAATTAATTGGGATTTGTCTTGGGCATTCCAAATTTTAGGGAAAAATAGAGTTTGAAGGAGATTGATTCTAAATTCCTTTGATATCTTTTTCAAGCAAACCAAAGTGTGTTCTAAAATAACCAAATCTACTTTCGTATGTTATTTGATCACTTTAAAACCCATTAAATTTTGTAACCAATAATTAATTCCTCTTAAAATCCTAGTTTATTTCTAAATCTAGGTTATTTTAAGTTCCAATCCTTGATTATCTATCAATGACTTTCACCTTTCGGTCCTTCAATCAAAGATTAACACAATACCCAATGGGTACCAACATTAGGCAAGTAAATCAAGCACACAAGGAAGGAATCAAAACTCATATTTATGTAAAATAAGGAAATACCCAGTCCAAATCCACAAATTAATCTAAAACATATTTTCCAACTCTGAAATCTAAAGAGTTTACTCACTCATGATGGTATTTACAAGAAATATTGATGGAAGAGTAAAGAAAAACATGATAAGAGGACTGAAATAGAAAATACCCAGGTGGAAGAACCAAAATCTTTGGTTTCTGGAGCTCCAAAACTGATGCAGCAGCTCCTCCTCCAAGAGAAAATGGTGTCTTCTCTCTCTCTCTATTAAATTTTCTTTCCTTTTTGTTTTTCCTCTCTTTCCTCTTGTGGCAAAAATAAGGAAATGATGAATTTATATCGTCCCAAAAAGTTGCCCTAAAAGTAAATAAGGGCCAAGGAGCAGATAAGAAATGAGGTGTAAAATTGTCCAAGTCAGCAGCATCTTTCACGTTCTGGGCAGTCTGCTTAGGGTTCGGCTTAACCCTAAGCAGCTTCTTAGCAAATTTCAGCTTCGCCTTTATGCGCTTAAGGTTAAGCAGACCTTCAGCAAATCTCGGCAGACTTAGAGTAAAATGGACTTTTCTGCTCATGCTTGACTTGTGCTGCACCTTAAGCACTACCGCTTTACCCTAAGCATGATCTTAAGCAAAGTCTTAAGCAAATTTTGGCTGGTTTGCTCTTTCAAGGCTTGATTTCTTTAACTTTCCTCCATGCTTAAAGAACTCCAAATCTCTTCAAATCACTTCCTATTGCATTCATTGATCTTCGATTTGCCACAAAATCCTATCAAAAACAACAAAATTACAAAAATCAAATATAAAGTATCTAAAATTAACAAATAAGATAAAATAAAGCTAAAAACATAAAATATACTAAAATATAAGGACAAAATGGATGCAAAACTACCCTAAAATGCCTATATGAAATGAGTGTAACAGCACTCTGCCGAAATTTTTGTAAAAATTGCAGAGATTTTAAATATCTAAAAATTTAATTTATGTTTGGACTCTAAATGAAGGTTTTTAATATTTGAAAAAAATTTTTACCCGCCAATTTAAAAATGAACGAAAATTGTTTTAAAATCCCTTGTAGTATATTTAATGGGTTACCGGTAGGCGAAGTACGGTAATTCATTAGGTGTACTACGGGAGCATGTTGCATCTTACAAGGAGTAGGGTGTGACAGTATATGAAGTGAAATAAAAATATGTTATGAACCCTTGATAGTACATAGCATGAAATAATAAAACTATAAGTTCTTAATAGTACTAATTTGCTCAAAGTATGCCTAGGCTTATATGTATATAGTTGGATCGATTGGTATACCAATTAGGGACCACAGATAGCAGTACTGCTTATAGAGCAAATCATGAACTGACAATATATGTCTGATATGATTGTTCTACAAGCTATATGCCTACCTATTGGCCATTGTGCCTAACCTTATTTCTGGCTTTACAAGCTTGACAGCGGGTCTTGTACCCGACAGCTGGCCTCGTGCCTGACAGATGTATACTGGACAGACATATGACTATCTAACCAGTATACACCTGTGCATCCAGCTTTTATAATTTGTTATAGGTTTCTTGGGCACTGATAAAAATTAATTAAGACTTAAAATACAATAAGTAATCATAAAAGATCCCGATAATATTAATTGTTTTCAAAGAGCAATAAAAATATAAAAGACCCAAAAATTATGATTCGTAGATATTAATTCAATTGTTAATTATTATTATTATAAATTATGCACCACTAAGCGTTATGCTTAGCGCGTTGATTTTCTATTGTGTAGGTACTGAAGATCAGCAGCCGCCACAGCAGAAGCCGCCACAGTAGTGTTCGGACAGAGTTCCGACCAGATCTGCCACCGACCAGAGTGACCTCACCAGTCTTTTATATTTTGGTAGGGCCCATATATAGACTAGTATTTTGGTTCATTATGTCTAGTGATGATGTATTTCATTTTGGACTTGTAATTTATTATCTACGAATTTCTATATGAATGCAATAGATGATATTTCATTTTGAGATCTCATAAATAGTTGTGAATGATATGATAAAAGAGAATATGATATAGAAATATGTGAAATGAATATGGACATGTTAACAGGTGATTAGTGGAAACCCGCTAGATGCTAATAAAACAGGGGAGACTCTGTCCGGATCTCCACAGAAATAAGATATAAAAAAAAAAAAATTTCTACACATAAATTACCTGATTTAAATTATATTAAAATTTACAATGGACATGACAAGATAAGATAGGGTGCTCTAGCACCGAATGTGGCACTCCTCGCTCGGCTACACTGTAGACGGGTGAGGGGCATCACAAATCTACATTCGACTGAATCAAATGTTTATAATAGTTTTTTTGGAGAATTATCCATACACATAAATAAATATAAAAAAAATTCTCAAATTACAATTTGTTAATTCATAAATTTTTTTTATCTAATAAAATACCTTTGGTACTACTTACACAGCCTGGACAAGGTCAATCAAATGTTATTGAGTAAATTACAACTAAGTACTTGGTGTTTAGTAATACTCACAAGTTAATTCCTAATATAATTTTGGATAACAATTTGATCTTAAAGTTCAAGTCTGTTAACAAATTGATTCTTCTGTTAAGTTTTATATCCACTTACTGTTAAATCAAGTTAGTAAATGACAAAAGCATTTTTCATAATGGCAAAAATACCCTTTAGGTGGCGGGAAGGGGAGTCTGCATAAGGATGATGAGATAATTTTGGGCTGCAACATTCAGACTATAAAATTTTAGTGATTTAAAATATTTAGAATGATTGAGTAGTTATTTCTTCTATGACCCATTATGAAACAACTATTATTTGATGAGATCATTTATATATATTTGTTTTACATTTATTGCTTTGTCATTCCATGTAAAGTATCCTATATGAAATCACTATTTTATTTTATAATTTCTTTTGGGAGAAAGCGAGAAACAAAGTGAAAGATAGGGTTGGTGGTGGGTTTCTCTAATTTGGTTCTGGTAGGGTAATCTTATATACGTTTTATTTATTTTTTATTTTGAATGAAATGGGCAATCTTGACATTTCACCTATCACTAACAGTAAATTGATAGTCATTTTAATAGAAAGACTAACTTTTTAACAGATTTAAATTTTAGATACTAAATTGTCATCTAAATTTATATTAGAAATTGAATCGTGGGTTTTATTAAATCTTAGAAACTTAGATTATAATTTATCCAACATTAATCTATAATCATGTACTCCACCACATACAACTCCCCCAAGTAAACAGGTAGTATCAATGAAAATGATCATCATAATCTCACAAAAGTTACAATGAATAAGTGTATTCAATCAAATTCATGCTAAAATTATTTAATTATTGGGTCGATTTATTATGTAACACAAAAAAAAAAAAAAAGTTTTGCAATCGATTCTTGCAATTGATTGAAATCGATTGCTATTAACAATCAAATTTATAACTGATTTGTGATTTTTTTAATAAATAGTTAATTTTTAATAATTTAACAACTGATTTAAGAATCGATTGCTATTAGCAATTAATTTATAATTTTTTGTTAAAATGATTGCTAATCGATATTAAAAAAAAACTTAAATATACGATTAGCAACTGATTAAGAAATTGATTGCTAAAATTGATTGTTATTAGTAGCTGAATTAGGGAATTAATTATTAAATTAAAAATTATTTTAATTAACTCTAAAGTTAGCAACCGACTTGCCGGTTGCTAAAATTGATTGTTATTTGTAATCGATTTCTTGTCAATTATTAATAGCAATTAATTTTTTCAACAACTTGCAAATCAGTGGCTAAATTTTTCCCCTAAAAAATTTTCTTCAAAAATTTTGACTCAATTTATTATTTTCTTCTTTTTTTTTTGCAATCGATTTATAAATCGACTGCTAATAGCAATCGATTTTTATAATTAATTAAAATCGGTTGCTAAATCGGTTGCTATTAGCAATCAATTTTTTACCCCAAAAAATTCCCATATAATTTTTATTTTCTTTTTTTTTATTTGCAATCGATTTGAAAATTTTATCTCAAAAATTCTTGCTTAATTTCTTAAGCAACCGATATTTGATTGTTAAAATCTTTTACTAATTCAATTATATAAATCATTACTCTTTTTTTTCTCACTATTATTTTTTCTCTCTATTTCTTTCTTTTTTTCTTTCATTTTTTTCATCATTCTTTTTCATTTTCATCTATTTTGTTCGTTATCTTTTCCTTTCTAATATATTTTTTTATCATCTTTTTCCTTCTCATCTATTTTTTCATAATTTTTTTTCATCTATTTTCTTTTTCATTTTTTCTCATATATTTTTTTTCTTCTTCATCTTTTTCTTTCTCATTTATTTTCTTCTACATTATCTTTTTTTTTTCTCATCTATTTTCTTCATCATCTTTTAATCTTTTTTCTTCTTCATCATCTTCTTCTTTCTCATCTTTTTTATTTAATTTATTTTTCTTTGTCATAAGATAAAAATTTTTGTTCAAATATATTTTTGTTAGTAAATTATTTGTAATATTAATTTTTAGTAATTTTTTTATTATAATATATATATATAATAATTTTTTTAGTAATTTGTCTTATAAATATCTTTTTATATGTAATTTCTTATTAATATTTTTGATAATAGTTATTATTAGTAATGTATTTTGATAAAATTTTTATATCAATTTTTTAGTTCTATTTTTTCATTAATAATTTATTATTTTGTTAATTTTTTGAAAAACTTATTTGTTTGAATTTTTTATTTGTTATTTGGAAATATAATTTTTAAAATTTTTTAAAAATTAGCAACCTCCTTTGCAAAATTAGTTATAAATAACATCCGATCTATAAAATGAATATAAAATTATAAAGTTAAAGACACCAAATTTTTTATAACTGATTATGTTTCAGTTGCTATTTTGGTTACTAAATCGGTTTCCAGTAGAAATCGATAGTTTTTTTTATCAAAGTTTTTTTTTTAAATTTAATTAATTTAACAATCGATTTTGTTGTCGATTGCTATTTGCAATCAAGTTCATAGCAACCGACAGAATCAATTACTAAATTAGTTACTAAATCGATTAATTAGCAATTTATTTTTAATGAATTAGTAATCAATTCATTCGTGTAATGATAACTAATTCAGATTTCAATTATTTTTATTATGTTAATCTAACAATAAAAATAAAAATATTATTCTTTCTTTATTAAGTTTAGCTTCATTGAAAAGTACTCTGATTATTTAAGAATCAAGAACATATTAATGTGAGTAATTACAGTTTTAAAATTATTTAAGAAATAAATTTAATTTTGGTATATATAAACTAACTTGAAATGTCTGATTTTTTTTTTAAACTAATATTAGAAAACCTCTATAATTAATATTTAAATTTTTATTAAATAATTTATATATAAAGTAAAATAAAAATGAATACTACAATTTATATTATTGCAATGATTACTTAGATTAGCATTACGCGGTTTCCTCTTATTTTAAATTATTACAAGTTATAGTCATCAATCATAGCATAATGACAATGTATTCTTAAATAAATTAGTGTTGCCTGTCATAAGTATAAAACATTTAAAAATATATATTATTTAACATTTAAAAATATATATTATTTATTTATTTATAAAATATAAAATACTTATCATACGTTGTCGTTATTTATTTGTTTAGTATAATATTTCGAGTATGAAAAAAGTGGTTCGACTAAATTTAATCTATCACTACTGGATGAGAATATTCAATAGCCTTTGATTTTCCTAATTCTCATCCAACCCAATTTTTCCATTCCTTGTTTTGTCTGCACTCTACATGAAATTTTAAAATGTGTACATGATTTTATTTAAAATAATTAATTGTAGTGAATTTTATTATAATTAATAATTAAAATTTATTATCATTATATATAATAATTGTGTAAAATAATTTTACGATAAAAACAATATTTGAGAGGAGCTACGCCACCTAATTAATTAACCAACAAAGTTAACTAACTCTACAAGAAAATAGAAAGAACCTTCCCATCTCTTTTTCTTTGTAGTCCTCAACACCCCTTCTTCTTTCTTTCTCTAAACCCTAACTTGAGTTGAACCTGCTGCTTTACACTCTTGGCTATAACTTCTCCGGTTGCTCTCTCTCTCTCTCTCTCTCTCAACCTGCCATCTTGATGGATTCCTTGAGGAATTGTTTCAGAAGCACCAAGGCAGATCGCCAACCTAACACTACAGGTATAGTTCCATAAAGGTTCTTGAATTATACTTTTATTTAGGGGATCATGACAAACTGAATTATATCTCCATCCCAGCCTTTGTTTTTCTATTTTAAGTCTTTAATAATATTTTCCAGTGTTGGCTTACATATATATATATATATATATATATATATATATATATATATATATATATATATGTTCTGATTCTAGCGTTTTTGTTTCCTTTCACTTTGAGGCGTGTTATAGTTCGGTCCAAAGTTGGATCTAGCTCACGAGAAGGATTTGGGCTGAGGCAATATAGCTATGATGAACTAGCAGAAGCAACCGATAAGTTTTCCAACAGAAAACTGCTCGGCGAAGGCGGTTTTAGTCTAGTCTATGAGGGAACAATAGATGGGGTAAAAGTTGCTATTAAGAAACTTAAAATTCGTCCGGATGAACGGTCGCAGTCGGAAGAAGAATCGGAGGAGGAGATTAAGGTTATTAGCAGAGTAAGTCACAAAAATCTCGTTAAGCTGTTTGGATACTGCATTGAAGGAGACGATATATTGCTTATTTTGGAGTATGTTCCCAAAAAATCCTTGAAACATCATTTACATGGTGAGTCCTTTCTGTGCCCTGAGACATACAAATAATAAATATGATATTACTCACAAGAAATGACAACACAGGAGAGACCACTTTGGAGTGGACAAAAAGAATGAAAATCGCCATGGGAACAGCTAAAGGGTTAGAATATTTACATGAAAATTGTGAGTAAGCTTTTTTTTTTTTTTTTTCTTGTTTTTGTGTTATTAATTTATTCATAGCTAAAAGTATTTATTGTGTCCATATAGGTACACCCAAAATCATTCATCGTGATGTTAAGGCCGATAATATACTTATTGACGATAAGTATGAGCCAAAGGTAGAGTTACGTGCCAGGATGTTTTTAGGAGATATTAATTTATTATTTGGATATCAATTTATTTTATTATATTTGATTGTCTTTCATATTAAATTATATCCCTCAATTGCGAAAAAAAAAGCCACAATAAATTGTTAAATCAGCTTGGATTATTTTTGTTCAGATAGCAGATTTTGGACTTGCCCTTCTTTTTCCGGAAACTGGTAGCCTCACTCACATCACTAGATCAAACAAGGGAACTCAAGTGTAAGATGCTTTTTTTTTTGGTTTTTTTTTTTTTTAGGTTAATCAGCAGAATAAATTTAAACTTTTATATTTATTGCTTATTTTATCCAAAATTTATAATTTTGGACACTTTAATCATAATTTTCAAAATTGAAAAAAAATTATCCACAACCAATAATTTAATTTAGAGATTTTCACTTTTGTTACATGGAATGCCAAGTGGTATGACAAGTCACAATTTTTAATTTTTTATTTGATTCATCTCTCTCTTTTTCATGCACACACACAAAATAAAAATTCTAGAGTAGTAAAATTATATGACGGCAATATTTCTATTTTCTTGTGCTAATGACGTTTCTATGAAACTTAAATTCAAGAAATATAAATCTAGCAAACACCTAGAATGACAGCAATGTAGGTGACATATAAACAGGTGAACATCAAAAATAAACAATTAACACAGCAATATGTTACAAGCACATATATGGTTCCAGCAAAAGGAACCTGATATCGAAGCGAAAAATGTCTAATTATTGGTAGTAATTGATGCACCTAATTAACTGATGTTTATAATGGACTGATTTCAGGATTTATGAATAATCAGTTCCTGGTGTGCAAACTAGCACCTTTGAATTGAGCTTCTCCCAATTCAAGATACTATGGTTTGACAATATGAATTAAACATTCATACATCTATCATAAACCACCTAATCCATATCGTAGCCATTCTTTCACCACTTTGACTTATTTGACAAGAAACCAAATGCCTAATCAACCTAAAGATTGCTCCTCCTCCTCCACCCCTCCCCTTCACCCTTAGCAGCAATCAAAACCTTCCCTTCAATTCCCATCAGGCTTCCCAAAATAGATCCACATATCAAAACCTCCCTATCTATACCGTGAAAATCTTCCTCCACATTGGGACACATCATCTCTTTGGAATGTTTTATCCAAATTTGGTAAAGTCCTTGATATCTTTATTCTTAACAAATTCGATAGAAGGGGAAGGAGATTTGGCTTCATTCGTGTTCAATCTTAGTCCATCTTAAGGAACTTTCTAAATGATTTAAATAGCTTGTGGATAGTAACATACAAGCTATGAGCTTTTCAATCAAGGCACAATCATAGACAAGGGACACATTCCCAATCCTAAGATTAGGTTCTTCATGCCAATCACAACAAGCGAATGGTATGATGTGGCCCAACCGCAAGTGCACGGGTCGTACAAGTAATATAGAAAAGATATCATTCCCACGAGGAGTTGTGTTAATGATTGAATTTTTGATATAAAAATTTTAACTAATTTGAACTATTTTTGAAATTAAAGTAATAAATTGATAGATATTGAAGTGTGAATTCTATGTGTGTGAAATTAATAATCTATTCAACAATGTAATGATTAAACTAAAATTACATCAAATTAAAATAAGCAAATTGAAATATGGCAAGATTTAAAATGGCAAGTAATTAAATTCAATTAGAAATTAACAATGATAAAAAGATGATTTCGGAGTTCGGGGGTTCATATTCAAGCTATTTTGGGATTTTAAATTGGTTATCCAATCTTGTGGAACTTACGGGTTTTAAGGGGATTAATTCTTAAATCCTTTGAATACCCTTTCGAGTGGGACAAAGAGTGCCTTAATCAATCTAATCCTACTTTCGTGGAGTTAAAGTTAATCAAGACCCATTAAGTTCCTTAATTAATCTGTAAATCCTCTTAATCCTTAGTCTATTTCAAGATCTAAGTTAATTAAGTTCAATTTCTTGATTATCTATCATAAAGCTTTCTTCTTTCGGTGCCTCAACCATGGATTAAGAATAACACTTAATGGGATCCTAAACTAAGCATGTCATTGAGCACACAAGAAATGAATAAAACTCATTAAGACTACAAAATATGGATTACCCAATCAAAATCCATAAAATATCTCAAATATTACATCCCAACTCTAGAATCTAATGAAAACTACTCACTATCCATAATATTTACAAGAAATTCTGAGTTAATATGGAAATAAATCTTTAATCTAAGCTAAGAACTAAGAAACACAATACAAGAAATGTAGGAAATATGCAAGAAAGGAAAGAAAACTCCAAATCTGTGTGGAAATGGAGGAGGTGACGTTTTTAGCTCCCTTTTTTACTCTTCAGCTGCTGCCTTTTTTTCTTTCCCTTTTTCCTGCTCTTACCAAAATGGGATAAGGGTCTATCTATAACTTTTTTTTTTCTGACAAGTAGCCCTAAAATGGTGTATTTGAGGTGTGTTTTTATGAGGGAATCTTCTGCCAGCTCATTATGAAGACTTTCTGGGACTACATAAGTGGACTGCATAAGTTATGCAGTCCCTTATGCAGTTTTCGGCTGGTTTCTGGCTCTCTGTGCGAAGCTGCATGAGCAGGGTGCAAGACTGCATAAGTTATACAGTTTTCCGTGAGGTCGCATAAACAAGGCACGAATCTGCATAAGTTATGCGGCAACTTATGCAGATTTCGGCAGGTTTGGGACATTGTTTCTTCTCCTTGTGCAGAACTGCACAACTTATGCGGCAAGTTATGCGCAATTTGGCCAATGCATACTTAACTTTGAAACTTGTTTTTGACATCTTTGGCTGTAGAAATCACTCCTTAATAGCAAAATTTCTTTTTTTAGTCCCTCAAAAACACCATTTTTCCTACAAAAAAAAATAAAATTACAAATTAATCCAAAATTGGCAATTATGAAAAACTATCTAAATAACTAATGAAATTAGCTAAAAGTGACTAATAATCAAATAAAATGACAATGAAATTAAATCTAAATAACTATGCAAAATGTATGTATCAAATACCCCCAAACTCAAGCTTTTGCTTGTTCTCAAGCAAACTTTAAAACATAATACAATTTTTAGGGGTGCCTTGTCCAAAGAGCTATGAAAATCACTTATTAAAGTAACTTAACATACATTTAGCCATACCAACAATCCATATACCCATCCTTCAAAAATGCAAAGAATTTAATGCTTATCCAAACTTTCACCGCTTAGCCATCAAGTCAAATATCATCCAAAATTCCTAAACCAACCAATCAAAAGAGAGAGTCATGCTCAAAAGAAATTTTAGAACAATCAATAGTCAAAGTGTCTCTATATAGAATGATGGAATTGAATGAATGATGAATAATTTTCCAATCCCATAGTCAAATTCCCTACTCCTATCTCCACTAATGTAGCAAGTACTATCAAGAGATCAAAGGTCTTTTTAGGGATGTAATGGGGCCATGGGGTTCAAAATGAGGCTAAGAAGAAAAAGGAAAAAAGGATTCAAAGCATGAGAATATTTTCAATCTTGAAAACATAAGGTACACTTCTTATTTTATTTTTTTTTTCTTTTTCTTTCTTTTTTTTATTTTTATATATATATATATGGAGGAGAGAAATACACAATGAGAATTGTCAAGTGCTAGCATATTTTACAAAACACATAAAAATGGAGGGACACTTTGATACTTTAAACTTGTATCTTGTATTTTCTCTTGATGATTGTCCCTAAAAATGCCACCCCCAAACTCATTTCCTTTAATTACTTTGGGTGGATTTCTTTCAATTTGAATGACAATAGTGAAAAGCACATATTCTAGCACTTTTACAAGATGACAAGCATTTCTTCTCCCTTTCATTAATATATATATATATATTTTTTTCTCTCTCTTTTTCTTTTTTTTTTTTAATCAGAGTATAAAGTGTACCTAATATTCAATTATCCTCATGAAAAGGGTTGGAGTGTTTGGTTCATTAGCTAGGTAGCAATAAGGGTTTCAAGAAAAATTAGGAATAGAAAGGCTCAAAGGGGTTTGCAGGGGTTAATTTTAATTAGGAAAAAGGCCAAAGGTTTAAAATGAGAAGGTTTAAATCAAAGAATGCCTAATGATCTCTCTTTTCAAGTATAAGCTGGTATTTCACCTTGAAAGGTTTAGAAAGTTTGTTTTAAGATTGGTGAGACATCATTTGACTACCTTATATCCAATAACTCCCTCTAAACACTCCAATCTCTAAAGGACTAGTTGGGTGGCTTTTTGGCTAAGAAGATATAGGCAAGGGATAAACACTTCAAAACTTTGAACCTCTTAGGAAACTTTTAATCCGCAAACCCAACTAAAGGTAAGTCAAATCACTCTCATAGGCAACTTTTTAATACTCAAAGGATTTGGCAAAAGATTTTAATGCATGATTCCTAAAAATGAGCAATGCATTAACTAAATGGAGGAAATCTATTTGTGTGCAATGTGTACAACTTCTAAGTGATGTATAATGTGTATGTAGATGTGTTATGTATACGTTTGTATGGATGTCTATGTAAAATATTTACAATATATATGTAAATGGAATGGGATGAGATGTTCCTACACTCAAAATGTGAAAAATGTAGCAAAAATCAAAATGCACACCCCCAAACTCAAAATTGGACATTGTCCTCAATGTCTAAAGCAGTGCAGCATCAAAACTCAAAGCAAAAGGGAATAACCAGGAATAGTTAAATTTAAGAGCAAAAAGAAAGAGTTACCTGGTATAGAGCAGATGTGAATTCAAAAGATGATGGTGATGCATAAGAAGCTGCACAGGTTATGCAGAATAAAATGCTGTACAGAACAGGTGCATAAGGAGAGTGCATAAGCTGTGCAGTTCTGCATGAGTTGCATAAGGGACTGCACAGGCTATGCAGAACATTTGCATAAGGAGTTTCACAGCCTGTGCAGTATATTTAAAAGCTGCTGCATAATGATATAGCAAGGAAAAATGTGCAAACACCAGCAGAGGTATGTAAATATATACAGTGTATTGACAAGTATGCACAAAAGGGCAGTAAAGGCAATGAGAATCAACGAAAAACTAATGGAATAGCCATCCAATAGAACTTCAAGAAAACAGAATTCAAAACAAACTAAAATTGTTTCAGCACATCCAAAAAGAAAAACTCCTAGAAGCTTGAACAAAAGCAAAATAAAAACTAATATAATTCTATGGTTTTGCCATTGTCCAAAGATGCTGCTAAAGGACTAGATGGAGCTGGCTGCTGCCAAAGGGGGGGTTCTGGAGGAGGTGATGGAGGTGGAGGTGGCATTCCCAGAAAAGCCATGAGTTGCTTCATCATCTCTTTTAGCTCTTTCTGTTTATCTCTAGTTTCCATAACAAAATCAAAGAGTTAATCATGATGATCCTTGAGGGTATCAAGACCAGTTTCAAGCTTCCTATCCACAAAATATACATTATCACTAAGCCTTTCAAGATAGGTGAATAAGGCTTTAGTGTTGAAGGGAGGAGGTGTAGTGGATGCAGAGGGTCCAGCTGCAGATGGTGTTGGCTGTGCAGATTCTGCTGGGGTATCCTGTGCAGACTGAGTAAGTGGTACAGGTTCAGTAGAATGCTGTTGGATTGGTGGTACATATTGTGCCTCCGGTTGTGCAGTAGGTTCCTATATCTGCTGCTAGTTGTGCAGTGTTAGATGGTGGCAAACTGAATCCAGTTTTGGATAGGTGAGTAACATCAAAATATAGAGTGTCTAAAAGGGCTGGTAGAGGATGCTCTTCCGGATCAAAACCAAAATGCTTAGCTATAACAGTTATGAGCCCACCCATTACTATATCTCCTACAGATTTGGTAGCAATATGTAACACATGCTCACAGAAGAAGTAACCAGGAGATATTTTGACTTTGTGAAAAGCACACCATAGTATGAACAAGTCAGATTTTCCAACAGCACCAGAACTAGTCCCTCAGCCTAAGATTGTGCTAGTAATAAGCCTATGGATAAATCTAAGTGCAGGGTCTATTATTTGGGAGGTCTTAGATCTGCTAGCATAAAAACTCTGAGGTTGGTTTGTGATACTCCTCCAAAACTGAACAGCATTCCAAACACCTTTATTTGCTACCTCTATGCCTATATATGGTACCCTAAACAATCCATCAATTGCAAACCCAAAAATACTATGAAATTGGTCTAATGATAGCTCTCTATTTTGCCCCAAACACCTAAATTTCATAGTTGGCTTGTAATCTATCTCATGCAATTTCAGGGTAGCAGAAAATGAGGAAATAAATTCCAAAACTAGAGATGGATAAACTAGTTCTTGTTTATGCACAAATTCTATCCAACCTAGACCATCAAGGTAGGCAACAACATTATCAAATAAACCAACTGATTGGAGGGCATCTGCATAAATGTACCTAGTGGGTTGCACTTTCCTGTCCTTTAGTCTCTTAAAAGTTGCCTTGTGGGTTGCATCAGGAAGGGGCCAAGGTAGTTTGGATACCTGTGTTGCTGTTGAAGGTTGCTTCTTGCTAGAGGAGGGTGATTTGACTTGTGAGGTAGAGGTAGAAATGCCAACTCCCTGTCGTGTGGAAGCTGAAGTTTTGGGGTTTTTGGGTGCAGGCTCTGAAGGTGGAGTGGCAGGTGGGTCTTTGCATTTTGTGAGAGGTGGTGCAGAGGCCATAGGTAGGGTTGATTTCGACCGGATTCTCCTCTTATAGGTGGATGTAGGAGGAGGTGGAGGGGTTTGTTGTGGAGGAGAATCGGGGTTGGGGGCCTGCATTGCTAGGGGCGTGACTTGGAGAGGAGAGCCTTGAGGGGAATGGGGAGGTGATTCCATGGTGGGTGTCATCGATGGTGGGAATGGAGGAGGGAAGAAGAGAATGAAAGAGAGAAAGGGAGGTTAGGGTGTCGGTCGGTGAAAAGAGATGTGCCGAGAAAATGAACAGGAGTGGGGGTTTGTGAACAGGAACGACGAGAAGTGGGAGGTGGGAAAATGGGGTGCCGAAATTTTTTTGATTTGCACAGGACATGTAAAAACTGCATAAGGGGAGAATGGGTGTGCATAAGTTATGCACTCTCTTATGCAGGTTTTGACAGAAAATAAGGGTCTGAAAAATTGGTTATGCAAAAGTGCATAACTTATGCACTTGGTCATGCAGGTTTCGGCAGAAAATGGAATGTAGGCAAGTTGGTCGTGCAAAAGTGCATGACTTATGCCCTCCCTTATGCAAGTTTCGGCAGAAAATGGGAGTGTGAAAAATTGGTTATACAAAAGTGCATAACTTATGCACTTGGTCATGCAGGTTTTGGCAGAAAATGGAATGTAAGCAAGTTGGTCGTGCAAAAGTGCATGACTTATGCACTCCCTTATGCAGATTTCGGCAGAAAGTGAAAATGCAGGATTTGAAGTCATGCAAGAGTGCATAAGTTATGCACACACTTATGTAAGTTTAGGTAGAAATGAAATTTGGCAAAAATGTGGCTGTGCAGAATTGCATAAGCTATGCACATCCTTATGCAGATTGCAGCAGGGATGAAAAATGGCAAAAATTTGGTTATGCAGGATTACATAAGTTATGCAAAAGCTTATGCAAGTTTTAGCAGAGATAAAAAATGGCAAAATTTGTGGTCTGGAAGCTGCATAAGCTATGCAGTTACTTATGCACATTTTAACAATATTGAGATTACAATTGAAAATGTTTTGCAAGTTTGAAAAACACACTAGAATGAAGAAATGTAATCCTATGAAGCATAAATAGTGAGAAATTATCACCAAAAACACATCAATATATATACAAAATCCATCACAGTTGCACCATACAAGCTTGTGGAGGTAAGTTCTGCATAAGAGGCATTTGTGAATTATGCCATTTCAACTCAAACTCTGCAAATTAACATTTAGCACATTAAAGCTCAATAAAAATCTGCACAAAGTTGCATTTATCCACTAAAGAAAATAGACTCTCCAAGTTATGCCAAGAAAATGCAGCATGTGTATATTGAATCACACAACCCAAATAAGTTCAAAACTACTAAAATGACCCACTTACCATCATATTAACATGATAAGCACAAATACTTAAAAGTTACACACCCAACCTCAACAAAGAAGCAAATACCATATGCTGCAGACCCCTCTTTGCTGAAAGTTTCATTTCTCTGCATAAACCAAGAAGCAGACCTGCACAAGTTATGCAATGAAAATAAACTAATCTTGGGAGAGTTAATGGGTAAAATATCAGATTAAGAGTTACTCCCCAGTAGTGCAACAACCTTCCTCCATTGAAATACATCTACAAAGGACAAGATTCAACAATGTCAAAAAATTGAATTTGGGGAGATTTAAGATAAAAACAAAAGTAATGCAGATAAAAGTAAATCAACAAAAGCAAAATAAAAGAACTTGGGGTGCCTCCCAAGAGTGCTAATTTATAGTCCTTAGCTGGACTCTTCATGCATTTCACTAAAATAAGGTGAGGGATCAGAGAGCTTGTAGCAGCTTGCTCCCTTTATTGGGTCTCCAGTTATGTAATGTTTCAATCTATGCCCATTGACCTTAAAATTTCCAGATTTTTCACTCCAAATTTCAATTTCTCCATAAGGGAAAACCTTAGAAACTCTATATGGACCAGTCCACCTTGATTTCAGTTTTCCAGGAAACAATTTCAATCTTGAGTTGAATAACAAAACTGAATCACCTTCTTTAAATTCCTTTTTCCTAAGATGCTTATCATGCCAAACTTTAGTTCTTTAAATTCCTTTTTCCTAAGATGCTTATCATGCCAAACTTTAGTTCTTTCTTTATAAATACGGGCACTTTCATAGGCATCCATCCTCAATTCTTCAAGCTCATTAAGTTGCAATAGCCTCTTCTCACCAGCTTGCTTGAGATCAAAATTTAAGGTTTGAATGGCCCAATATGCTCTGTGTTCTAACTCCACAGGTAAATGACAAGACTTACCATACACCAACCTAAAGGGAGTAGTTCCTATAGGGGTTTTGTAAGCAATCCTATATGCCCATAAGCATCATCTAGTTTGACAGACTAGTCTTTTCGAGAATTGCTCACTGTTTTCTCCAAGATATGTTTGAGTTCTCTGTTAGAAATTTCAACTTGTCCTGAAGTTTGAGGATGGTATGGGGTAGCTATCTTGTGCACTACACCATATTTCCTCATTAAGCTCTCAAATTGCTTATTACAAAAATGTGAACCCCCATCACTAATTACAGCCCTTGGAGCTCCAAATCTACTCAAGACAAATTTCTTTAAGAATTTCACTACCACCTTAGCATCATTAGTTGGAGTTGCAATAGCTTCTACCCACTTTGACACATAGTCAACTCCAACTAGAATGTATTTATTACCATATGAAGGAGGAAATGGGCCCATAAAATCTATTCCCCAGACATCGAATAATTCCACTTCAAGAATATCATTTAGGGGCATTTGATCTCTTTTTGACAGATTTCTACTCATTTGACATTTATCGCATTCTAACACAAATTTCCTCACATCCTTAAAAAGGTTTGGCCAAAAGAAACCAGCCTGCAGAATTTTACTAGCTGTTTTAGAGATTCCAAAATGTCCTCCATAATCAGAAGTATGGCAATGATGCATAACACTCTGTGTCTCCTCATCAGGAATACATCTTCTTATTAAACCATCACAACATCTCCTAAAGAGTAAAGGATCATCCCATCTATAAAATTTTGCCTCATGCAAAAACTTTTTCTTTTGTTGCCATGTCATTCCTAGAGGTAAAACTCCACAAGATAGATAATTCACCAAGTCTGCATACCAAGGTAGTTTAGCAACAAGAGAGAAAAGTTGTTCATCCAAGAAAAACTCATCAATAGGGACTTCATCCATTTCTTCATCATCCAATTTCAACCTACTAAGATTATCTGCAACTACATTTTCAGCTCCCTTCTTATCTCTAATCTCCAAATCAAACTCTTGTAGCATCAGAATCCACCTAATGAGCCTAGGTTTAGCCTCCTTTTTACGGAGTAAATACCTGATAGCAGCATGATCTGAAAATATAACCAACTTTGAGTCAATAATGTAAGGTCTGAACTTTTCCAATGCAAAGACAATTGCTAAGAATTCCTTTTCAGTTGTTGCATAATTTGTTTGAGCCTCATCCAGTGTTCTACTAGCATAATAAATAGCATAAGCCCTTTTGTCCTTTCTTTGACCAAGAACAGCTCCAATTGCATAGTTGCTAGCATCACACATAATTTCAAAAGGTAGGCTCCAATCGGGCGATTACATGATTGGTGCAATGATAGGAGCTTGCTTCAACCTACAAAAGGCATCCAAACACTCTTGGTCAAATACAAATGGCATGTCATGACTTAACAAATTAGACAAAGGTTTGGCTATTTTAGAAAAATCCTTGATAAAGTGTCTGTAGAACTTGGCATGTCCTAGAAAACTTTGAATTCCTTTGACATTGGTAGGAGGAGCCATCTTCTCTATCACTTCAACCTTGGCTTTATCAACCTCTATTCCTTTGTAAGACACCAAATGTCCAAGCACTATCCCTTCCTGAACCATAAAATGACACTTTTCCCAGTTTAACACAAGGTCAGTATCTGCACATCGCTGCAAAACTTTAGAAAGGTTAGCCAAGCATATGTCAAATGAAGATCCATAAACAGAAAAGTCATCCATAAAAACCTCCATTATATCTTCAATGAAATCTGAGAAGATTGCCATCATGCACCTTTGAAAAGTGGCTGGTGCATTACACAACCCAAATGGCATCCTCCTATAAGCAAAGGTTCCATATGGACAAGTAAAAGTGGTTTTCTCTTGATCATTTGGATGGATAGGGATTTGAAAAAATCCTGAATACCCATCTAAATAGCAAAAATAAGAATGCCTAGCCAGTCTTTCTAACATTTGATCAATGAAGGGAAGTGGAAAATGATCTTTTCTAGTGGCAATATTTAATTTTCTGTAATCTATGCACATTCGCCAACTAGTCACTGTTCTGGTGGAAATTAATTCATTATTTTTATTTTTGACCACTGTCATTCCACCCTTTTTTGGGACAACATGTACTTGACTCACTCAAGTACTGTCTGAGATAGGATATATGATCTCTGCATCAAGCAACTTCAAAATTTCCTTTTTAACAACTTCTTTCATATTTGGGTTCAACCTCCTCTGATGTTCAATAGATGGCTTACAATTTTCTTCCAAAATAATTCTATGCATGCAAAAGTATGGACTTATTCCCTTAATGTCATCTATGGTATATCCTAAAACTTTCCTAAATTGTCTCAACACTCTTAACAACTTATCAACCTCTAAAGTGCTCAAGTTTGCATTTACAATTACTGGATAAGTGTTATTGGTGCCAAGAAATTCATACCTGAGCTGAGAAGGAAGTTGCTTAAGTTCTACCTTAGGTGCATCTTCTTCCTTGAATGATGGTTGCTTAGATTCAACTATTTCCTTTTGTGTGAGTTGAAAAACTGGAGCAGAAATGAATGGTGGACTACCCTCTAAATGTTGAGCATATGCAGCCACATGAGGGTTGTCATAGTCTATACTTCCTCCATGAACCAAGCAATTTTCAAGTGGATCTTCCGGATATCTCTTTCTGAAGTGTTCTTTAACCAGCTCATCAATGATATCAATTCTCAAACAAGTATCAGCTTCAGAATGATGCTTCTTCATAGTGTTATTAATATTGAAAACCAATTGATCTTCACCAACTCTAAGAGTCAATTTTTCTCCCATAACATCAATCAATGCTCCTATTGTAGCTAGAAAAGGCCTTCCCAAGAAAATTGTGATATTAGAATCCTCTTCCATGTCCAAAATGACAAAGTCAACAGGTATATAGAACTTCCCAACCTTCAGAGGCACATTCTCCAAAATCCCTTTAGGATACTTAATTGATCTGTCAGCTAACTGAAGAGAAATGTAGGTTGGCTTAAGATCTCCCATATTGAGCTTCTCATAAATGGAGAGGGGCATAAGCCCCTAAATCACATAAAGCTTTTGTAGAACATGATTCCCCAATATGGCATGGAATTGAAAAACTCCCTGGATCCTTAAGCTTTGGAGGAAGTTTCCTTTGGAGGATAGCACTGCATTCTTCTGTCAAAGCTGCAGTTTCATGGTCTTCAAGTTTCCTCTTGTTTGAAAGAATTTCTTTTAAGAATTTTGCATAAGAGGGCATTTGTGAAAGAGCATCAATAAAAGGCACATTTATGTATAACTTCTTCAAAACCTCTACGAACTTTCCAAATTGCTTATTAAGCTTGGCTTTTTGAAATCTTTGTGGAAAGGGGAGTTGTGGTTTGTAAGGCTCTGGAGGTATATACTTCTCTTCCTTCTCTTCAATTTTGTCTTTACATTTTTTTGCACTTTCTTTCTCACTTTCTTGTTTTTCACTCTCACCAGTTTCTTTCTCATTTTCTCTCCTCTCACTATTTTCACTTTTCTCATTATTTACAACCTTCCCACTTCTTAAAGTAATAGCTTGACACTGCTCTCTTGGGTTTTCTGGTTGACTTAAAAGTTTTCCAAAAGACTTTGTACCTGAGGAAGATGCTTGTTGTGCAATCTGATTTTCCAATATTTTGTTATGTGTTTGCATCTGTTCTAGCCTTGCTTTCATGTCTCTCATCTCTTCATCATGCTTAGTTTGGTTAGCAAGAATCTGTTGTAATAAGGCTTCTATGGTGGAACTTTGTTCTTGCTGTTTTGGTGGAGAATTCATATTTCTCTGCTGAAAATTAGGCAATGGTTGCCTATTTTGCTGATATGGAATTCCTTATTGCTGTTGTGGCTGAAGATTCTGATTTGGGACTTGACTTTGCTGATTTCCCCATGAAAAGTTGGGATGATTCCTCCAAGTTGGATTATAAGTTTGAGAGTAAGGATTCCCCATTTGTTTGTTTTCATAATTACCAACATATGCAGCTTGCTCTCCATAATCTACTCCACAGCTGGTAGTTCCTTCTGCATAAGCAACTTGTTGTGAACTTCCAGATGATGATGATGAACTAACCAACATACTTAAATCTTCCATCTTCTTAGCCAAAATATTTGTAAGTGCATCAAACTTTGCATTAATCATGTTGAATGGATCAAGGTCATGCATTCCAGCAGCTTGCCTCTTTTGAGTTGGAGCTAATCCTCTTGGACTACTCCAAAGATGAGTATTCTTTGCAATTTTCTCCAGTAGCTCATAAGCTTCATCTTCATGCTTCATAATAAATTCTCCTCCTGTTTGAGCATCAATTATCCCTCTAATTGCAAGAGTAACAATGGTGTAAAAATTCTGGTTTATCATCCATTTTGGAATGGTATGATGTGGACATTGTCTCTCTAATTCCTTCCATCTCATCCATGATTCATAGAGAGTTTCATCTTCTCTTGGTCTAAAAGCTGTCATTTGATTCCTCAATTCTTGAGTTTTTTCAGGTGGAAAATATTGTGCAAGAAATGCATTAGTGAGTTGCTCCCAATTTGTAATGGAGTTGTGAGGTAAAGAATCAAGCCAATCCAATGCTCTATCCTTCAAATAGAATGGGAATAGCTTCAATCTTGCTGCATTATCAGATACTCCAGGTTGTTTTTGCATATCACAAATCATAGCAAACTTCTTTAGATGTGTGTGTGGATTTTCAGAAGGATGTCCCCCGAATTGGGAATTTTGAATCATTTGAAGAACCCCAAAATCCATCTTATAACTATTTACATCAATTCTTGGTCTTGCTATACTCTCTCTTAAGTCATCAAAACGAGGAAAAGCATGATCCATCATACTTCCCCTAGGCACATTAGCATTTACAACCTCTTCACCTTGGGCTGCATTTTCATTGTTTCGATCATATCCAGCATTACCACCACCAATTCTAATTCTTTCATCAGCCATATCTGCTTCAATTTCAGTTTCTCTCAAGGCTTCTTTTCTTTTTCTGGTTTCTTTCTTGTTGGCTCTACAAAATTTCTCAATTTCAGGATTAAACAATAAGGATGTGTCACTTGTGCTTCTAGCTCTTCTCATAAAAGATTAAGAGTACCTAAAAAGAAAACAAACAAACACAAAATGAAAAGATAACAAAGATAAAACTATAAACAATTAAAATAATCAAGAATTCAATCTTAAACAAACAACTCCCTGACAACGGCGCCAAAAACTTGATGTGGCCCAACCGCAAGTGCACGGGTCGTACAAATAATATAGAAAAGATATCATTCCCACGAGGAGTTGTGTTAATGATTGAATTTTTGATGTAAAAATTTTAACTAATTTGAACTATTTTTGAAATTAGAGTAATAAATTGATAGATATTGAAGTGTGAATTCTATGTGTGTGAAATTAATAATCTATTCAACAATGTAATGATTAAACTAAAATTGCATCAAATTAAAACAAGCAAATTGAAATATGGTAAGATTTAAAATGGCAAGTAATTAAATTCAATTAGAAATTAACAATGATAAAAAGGCGATTCCGAAGTTCGGGGGTTCATATTCAAGCTATTTTGGGATTTTAAATTGGTTATCCAATCTTGTGGAACTTACGGGTTTTAAGGAGATTAATTCTTAAATCCTTTGAATACCCTTTCGAGTGGGACAAAGAGTGCCTTAATCAATCTAATCCTACTTTCGTGGAGTTAAAGTTAATCAAGACCCATTAAGTTCCTTAATTAATCTGTAAATCCTCTTAATCCTTAGTCTATTTCTAGATCTAAGTTAATTAAGTTCAATTTCTTGATTATCTATCACAAGGCTTTCTTCTTTCGGTGCCTCAACCATGGATTAAGAACAACACTTAATGGGATCCTAAACTAAGCATGTCATTGAGCATACAAGAAATGAATAAAACTCATTAAGACCACAAAATATGGATTACCCAATCAAAATCCACAAAATATCTCAAATATTACATCCCAACTCTAGAATCTAATGAAAACTACTCACTATCCATAATATTTACAAGAAATTCTGAGTTAATATGGAAATAAATCTTTAATCTAAGCTAAGAACTAAGAAACACAATACAAGAAAGGTAGGAAATATGCAAGAAAGGAAAGAAAACTCCAAATCTGTGTGGAAATGGAGGAGGTGACATTTTTAGCTCCCTTTTTTACTCTTCAGCTGCTGCCTTTTTTTCTTTCCCTTTTTCCTGCTCTTACCAAAATGGGATAAGGGTCTATTTATAACTTTTTTTTCTGACAAGTAGCCCTAAAATGGTGTGTTTGAGGTGTGTTTTTATGAGGGAATCTTATGCCAGCTCATTATGAAGACTTTATGGGACTGCGTAAGTGGACTGCATAAGTTATGCAGTCCCTTTTGTAGTTTTCGGCTGGTTTCTGGCTCTCTGTGCGAAGCTGCATGAGCAGGTTGCAAGACTGCATAAGTTATGCAGTTTTCCGTGAGGTCGCATAAGCAAGGCATGAATCTGCATAAGTTATATGCGGCAACTTATGCAGATTTCGGCAGGTTTGGGACATTGTTTCTTCTCCTTGTGCAGAACTGCACAACTTATGTGGCAAGTTATGCGCAATTTGGCCAATGCATACTTCAACTTTGAAACTTGTTTTTGACATCTTTGGCTGTAGAAATCACTCCTCAATGGCAAAATTTCTTTTTTTAGTCCCTCAAAAATACCAATTTTCCTACAAAACAAAGTAAAATTACAAATTAATCTAAAATTGGTAATTATGAAAAACTATCTAAATAACTAATGAAATTAGCTAAAAGTGACTAATAATCAAATAAAATGACCGTGAAATTAAATCTAAATGACTATGCAAAATGTATATATCATGGTACAACCCCAAACTAGATAATACAAAGTATAAGAAGTTAATAGTAATAAGGAGAAATCCCCCTTGGATGTTGGTGCGCCTTCTACTTGTCCTATACATGGTGACAATGCAAAAAAATACCCCTGACATATGCTAAGGCCAACCGCGTTTAAGGGATCAAGAGACAAACTATCATGTAGGCAAAAATGATCAGAGTACAAATGAAAATAGAGAATGGCTCTCAGGATCAGTAGTGGACTCACTTTTAAGCACTCATGCCATCACTAACCTTCAGGAGCATCTCATGGCAGATGGTATTCTTTCAATTAGGGTACTTCCAATGGGAGGCAACCTAGTGCTGCTAACTTTTGATTCAAAAGAGGTAATGGAACCATTCTTTCCTGGCTAAATCAGTGTGTTACAGATATTCATCCTTGGCAGTAAGTTTATACGCCAACAAGAAGACTAATTTGGTTTAGATTGCTACCATTGAATGTTTGGATCTCAGATTTTTTGGAATGGATTGGAAATAAATTTGGTGATTTTATCTCTGTCGCTAGTGGTATGCAAGTCAAATTAAGGTTGGATTTTGCAAGAATTCTTATTAGTACCAATTCCAAATTTCCTATTAACTAGGTCTTGGTTATGGATGTCAACAAAGTTCGTCATAATATCATCGTTACTGAAGAGCCATGTACTGAGCTCTTCCATGGCTCTTCCATTCCATGTGCAAAAACTTTCTTCGAAGTTGTTGATGATGTGGATACAGTTCAATCCACTCCTGACCTGTCAACTGATGGAAATGCCAACTATGCAAGCTCCGGTCATTTAACTCTTGGAGACAAACCCTTTGATAACAATTTTGCTGAGCCTTATCGAGCCTCAGAAGATGACAATAAGCAAGGTAGGTGTCAGTCCTTTGGCTCCTTGGCAGACTCTCCTTTATAGTTCCAAGATGATGCCCACACTACTAATGTCCTGGTTAATAATAATTCTCATCTAAGTGTAGCATTTAATGACTTCACTTGGGTTATCGATTGGGAACCCAATTTGTCCATGTGATGCCCCTTACCCGTCTACTGTATAGCAGAGCAAGAAGTGCCACATTCGGTGCCGGAGCACCCTATCTTGTTTTATCATATCTATTGTAAACTTTTGATGTCATTTAAAACATGTATTCAATGTGTAGAATTTTTTTTTTTTTTATGTCTTATTTCTATGAAGACCCGGACAGAGCCTCCCCTGTTTTATTAACATCTGGCGGGTTCCACTATCACCTGTTAACATATTCATAGTCTTCTCACATATTTCTATATCATATTCTCTTTTATCATATCATTCACAACTATTTATGAGATCTCAAAATGAAGTATCATCTATTGCATTCATATGGAAATTCATAGATAATAAATTACAAGTTTTCATTTCAATCTCAAGTTTAATTTCAAGTCCAAAATGAAATACATTATAAACTATTAATTACATCATGACTAAACATAATGAACCAAAATACTAGTCTATACATGGGCCCTACCAAAATACAACTGTAGAGGTGACTAGTAAACACTGGCAAATCTGATCAGTCTCTGTGTGAGCACTACTACTACTGCTGCTACGGCTGCTGGGACTGATCTCCAGTACCTACGCGATGGAAAGCCAACGCGCTAAGCATAACGCTTAGTGGTGCATAATTTATAATAACAATAATTTAACAATTGAAATAATATCTGCAAATCATAATTTTTTGGTCTTTTACTTTTTTATTGCTCTTTGGAAGCAATTAACATTATCGGGATCTTTTATGATTACTTATTGTATTTTAAGTCTTAATTAATTTTTATCAGTGCCCAAGAAACCTATAACAAATTATAAAAGCTAGGTGCATAGGTGTATACTGGTTAGACAGCCGTATGTCTGTCTAACCAATATACGTCTGTCAGGCATGAGGCTAGCTGTCGAGCATGAGACCCGCTGTCAGGCTTGTAAAGCGAGAAATAAAGTAGGCACAATGGCCAGTAAGTAGGCATATAGCCTATAGACCAATCATACCAGACATATATTATCAGTTCATGATTTTTTCAATAGGCAGTACTGCTATCTGTAGTCCCTAATTGGTATACCAATTTATCCAAACTAAATAAATAAGTCTAGGTATACTATAGGCAATTAAACATTTTTAATTATTTTAGCACTATTCACTGTTACTATTTTTTGGTACTGTTTATTGGTACCATTAATTTCATATTAATAGGACATTAGTCCCAATTTACATATTCATATCATTTTTAATATTTAGTTATCCTTATGAGTATTTTAATTATCATATATAGCATTTTTCCCATGAACCTTTCTTTAGGTTCATTTTGATGTGTTATCTTTATCTAGGAATTTGACTAGGTTAGGATGTCTATTTGGTCATACTTCCTTCATAAAAAATGCTCCTCTATGTTTAAACTTAAATTTCAGTTTTTGAATCACTGAATTTGGAGTCATAGAGCTCAAGTTATGGTTAAAATACCATAACTGGTCCATTTGCCTCTAAGCTGTCCAGAATTTACAATTTATGGTCAATAAACTTTGACCAGTCATTTGATCATTTTATGGTCATTTTTAGACTTAGGTTCCTTCACAAGATATGTTCCTTTATGTCTTAGGGACTCTCAGGTACAATTTCATAATTTTTCAAGCTTGGTATAGTGAGTTATAGTCAGTGTGTTAACCTGGACTCTCAGTCCTATAAGGGCAATAACCAACTTCAGGGCAGTATGTTTGACCCTCTTTTTAGGGTCTGTACACTTAGAATTTAGCAAAGGTGTCTAAATCAATATTGTAGCCCTAAGTATCATGTTTCCATATCATATTGGCACATCTCAAATGGAATTTCCTAGTGGGAGTTATGGCTAAATGAACACACAGGTATCAAATGGCATTCTGGGTTCAACTTAACATTTTTTAGATTTCAATTCCTAACTTTGGCTAATATTTTCCCTAGGATGCAATGGTTTCTAGATCTTGGTCAAAACATAAAAATTGTTGTGCTATGTATTATAAAACTTTTGGCACTAGTTTCACTCAATTTGAAGCTTTAGAGACCAAGTTATGGCATTTTTGCCAAAACTAGTCAAGCATACCAACGGAACAGTATTTTGGACAATTTCTGGGTTGGCAGTTTTAGTGACCCAATTTGTGCTAACAATTTGAATTAATTAAAGGCAAAACTGGGTCAAGTGGTCTTCATGAAAAGTGTAGCCCTATGTCTAAGCTTTCCATTGATGTAAATTTTAGGTCATTTGGACCAGTATAGAGAGTGTTATGACCAAATGAACACGTACTGTTCATTTGGTCATTTTCTGGGTTTGGTGCAGGGTAATCCGGATTTGGATAGTATTTAGGTAAAGTTTTGGACAGTATTTGGGCATGGTTTCTTCATGGAAAATGGGCTATGTTGAGTCTAATTTCACCTCCAATTGGCCTCATACCAATTGGAGTCACACATTTTCAGTTATGGGTCAATAAACCCATTGGACTCATTGAGTCCAAACCTACAGAAAATTGAACACTCTCAATATCTCAATTCCTCCAACTTTCTTACTTCAATTTGTATGCAATACACTTCTATAAGCAACAATCTCAACTCAATAGGTCAATTTCAACATTTTACACAAAGTCCTCAATATTTACACAAACCCTAGTTTTCAAAGTTTCAAATTTACACAAACACTACACAATCAAACTCCCAACCATTTTAACTCATCACACATTCTCATGGAATCATTTTTCATCACTTAAAAGCAATAAACCTCAAGTTTCATGGCTGCAAAAAATTCAAGGGTTCTTTGCTCAAGATTTTCTTTTTATTTCCATGGTATTTATACTTGGCTAAACATGCTTTTCATGTTTAATAAAGAGAAGAAGAGGGATTAGTGCACTAACCTTACTTGAGCTTCCCTAACTTCAAATTTCTTGCTTCCAATGGGTGTCTATAGCTTCCTTAGGGTGTGGGGAGTATTTTTTGTGAAGTGGGCTATGGGTTTTGGTGTGTAGAAGCTTGGGAAATCAAGCTTGGAAGCTTGACAACAATGGAGGAAATGAGGGAAAGAGAGAGAGAAGAAATGGAGGAAGAAGATGGAAGTGGGTGGGAGTTTGTCCTCTAGTGCCTATTTATAATTTTTTTGTTTGAATTTTCCTAAGCTTTTTCTTTTCTTTTCTTTTCTTTTCCTTTCTTTTCTTTTCTTTTCTCTTCTCATTTTCCTAATCTATTTCATAAATTTTAATTAATGTTAATTATTTTATTCTCTAAATTTTTTTTTATTTTGACATTTAGGTCAAAATTTACCTTTGGGGGTGAAATGATCAAAATGCCCTTAGTAGTGCATATTGGGTTATTTTTATTATTTTTATATCAATTTATAAATTCTCTAAACTTTAATTTATTTTTTTCTCTACATTTTTCCTATATTTTCTTAATATTTATTTCTTCAATTTATGCCTCCTCACTATAGTCTAGGTGTAGTTTCAGACATTTTAACTATCCGAACAGACATTAGTCATTAGAACAGAAAAATGTACGGATTACTTTTGGTTAGGGCGTTACAGTCCAGGTTACAATGGATCCTTTTTTTGTACTTCAATTGCTAGATAGGCAAGATTCACTACATTCCTCACTTTCTCTTGACCTAGATGTCCTTGAAGGAAGAGCATGAGTTGAACCTGTGAATGAGAATGGATCTATCAATAAGCTTTAGTTAGTTTCCTTTAAGCCCACTTCATGGGCTTGTGCAGGTGATTTCATGCAATAAGAAATTGGAAGCCCAACTATCCTCAATATGGTGCCCATCAGTAAACTACCCCTACCTTGCTCAAGCCTAGCAAATGATGTCCCTTTGTCACACCTCAAACTCAAAGTAAACAGAGTTCTTAAACGATAGAGAAGAACTAAAGCTATTGCTAACCTATTAGGGTTATACCCTTAGTTATCAAAGGATGGGAAAAAACAACCTTCAAATGTAGATCCAAGAAGGCCTCTATAATGACTAACAGTATGATTAGGTGGATGAACTCATCACCGATAAGCTTTGCCAGATCCTTTGCCACTTTCTCCCCATAAAGAAGCGACACTAATGCTCTAGCTAGGCAAGAATCTTGGCCTAACTTTCAAAGCAGATGAATCAATTATCTTGAATCAACTAGCACAACAAATTATTGAGGATCGAAAGAAGTATGTTACTACTCTATAACTCCGTTTCTTATCCATTTTTGGTTTATAGTTGCTAGGGTACCTGCTATTTTGTTTAGGTTGTTGCTTCCATTATGGATTTAAATGTCCCAATGCTGCTTTCCCGATGATTAAGAGTGTTTGGGCCTTCGGTGTTCTGTAATGGGTTTCCTCTGATGCTGTTGGATATTCCAAAGATATTATATTGTATGGAATAGAGATTTAGTTGTTATTGCTCAGTTCTTGATTTTCTCCAGATGGTTTTTGCTTTATGGGGATCTTCATATAAAAATTAGAGTTTGCCTATGTCTCATGCATTGCCTGTTGAGTTCAAATCTTTTAGAATAATTTTCAATCGGTTTTAATAGTTATTGCTAAGGTGTTAATCTTCCCTCTGTTTTTGATTATTTGAATTCTATTGATTTTAAAGCTTTTGATTTGTTGGGGTTCTAGTAGATTATCGGTATCGCTAGTAATACCAGTAGCCTATGTGGTGTGTGTTAGTCAATCTTCCATTTGTTTGAGATCACATACCTAGCCAATCTAGTTGCATATCTTCACTTTTACATATCAGGACTCTTTTGAAGTTGGATCCCTTAATTTCAAGGGTGTTATGCTCTCCATTTTTTTCTAACCTTCAAAATTTTGTAATTATGGAGTGCTTCCATAATTTGTTGACTCAGAGTGCTACTATTTTTCCCTAAGTTGTTGCAAATTGAGTCTAGTTTTGGGGTAGCTGGAGATGGCATGTTGTAAAGTCCTAGCTTATTTCTCTTATTGAGTTTTTGAAATTTTCATCCAGTGTGGATTTAATATTGATCAAGTGTTGAGTGCCATAAATCAATCAATAAAAGTGTGTTTGAAGTTATGGATCCGCTTGGGCTCTTTGTCGGAATAACAGTCATCATAGATTTTTAGAATAGGGTGTGCATCTGCTAGTAAATTTTTTATTATTAGTTTATCATTTTCTGGTGGGTGTTCATATCTTGAAAAGTCGCTTTGCTTCTGCCCATAGTCATTCTTAAAGAGATTGTAGTAGGGGCTCATCTTTTGGAGGGAGTGTAAAGCTTGTTAGTTTTCTTTTGCATGGGGCTCCATCTTGCTGCTGTTATCTTTTTTGGTTCTATCGCTAGTCTTCATCATTTTGGGTCTGCTGATTCAACTTCTTCTTGTGCTTTTTCTTTTAGTTTGCAGTTGTTATTGGGTTTTGTTTTTTTTTTTTTTCAAATTTTGCAGCATCCTTTGCTTGGGCCTTCCTCATCATTCTGTCGTTCACCCCTTTTATTAATAAAATTCTTGTTGCTTATAAAGAAAAAGAAAAAAAAAAAAAAAACAAGTGCTTACGTATTATACTACGGTCACATAAATTTACTACAAAATTCTCTCTCTGCGTGTGTGTGTGGTGAGAGAGAGAGAGGATGAGAAAGGGGGGAAGAGAGATGAATCAAATTAAAAAAATTAAAACTTTTGACTTGTCAAGCCACTTTGCATCCCATGTGGTAAAATTCAAAATCCCCAGTTAGATTTTGCTAATTGGATAAATTTTTTCCAATATCAAAACTTTTGATAAAATTGTCCAAAATTAATAAATTTGGATAAAATGAGCAAGGTTTGCATTTATTTAGCCAATAAGCCTTTTATTTGAGTGGTTGAATACATTAATATTACAGTCTGATTTGGAATGCTTATAATAAAATAAGAATAAAAAAAGAACCCCTTTTTAGGCTTCTCCATCAAAGATTTTCAATTTGGTTAGTCAATGCAATTATGCAGATGTTAACAAAAAAAAAATTGCAGTTATGTAGAAGTAGAATATTATCCTTCTCAAAACTTATCTAAAAAGTCAAATGTTTATTGTTATGGTGTGGTTCATCTAGAGCTAAAAATTTGGAGAAAAGCTAAGCTTTAAGGCTCTTATATTATTAATTGTTCAATGTAGTTATGCAGATCCAGAGTATTATCCTCAAAAAGTCTCTGAAAAGTCAGATGTTTATTCCTATGGTGTGGTTCTTTTAGAGCTAATATCTGGGAGAAAAACTATATTAGAAGGCACTGATATTGTTGCTTGGGTACGATACTCATCTATAATAGCTAATATCTTTTGAAATTTATGGATTCTTTCAAATCTCTCAAATCAAATACTGCTTTTCTATTGTACTATCAAAATAAAGGGGAAAATGATGGTAGAAAATTAAACCTCGGCAAAAAAATAACTACTTGTATTTATCGATTTCAGGCAAAACCTCAAATTGAATCTGCTTTGCACAGTGGAGACCACACAAATCTTGTCGATTCTAAATTATTGCAAACGAAGTATAACGAAAAAGAAATGAAAACAATGATTTCTTGTGCTGCGGCTTGTGTATATAAACCTTCAAGCTCTCGTCCAAAAATGAATCAGGTCAAAATTCAATTGCATTATTAATTGGCATATTTTATTCATTTTCACTATTAACTATCTATTAAAGTATTCAAAAAAATTTGTAAGAGGATAGCTTAATTAGTTTATCTCTACTTTTGAAAGATGCAAAAAGTGAAGAGATACCATTAGACCTAAATTAAATATTAAAAAAATAAAAAGAAAATAGAGATAGTTACATTCACATACAGCTAGCCATGCAGATAGTTCGAGCTCTTGAAGGATATATGTGTATAGAAGAAATATGGAATGAGAAGAATGACAACATATTCCTGAAAGGTACTACATGTGAATTTCCTTTTCTTATGGAAATTTAGTATGTTATACACACGATTGCTATACGAAATTCGTATATTAAATTTACTCTTTTCTTTTGATCAACTTTTTAGTGATCTCCCCCATCAGTGGAACTTCCTTGGCCTTCCCCACGGGAATTGACTCTACTTTGTCAAATGGAGCTCAGGGTCCAGATCCTTCATTCCGGGATTCAACCCCAACCAATGGAAGAGATGACCCCCCGGATTCAAGACTGCCCAATGGTGGTGGACAGGTTCAGTCGATTAGTACTGAATCAGAGTCTGTTGATGGGAAGGTATCTAGATCTCTTAATGATGGTGAGAATGGTGTGACATCAAGGGATTCAACATTAGTTGCCAGCAGTAATGGTGTGACATCAAGGGATTCAACATTAGTTGCCAGTAGTAATGAAGTTGAGGTTGAGTATTGAAAAGTATGAACCTGGTGTGTATCTAACTGTAGTGGCCTTGCGTGATGGAACTAGAGATCTTAAACGAGTGCGTTTCAGCAGGAGAAGATTTAGTGAGCAACAAACATAAACTTGGTGGTGTAAGAATTGTGAAAAGATGTATGAAAAGTACAACATTCTTGCAGATCCAAGGGAGCCATGTCATCCTCCTCCCAATCTTAGCAACAATGGGAGGATGGGAAGTTCCTATCTCAACACATTTTGGAACTTCGACCACTGGGTTTTTAAGGTTAAGCAAAATGAATCTGAACTAACATCTGTTTTTCGGTTTGATGTTCTCACCCTTCCCTCCATAATTTATTTTCTTTCTTCCATTTAATTTCTTGGATATCTGCCCTTCAGGAAATCTGTTTTTATCGTAGTGTACGTATATTAATTGTGAGATAATTCGAGCAAGAAAGGTTTTGTTCTTTGGTTTCCCACCCCCCTCACTTCTCAAATTTCCCACCTTTCCCCACATGCATGTTCCCTACAGTGCAATTTTCCTTTTCGGTTGAGTGCAAGGGATAGACTTTTCTTCCTGGGGCTGGGCAGTTCAGATGCGGCTCTTTTCACAGTTTCATTTAGTTGTCCCCAAGCATTTTCCAAGAATCACTGGTACGCAAAACGTATGAAGCTGGCCTTGGAGTGTAGAGCATTAATTGAAAGTTAACATTTATTTAATTTATTAAAATTCATATATCAAAAAACTGAATATTATCAGTTAACTACTCTAATTTACCATTCTCTTTCTTGATTAGATAATCCTAAGCTTAATGGATTGCGTAATGTTGAGTCCAACAGATCTTAAAAACTGAAGTCTTTTGTCAGTTTAAAAGTTAATAATGACTTTGAACAAAGGGAATTTACTCATCAAGAATATTACAGCAGAGAAGATTTACTTATCAAGAACTAACAATGGCAACTCGAGATTTCTCCGACGACTACAGTCTTGACGAGGGTCCTTTGCGGTCTAATTGACAAGGGTGACCTAAATGGTGAAAAGGTGACAATTTACTTAAAATTTACAAATTTTAAAATATTTAAAAATTTCAATTTAGTTTATCATCTTATTTTATTAGTGTATAGAATTTACAAAACCTAATATATGCTACATTTTTCAAAAGATTTCAATTTTTATTTTTTAATATATATAAATACGTATAAAATACGAGTTAACATAATATTAAATAAATAAATAAATATAAAAGCTAAATATTCAAAAACTATTAATCAAAACACTTGACACAATTAAAAATAATATTTTTTAAAAAATTATTTTAATTTACTTTTCTAAACTATAAATTTAATTATTGGTATTAGATAATGCTTAACTTAATAATTTTATATTAAAAAGTATAATTATTTAAATTTGAAAAATAACATAAAATGAAAGGGAAATATTTAATATAAATGTAATTTCTGTTTATATATATATATATATATATATATATTAAAATTTAAGAATTATGTATTTTTAAAAAGAAATTAATAATATATTTTATAGATAATACATATAAGATATAATTAATATGAATAAAAACTATATTTATTACATATTCCAAATTTTCAAAAAATTATGTGTATTTTTTTTTTAATAAATTTAGGGGTCATAGCAACCTCTATCATTCTAGCTCCGTCAGTGCTAAATATCATTACAAATGTAAATCAATAAACATGATAAATAACATAATCTAATATATTTAATATAAAAACTAAAGACTCCCAAATTATTAACAAAAATTTGACAAGTATATTCACTATTAATTGATGGTTGACATAATTAAAAAAAATATCAATTAATCTAAATGATAGGATAATTTAAATGTAACCATATGTAACTATAAGATTCTATCATTCGGAAATCAAATAACTTTATGTTATATTTGGATTGAAGGATTTGACCTAGTTGAATTAGAATTTGGACTAAATATATTGTTTAGATATTTTAAATGAAAATGAATTTGAATTTAGTCTAAATCCCATATATTCACAATAAAAAATTAAAAATTAAAAATAACTACTTTTATCTTATTAAATGGGTAAGCTCTATATAATACTCCCTTAGTTCGCAAATAAGTGTAATAAGTGTCGTTTAAGGTTTTGATACTAGAATTAAGGAAAATATTTAATAGTCTAAATTTATAAGAATATTTAATTCATTAATAAATCCATTAATTCTTTGTCACACAAAATTAATCTCCCACACAACATTAGAAAAAGTCATTTATTGAAGCAATGATAGAGTTAGAACAAAAGTTAAAATGTTATCTTGTTTTTCTAAAAATGAACAAAATTTTCTTCCTAAAGCACACTTATTTGTGAACAGAGGTAGTATCAAAAATTCTAAAATTTAAATCAAGCATTTTAAATCCAAATTCTAAAATTCAAATGCAACCTTAGGTAAGTAAGGGTAATAAACCTTATCATGAAAAGAAAATGAACTTGTTATATTACTGAGTTAAGCTTGATGGAATGCCAATTTGTGCATAGAAAACTTCTAGCTGAAAAAATAATTGTTTTGTGCATCTACCTAAGTTTTACTTCTTCCGATAAAATTTTGCATGATTATATATATATATATATATATATATATATATATCTGTCCTTTTGAAATCTCAACTCTAGGAACATTTGAAGTAAATTTTACACAGCTGCATAGCTTGGACACGGTCAATTAAATATTAATCTAAGATATGTAATTATTAAGGAGAAATTTTGTTCCCTTTAGTTATCATATTAAATGAATAAGTGTTGCGTGTCATAAGTATAAAACATTTAAATATATATATTATTTATTTATTTATTAAATATAAAATACTTATCATACGTTGTCATTATTTATTTGTTTTTTTTTAATCAACAATGTAAGATAATATTATTAAAATATTTTTAAATAAATCAAGAAAAACTTAATATGAACACATGAATTAAATCTGGTCAATAGGCCTCTTCAGTACATTCTATCTAATATGTGACATATTAAGTGGGAAAACCTGGAAAGATAGAAACAGAAGAAATCCATCATAACCAAGAGGTAGCAAGCCATTCACAGAGAAAATGTCCTCTAGACGACGTTGTAGAAATAAAAATTAAATCCTCCGGACCTGGGGCCTTAAGGTTATCACAGCTTTATACTACAGTTCTGATCTCCTCAGTCGAAAATGACAATTCAAGCTTCATAGCATCTTCTTCATCCAGAGTTGTTAATTAAAGACAAAGAACCAAGGAATGCTGAATTGGCAGTATCATCTCTGAATTTGTCTTGGAAGTGGTCGAAGAAAACTCGTTTAATTAATTATTTGTTTGTTATTATAATATTGAGTATAAAGAAGTAGTTGGAATAAATTTAATCAAGCAGATGTAGAATATTCATGATTCAATAGCCTTTCATTTTGCTAATTTTATCATTATAAATGATATTGTATCCAATATTAGGACTACATTTATTTTATGGAAAATAGTTTATATATAGAAAATATTTTTTATTTTCATGATAATATTTTCTGTTATTTGCTTGTGATGCTAAATAATTGATGTGTTTATATCATGTATGTATAAATATTTTCATATTTTAATAAAATTATCAAAATCTAAAAAATAAAAAATAATTTTCTCTTTTGAAAAAAATATTTTCTAAAAAAAATAATTTCTATTAAACAAATGAAATCTTGATAAGGAGACTGCCTCACCTAATTAACCAACAAATTTAACCTAACACATTTGTCCATGTAATGACCGAGAAAAATGTAGGAAGATACATTATCAAGGCTTCACACGATCATAATTTCTCCGCTTGTTCTCTCTCGCTCTCTCTCTTGATCTTTCTCTATAAAATCTGAACCTTACCCTCTCTTTTTCTCTGAAGTCCTCAGCCCTGAAGTTTATAACCATACAACCATATCATACTACTGTATCGACTTGTGATCTTGATGGCTTTCGTGAGGAATTGTTTCAGAATCACCGAGGCAGATCGCCGATCTGAAACTAGAGGTATGGTTCCGTTCTTGAACCATGCTTTTATTTACGAGATCATGACAAAACAAATCCACTCCTTTATTTTATTTTACTTTTATGGGTTCCATTTCTTAGTTCTTAGAAGTTGCCTAGATGCTTGATGGATAGGGAAAATATATACTCTTATGTTCTAATTCTAGCGTTTTGTTTCCTTCCACTTTGAGGCGTGTTATAGTTTGGTCTAATGTTGGATCTACCTCACGAGAAGGATTTGGGCTGAAGCAATATAGCTATAATGAACTAGCAGAAGCAACTGATAAGTTTTCCAACAGCAAACTCCTGGGCGAGGGTGGTTTTGGTCTAGTCTATGAGGCAACACTAGGTGGCAAAATAGTTGCCATTAAGAAACTTAAAATTGGTCGGGATGAACGGTCGCAGTCGAAAGAAGAATCGGAGAAGGAGATTAAGGTTGTTAGCCAAGTGAGTCACAAAAATCTGGTTAAGCTGTTTGGATACTGCATTGAAGGAGACGATATATTGCTTGTTTTAGAGTACGTTCCAAAAAAATCTTTGAGACATCATTTACACGGTAAGTCCTTTTGTGCTCTGAGACATATACAAATAATAATATGATGTTAAGATCGATCTTGCTCACATGAAATGACATCGCAGGAGAGATGATTTTGGAGTGGACAAAAAGAATGAAAATCGCCGTAGGAACAGCTAAAGGGTTAGAATATTTACATGAAAACTGTGAGTAGGCTTATTCTTTTTTTTTTTAATTGATTTTGTGTTGTTAATTATAGCTAAAAGTATTTATTGTGTCCATATAGGTACACCCAAAATCATTCATCGTGATGTTAAGGCCGATAATACACTTATTGACGAAAAGTATGAGCCAAAGGTAGAGTATACGTGCCAAGATTTTTCTTAGAAGATATTAATTTCATATTTGGATATAAATTTGTTTATTATATTTGATTATTTTTCATATTAAGATGATATTCCATGGAGCTCATAAGTTGGTTAAATCAATTATAAGCCATAATTTAAAGTTGACTTATTTGTTTAAAATATTTTTTGAGCCTAAAAAAATAAGTTGGGGTGAGAAATTTTTCATTTTAATACTTATAACACATTTAATTTCATAATCTCACTACATATCCTTATTTTATTTATTGTTATATTCATATTAAAAACATATATTTTCCTGTAATAATTAAATAAATTGTTTATATTAATTTTAATAAATATTTGTCTATAAAATATTTTTATTTAATTAAAAATTAAATTATATTTTAATATGATTGAAATATATTTTAATAATATTATAATAAAATATTAAATTAATATAATTTATAATTTTAACAAATAATTTAATGCTTTTTAGTCATTTTAATAAATTACATGCCACAATTGTAAGAAAAAAAAAATTACCACAATAAATCTGTTAAATCTGCTTAGATTATTTTTGTTCAGGTCGCAGATTTTGGACTTGCTCTTCTTTTTCCGGAAACTGGTAACCTCACTCACATCACTAGATCAAACAAGGGAACTCAAGTGTAAGATGATTTCTCTCTCTCTCTCTCTCTCTATTTAAGTGGTTGAATACATTAATATTATAGTTTGATTTAGAATACTTAAAATAAAATAAGAATGTTGAAATCTCCATCAAATATTTTCTTTTTTTTGGATAAAAGTTTTTAATTTGGTTATTCAATACCGTTTGTTTGCAGAAATAGAACATTATCCTTTTGAAAACGTCTCTAAAATGTCGGATGTTTATTCCTATGATGTGGTTCATTTAGAACTAACAATTGGGGGGGCAAACTTAGCTTGAAGGTGCTAATATGGTTGCTTGTTCAATGCAGTTATGCAGATCCAGAGCATTATCCTCAAAAGGTTTCTGAAAAGTCAGATGTTTATTCCTATGGTGTGGTTCTTCTAGAGCTAATATCTGGAAAAAAAACTAAGTTTGAAGACACTAATATTGTTGCTTGGGTATGACACTCATCTATAATAGTTAATGTCTTTAGAAATTTATGGATTCTTTCAAATTTCCCAAACTAAATACTGCTTTTCTGTTGTACTATCAAATAAAGGGGAAATGATGGTTAGAAAATTAAATTTTGATAAAAAAAATAATAACTACTTGTATTTATTGATTTTCAGGCAAAACCTCAGATTCAATATGCTTTGCGCAGTGGAGACTATACAAATCTTGTTGATTCCAAAATATTGCAAATGAACTACAACGAAAAGGAAATGAAAGCAATGATTTCTTGTGCTGCGGCTTGCATGTATAAACCTTCAAATTCTCGTCCAAAAATGAATCAGGTTAAAATTCGATTGCATAATTATTTGGCATAGACATATTTCATTTATTTTCATTATTAATTATCTATTAGAGTATTCAAAAAATATGTAAGAAGATAGATTGATTGGTCTTTTTTCACCTTTAAAAGAGGTAAAAAGTGAAGAGATACCATTAGATCAACATTAAAAATTTAAAAAATAACAAATAAAAAATAAAATTATTATATTCATGTATAACCTTTTCACTATTGCTATGCCATGCAGATAGTTCGAGCACTTGAAGGATATATGTGTATAGAGGAAATATGGAACGAGAAGAATGACAACATATTCCTGAAAGGTACTACATGTTAATTTCCATTTCTTAGGGAAATTTAATATGCTAAACTCACGATTGCCATAAAAAAAATTCATATATTAAATTTCCTCTTTTCTTTTGATAAACTTATTAGTGATTTTCCTTTACCATAGTCCTATCTTTAATTATATCACTACTCTAATTTACTATTCTCTTCCTTGACCAGATAATCCTAAGTCTAATGGATCTCATAATGTTGAGCCCAATGGATCTCATAAATCGAAACCTCTTATCAGTTCAGAAGCTAATGGATCTCATAATATTGAGTTCAATGGATCTCAGAAACTGAAGTCTCTGGTCAGTTCAGAAGCTAATAATGGCATTGAACAGAAGGAATTTACTCATCGAGAACCCTTGGTGGCAATTAATGGTTCCTCTAATGCCACTAATGTCACTGAGAGGTTTCAAGATTATCGGCAGAGGAAAATTAATTTTCAAGAAGATTATCAGCCGAGAAGATTTACTTATCAAGAACTAACAATGGCAACTGGAGGTTTCTCCGAGGACAACCGTCTTGACGAAGGTCCTTGGGGTCAAGTCTATAAGGGAGACCTAAATGGTGAAAAGGTGAAAGTTAAGAAATTTAATAATCCTAAGAAGCAAGAAGAAGAATACACGAAGATGAAAGCTGTTGCCAGTGGTTTCCGTCTCAGAGGTCTTGTTAACCTTATTGGATACTGCGAAGAAGGAGCCAATAGACTGCTTGTTTATGAGTTTGTTCCACTGGGCAAATCCTTGAGAAATTATTTTGATGGTATGCCCCTAACGAACTTGTACTATGGCTTTGCGGGAAACTATGCTTGTGGTGTCATATCCAAAGACCATGTCTATCCCAAAATCTGAAGACAATAGCCCATATTACTAATCCAAAAACAATCTGTAAGCTATTAGGTTTCTAGCTGTAGGTCTATATTATTAATCCAAAATCTGAATACAAAGCCCATATTCTATTCCTTTTGGGCCTTTGGAATATTTACTTGGACATTTCAGTTTGCGATTTGTCGTCCTAACAATTAAATGTATGCACAAAATACAGGTAAGGACGGTTGCCGGAGAGTAAGTGACGATTTAATACGATTGGCAAGAACATTGGATGATTTGGAAAATAAACTTGCGAAAGGTGAAAATGAACTTGCGAAAGGTAAGTAATTTAGGCATTGGCTACTAATCCTTACCTGTTTCCAGATTTAAGGTGTTTGTATCTGATTCCTGATTTATGTATTTTCAGAAAATTTTCTGTCGTGGCATATGTCAGCGCATTGGAAGGACAAATTTTTTCTTGATGACGATTTTGAGCTCAGGGTGATAATTACACATATAATAGCACCTTATCGGCAATCGTTTGCACATATTTGGGCATTTTATTTTATATATATATAAGAAGTTTAGAAATTTTATTATCTTTTATATTTATGCATTTAACTTCACATATAAAAAGTTCAATTAATGGACGGTCAACTTATTATTTAGTGCATAATTAATTGTATATATATCCCATGTAATTGCTGACAATAGCAGATAATTAGCATCTGTGTAATTTTCTAAATCTTATAGTCATCTATTTTTATAGGACATTTGATGCGTCCCAACCGCAAGTGCACGGGTCGTACAAGTAGTATAGAAAAGATATCGATCCCACGAGGAGTTGTGTTAATGATTGAATTTTTGATATAAAAGTTGACTAAATTGAAGTATCTATGAAATTAAAGAAGTGAATTGATGAGTAATGGAGCGTGAAATCTATATGTGCAAAATCAATATTCTATTCAACATTGTATTGCATTAAGCTAAAATTGCATCAAATTGAAATAAGCAAGTTCAAATATGGCGATATTGAAAATGGCAAACAATTAAATTTAATTGAAAATTAACAATGGTAAAAAGGTGATTCCGGAGTTCGGGATTTCATATTCGAGCTATTTTGGGATTTAAATCGGTTATCCAATTTTATGAAACTTATGGGTTTTAAGGAGATTAATTCTTAAATCCTTTGAATTCCCTTTCGAGTGAGACAAAGAGTGCCTTAATCAAACTAATCCTACTTTCGTGGAGTTAGAATTAATTAAGACCCATTAAGTTCTTTAATTAATCTGTTAATCCTCTTAATCCTTAGCCTATTTCTAGGTCTAAGTTAATTAAGTCCAATTTATTGATTATCTATCACAAGGCCTTCTCCTTTCGGTGCTTCAACCATGGATTAAGAATATCACTTAATGGGATCCTACACTAAGCATGTCATTAAGCATACAAGAAATGAATAAAACTCATTAAGACCACAAAATATGTATTACCCAATCAAAATCCACAAAATATCTCAAATATTACAACCATTACTCCAGAATCAAAAGTAAACTACTCACTATCCATAATGCTTACAAGATATGATGAGTTTAAATGGAAATAAAGCTTTAATCCAAGCTAAGAAGTAAGAAATTAAACACTAGAAATGTAGAAAAGTGTAAGGAAAGAAAGAAATCTGCAAATCTTGGTTGAAAATGGTGTGGAAGGTGAAGGTGACTCTTCAAATTCTGCTCAGCCCCTCCTTTCCTTTTCTGCTCCTTGTCTCCCCTTTTTAAAATGGGAAAATGGGACTATATATAACATTTTTCTGACATGGAGCCCTAAAATGGTATGTTCTAGGAAGAATTATTTGAGGGAATCTCCTGCCAGCTCATTAATGAACTATTCATGGGACTGCATAAGTGGACTGCATAAGTTATGCAGTCCCTTATGCGATTTTACTGATTCTGGGTCACTTATGCGAAGCTGCATGACTTAGTGCATAGGTTATGCACAATTTCGTGAATGTGCATAAGGGAGGCGAGAATGTGCATAAGCTATGTAGTCTCCTTATGCACATTTCGGCTGGTTCTGGAACAGTGATCTTTCTCCTTATGCAGATCTGCATAGCTTATGTGGCAAGTTATGCACAGTTTGGTTAATGCATATTTCAGCTTGAAAACTTGTTTTTGGCATCTTTGGCTGTAGAAGACACTCCTCAATGGCAAAATTCTCTTCAGTCCTTCAAAAACACCATTTTTCCTACAAAACAAAGTAAAAATTACAAATTAATGCAAAATTGACAACTATGAAAAACTAACTAATTAACTAATGAAATTAGCTAAAAAATGACTAATAATCAAATAAAAAGGGTTATAAAATTAGACCTAAATGACTATGCAAAATGTATGCATCAAATACCCCCAAACTCAAGCTTTTGCTTGTCCTCAAGCAAACTTTAAAATGTAATGCAAAATTTTTAGGGGTGCCTTATCCAAAGAGCTATGAAAATTACCTATTAAAGTAACTAAACACACCTTTAGCCATACCAACAATCCATATACCCATCCTTCGAAATGCAAAGAACTTAATGCTTATCCAAGCTTCCACCGCTTAGCCATCAAGTCAATTATCATTCAAAATCCCCAAACCAACCAATCAAAAGAGAGAGAGTCATGCTCAAAAGGAATTCTAGAACAATCAATAGTCAAAGTGTCTCTATATAGAGTGATGGAATTGAATGAATGAATGGATAGTTTTCCAATCCCATAGGCAAATTCCCTACTCCTATCTCCACTAATGTAGCAAGTACTATCAAGAGATCAAAGGTCTTTTTAGGGATATAATGGGGCTCTGGGGTTCAAAATGAGGCTAAGAAGAAAGATGGGTAAAAAGTATTCAAAGCATGAGAATATTTTCAATTTTGAAACATAAGGTACACTTTATTATATCTTTTTCTCTTTTTTATATAGGAGAAAGAAATACACAATGAGGATTGTCAAGTGCTAGCATATTTTACAAAACACATAAAATGGAGGGACATTTTGATACTTTAGACTCGTATTTGGCATTTTCTTTTGATGCTTGTCCCTAAAATTTTGCCACCCCCAAACTCATTTCTTTTAATATTTTGGGTGGATCTCTTTCATTTTGAATGACAATGGTGAAAAGCACATATACTAGCACTTTTTACAAGATGACAAGTATTTCTTCTCCCTTTTATTGTATATATATATTTTTTTTTCTTTTTTTTTATTTTATTTTATTTTATTTTTTTATTATTTTTAGAAAGTGTACCTAATATTCAATATTATTCTCATGAAAAGGATTGGAGTGTTTGGTTCATTGGCTAGGTAGTAATAAGGGTTTCATGAAAAATTAGGGATAAAAAGGCTCAAAGGGGTTTGCAAGGGTTAATTTTAATTAGGAAAAAGGCCAAAGGTTTAAAATGAGAAAGTTTAAATCAAAGAATGCCTAATCATCTCTCTTTTTCAAGTACAAGCTGGTATTTCGCCTTGAAAGGTTTAGAAAATTTGTTCTAGGATTGGTGAGACATCATTTGACTACCTTATATCCAGTAACTCCCTCTAAACACTTCCACCTCCAAATGACTAGTTGGGTGGCTTTTTGGCTAAGAAGATATAGGCAAGGGATAGACACTTCAAAACCTTGCACCTTTTAGGAAACTTTCAATCCACAAACCCAACTAAAAGGTGAGTCAAATCACTCTCATAGGCACATTTTCAATACTCAAGGGATTTGGCAAAAGAATTTAATGCATGATGCATGATTCCTAAAAATGAGTAATGCATTAACTAAATGGAGGAAGTCTATTTGTATGCAATGTGTACAATTTCTAAGTGATGTATAATGTGTGTGTAAATGTGTTATGTATATGTATGTATGGATGTATATGTAAAATATTTACAATATATGAAAATGAAATGGGATGAGATGTTCCTATACTCAAAATGTGAAAAATGAAGCAAAAATTAAGCAAAAATCAGAATGTGCACCCCCAAACTCAAAATTGGACATTGTCCTGAATGTCTCATGCAATGTGTTATCAAAAATCAAAGTAAATGGTAATTACCAGGAATTGTAAAGATTAAGAGCAAAAAGAAAGAGTTACCTGGTATATAGTAGATGAGAATTCAAGATAAAGGGATGCATAAGACACTGCACAGGGTATGCAGAGTTAAGTGCTGTCCAGAGCATGTGCATAAGTAAGGTGCATAAGCCGTGCGGTGCTGCATAAGAGGCAATTTATGTTGCATAGGCTATGCAGGACAGTTGCATAAGGGGAATACAACCTGTGCAGTGCTACATAAGAGGCAGAAAGGGTTGCACAGGCTATGCAAAACAGTTGCATGAGGAAATTCATAGCCTGTGCAGTGTATACAAAAGCTGTTGCATGGGAATTGGCAAGGGGAAATGTATAACCAGCAGTAAAAGCATTAAAGTATATGCAGAGTATGGACAAATATGTACAAAAGGGCAATAAGTGCAATGAAAATTAAAGAAGACTAATGTAATAGCTATTCAATAAAACTTCAAGAAAAACAGAATTTAAAACAAACTAATTCAAAACAAACAAACATAATTCAAAACAAACTATAAATGTTTGAACATATTTACAAAGGAAAAGTCCTACAAGTTGGAACAAAAGTAAAACAAACACTAATCTAGTTCTATTGTCTTGCCCTTGTCCAAGGATGTTGCTAAGGGGCTGGTGGCTGCTGCTGGCTGTCGAAAGGATGGTGCTGGAGGAGGTGATGGAGGTGGGGGTGGCATACCCAAAAAGATCATGAGTTGTTTCACCATCTCCTTCAATTCTTTCTGCTTGTCCCTGGTTTCCATGACAAGGTCAAATAGCTGATCATGACGATCCTTCAGTGTATCAAGACCAGTGTCAAGCTTCCTATCCACAAAGTATATATCATCACTAAGCCTTTCAAGATAGGTGAATAAGGCTTTAGTGTTGAATGCAGGAGGGGCTGTGGAAGAGGAAGGTTCAGCTGTAGGAGGTATGGGTTGAGCAGAGGCTGCTGGGATGTCCTGAGCAGGCTGAGGGGGTGGGGGAGGTGTAGTAGGATGCTGTGGGACGGATGGGAAAGCTTGGGTTTCTGGTTGTGCAAGGGGCTCAGTTTCTGCTGCAGGGTGGGCAGTATCAAAATATGACAAATTGAACCCTGTTTTGGTTAAGTGTGCAGTATCAAAATATGAAGTGTCCTCAAGTGCTGGTATTGAGTGCTCTGCAGGATTAAAACCAAAATGCTTGGCTATGACAGTGATAAGCCCACCCAAAACAATGTCACCTATGGATTTGGTGGCAATATGCAGCACATGCTCACAAAAGAAATAACCAGGAGAAACTTTAACTTTGTGAAATGCACACCATAACATAAAAAGTTCAGATTTTCCTACAGCACCAGAACTAGTCCCTCTGCCCAATATGGTGCTAGCTATCAGCCTATGAATAAACCTAAGTGCAGGGTCAAGTATTTGGGATGTTTTTTATCTTCCAGCAGAGAAAGTTTGAGGTTGGTTTGTGATGATTCTCCAAAATTGGGCAGCATTCCAAATGCCCCTGTTGGCTACCTCTACTCCAGTATGTGGTACTCTAAATAACCCATCAATTGCAAAGCCAAAAATGCTATGAAATTGGTCCAATGACAGTTTTCTATTTTGCCCCAAGCATCTAAATTTCATAATTGGCTTATGGTCTACATCATACAAGTTGAGGGTAGCAGAGAATGAAGAAATAAACTCCAAAACTAGAATTGGATAAACTATCTCCTGCTTATGCACAAATTCTGTCCAACCCATACCATCAAGATATGTAACTACATTGTTAAATAAACCAAGAGATTGTAAAGCATCAGCAGATATATACCTAGTGGGTTGTACCTTCCTATCCTTAAGTCGCTTAAAAGCTGCTTTTTGAATCGTATCCGGAAGAGGCCAGGGTAGCTTTGATACATGAGAGGCTGCCGAAATTGTCTTTTTGGTGGAAGAGGGTGTAGAGGCTGGAGCTTTTAGCTTTTTGGGTGGCAGTTCCGACACTGGGGTGGGTGGGTCTTTGCGTTTGGACAGAGGAGGGGCAGAGGACATGGGTCGCACAGATTTGGACCGGATTTTACGTTTGTATGTGGTTGGGGGAGGTGGTGGGGGTGTCGCTTGTAGAGGAGAATTGGGATTAGGGGGTATCGATGACAATGGAGAGACTTCGAGAGGGGAAGCGGGGCGGGAATGTGGAGGGGACTCCATTGCCGATGGAGAAGATGGGAGAGATAAGGGTGAAAGAAGAGAATCGAAGAAGAATGAGAATTAGGGCAAATGTAGTGAGAATCGAAATGGAGAAGAAGAAGTTATGAGGAGGAGTTATGCCGGAATGAGGATTTTGAGAGAAGAAGTACAGTGAACAGGGTTTATCGGGGTGAAGGTGGGAAAGAAAAGGGAAAAAAAAAATTTGATTTAAATGGGTTTTGTAAAAGACTGCATAAGGGGAAAGTGCATGTGCATAGCTTATGCACCAGCTTATGCAAGTGTTCCTCGGTTTTGAAGGTCAGAAAAATATGTCATGCAGAAGTGCATAGGCCATGCATGCTGCTTATGCAGGTCTCGGCAACTTTTGAAATTTGGGAAGCAAAGTCATGCGGGAGTGCATAAGTTATGCACTCCCCTTATGCACCTCTCGACAGAATTGATTTTTCAGGAAATCGGGTCATGCAGAAGTGCATAGGTCATGCACTCTGCTCATGCACTCTTCGGCAATTTTTTTTTGATTTTTGGTTGGTGGTCATGCAGATGTGCATAAGCTATGCACTCTGCTTATGCACTCTTCGGTGGGTTTTGAGATTCAGAGTATGAGGTCATGCAGAAGTGCATAAGCTATGCACTCTGCTTATGCATGTCTCGGCAGCTTTTGGAATTCAGAGTCTTTGGTTATGCAGGAGTGCATAAGTCATGCACTCTGCTTATGCACCCCTCGGCAAGTTTGGTTTTTCTGGGTTTCTGGTCATGCAGAGGTGCATAAGTCATGCACATTGCTTATGCAACCCTCGGCAAGTTTGGAATTTTTGGGTTTTTGGTTATGCAGAAGTGCATAAGTCATGCACATTGCTTATGCACCCCTCGACAACTTTGGAGATTCAGAGTTTTTGGTCATGCGGGAGTGCATAAGTTATGCACTCCCCTTATGCAAACTTCGGCAGAGAGAGAAAATGAAGAATTTGAAGTTATGCAGAAGTGCATAGGTCATGCACTCTGCTTATGCAAGTTTCTAAAGATGTGAAATTTGACAAAATTAGGCTATGCAGAGTTGCATAAGCTATGCACTCTCCTTATGCACTTGCAATAAAGGTGAAAAATGACAAGAATTGTGGTTATGCAGGATTGCATAAGCTATGCAGTTGCTTATGCACAATTCAACAAGATTAAGATTGCAATGGAACATGATTTGCAATTGTGAAAAATACCCTAAAATGAAGAAATGTAATTCTATGAAGCATAAACCATGAGAAATTTTCACTAAAAACACATCAATATATACAAAGTTCATAAAAAATGCATCACACAAGCTTGTAGAAGATGGATCCTACATAAAAACATTTGTGACCCATGCCATTTTGACTCAAATTCTGCAAATCAACATTTAGCACATAAAACTCCGTAAAATCTGCATAAAGTTGCATCTAACCACAAATGAGAAATGAACTCTCCAAGTTTTGCCAAGAAAATGCAGCATGTCCTACCTTGAATTACACAACCCAAATAAGCTCAAAACTGCAAAAATGACTCACTTACCACCATATTAACATTATAAGCACAAATATTAAAAAGGTACACACCCAACCTCACTAAGAACTTAAGTAATCTGCTGCAGACACCCTCTTTGCTGCAGAATGTCATTTTTTTGCTCTGCATAAACCAGGTTGTGGCTCCTGCACATAATCCATCTCTGAGATCTTTTCTTCTTTGCGATTTCATTTTCCTCTGCATGAACGGATAGCGGCTTCAAGATTCACCAACCTTCCTCCATTGAAATACATCCAACCTCACCAAAAACACGAGCCATTTGCTGCAGACACCCTTTTTGCTGCAGAATGTACTTTTCCTCTGCATAAACCAAATTGCAGCTCCTGCACAGGTTATGCAGCAAAAACCAATCAGTTTTTGGGAGAATTTGAAGGATAAAATTTTCAAGTTAAAAATCACTTCCCCAACAGTTCATCAGCCTTTCTTCATGGAATTACATCTACAAGGGACAAGATTTAACAATGTCAAAAATTGAATTTGGGGAGATTTAAGATAAAAACAAAATCAATGAAAATGAAAGTAAATCAACAAAAGCAAAATAAAAGGACTTGGGATGCCTCCCAAGAGGGCTAATTTATAGTCCTTAGCTGGACTTTTCATGAATTTCACTGAAAAGAGGTGAGGGATTGGAGAGCTTATAACAGCTTGCTCCCTTTATCGGGTCTCCAGTTATGTAATGCTTCAATCTATGCCCATTGACCTTAAAATTCCCAGATTTTTCACTCCAAATTTCAATTGCTCCATAAGGGAAAACCTTAGAAACTCTATATGGACCGGTCCACCTTGACTTAAGTTTTCCAGGGAACAATTTCAATCTTGAGTTGAACAACAAAACTGAATCACCTTCTTTGAATTCCTTTTTCCTCATATGCTTATCATGCCAAACTTTAGTTCTTTCTTTGTAAATACGGGCACTTTCATAAGCATCCATCCTCAATTCCTCAAGCTCATTAAGTTGTAACAACCTTTTCTCACCAGCTTGCTTAAGATCAAAATTCAAGGTCTGAATGGCCCAGTATGCCCTATGTTCTAGCTCCACAGGTAAATGACAAGACTTACCATACACCAACCTAAAGGGAGTAGTTCCTATAGGGGTTTTGTAGGCAGTCCTATATGCCCATAAAGCATCATCTAGTTTGATAGACCAATCTTTCCGAGAATTGTTCCTTTGTTTTCTCCAAAATATGCTTGAGCTCTCTGTTAGAAATTTCAACTTGTCCTGAAGTTTGAGGGTGGTATGGGGTAGCTATCTTGTGCACTACACCATACTTCCTCATTAAGCTCTCAAATTGCTTATTACAAAAATGGGAACCCCCATCACTAATTATAGCCCTAGGAGCTCCAAATCTGCTCAAGACAAATTTCTTCAAGAATTTCACTACCACTCTAGCATCATTAGTTGGAGTTGCAATAGCTTCCACCCACTTTGACACATAGTCAACCCCAACTAAGATGTATCTATTACCATATGAAGGAGGGAATGGCCCCATAAAATCTATTCCCCAAACATCAAATAATTCCACTTCAAGAATATTATTTAGGGGCATTTGATCTCTTTTTGACAAATTTCCACTCCTTTGACATTTATCACAATCCGACACAAATTTCCTCACATCCTTAAAAAGATTTGGCCAAAAGAAACCAGCTTGTAAAATTTTACTAGCTGTTTTAGAGATTCCAAAATGTCCTCCATAGTCAGAAGCATGGCAATGATGCAAAATACTCTGTGTCTCCTCTTCAGGAATACACCTCCTTATTAAACCATCACAACATCTCCTGAAGAGTAAAGGATCGTCCCATCTATAAAACTTCACCTCATGCAAAAACTTTTTCTTTTGTTGCCATGTCATACCTAGAGGTAAAACTCCACAAGATAGATAATTCACAAAGTCTGCATACCAAGGTAGTTTAGCAACAAGAGAGAAAAGTTGTTCATCCAAGAAAAATTCATCAATAGGGATTTCATCCAATTCTTCACCATCCAATTTCAACCTACTAAGATTATCAGCAACTACATTTTCAGCTCCCTTCTTATCTCTAATCTCCAAATCAAATTCTTGTAACATCAGAATCCACCTAATGAGCCTAGGCTTAGCCTCCTTTTTACGGAGCAAATACTTGATGGCTGCATGATCTGAAAATATAACCACCTTTGAGTCAATAATGTAAGGTCTGAATTTTTCCAATGCAAAGACAATTGCTAAAAATTCCTTTTCAGTTGTTGCATAATTTGTTTGAGCCTCATCCAGTGTTCTACTAGCATAATAAATAGCATAAGCCTTTTTGTCCTTTCTTTGACCAAGAAACGACCCCAATTGCATAGTTGCTAGCATCGCACATAATTTCAAAGGTAGGCTCCAATCGGTGGTTGCATGATTGGTGCGATGATAAGAGCTTGCTTCAACTGCAAAGGCATCCAAACACTCTTGGTCAAATATAAATGGTGTGTCATTACTTAACAAATTAGACAAAGGTTTAGCTATTTTAGAAAAATCCTTGATAAAGCGTCTGTAGAACCGGCATGTCCTAGGAAACTTGAATTCCTTTGACATTGGTAGGAGGAGCCATCTTCTCTATCACTTCAACTTTGGCTTTATCAACCTCTATTCCTCTGTTAGACACCAAATGTCCAAGCACTATCCCTTCTGAACCATGAAATGACACTTTTCCCGATTTAACACAAGGTCGATTCGCACATCATGCAAAACTCTAGAAAGGTTAGCCAAGCATATATCAAATGAAGATCCATAAACAGAAAAATCGTCCATAAAAACCTCCATTATGTCTTCAATGAAATGAGAAGATTGCCATCATGCACCTTTGAAAAGTGGCTGGTGCATTACACAACCCAAATGGCATCCTTCTATAAGCAAAGGTTCCATATGGACAAGTAAAAGTGGTTTTCTCTTGATCATTTGGATGGATAGGGATTTGAAAAAAACCTGAATATCCATCTAAATAGCAAAAGTAAGAATGCCTAGATAGTCTTTCCAACATCTGATCAATGAAGGGAAGTGGAAAATGATCTTTTCTAGTGGCAACATTTAATTTTACGTAATCTATGCACATTCGCCAACTAGTCAACATTACGGTGGGAATTAATTCATTATTTTCATTTTTGATAATTGTCATTCCACCCTTTTTGGGACAACATGTACTGGGCTCACCCAAATCTTTATGCGAGATTGGATATATGATCCCTGCATCAAGCAACTTCAAAATTTCCTTTTTAACAACTTCTTTCATATTTGGGTTCAACCTCCTCTGATGTTCAATAGATGGTTTACAATTTTCTTCTAAACTGATTCTATGCATGCAAAAGTGTGGGCTTATTCTCTTAATGTCATCTATGGTGTATCCTAAGACTTTCCTAAATTGTCTCAACACTCTTAACAACTTATCAGCCTCTAAAGTACTCAAATTTGCATTTACAATTACTGGAAAAGTGTTATTAGTGCCAAGAAATTCATACCTGAGCTGAGAAGGAAGTTGCTTAAGTTCTACCTTAGGTGCTTCTTCTTCCTTGAATGATGGTTGCTTAAATTCGACTTTTTCCTTTTGTGTGAGTTGAAAAACTGGAGCAGAAATGAATGGTGGACTACCATCTAGATGTTGAGCATATGCAGCTACATGAAGGTTGTCATATTCTATGCCTCCTCCATGAACCAGACAATTTTCAAGTGGATCTTCTGGATATTTCTTTCTAAAGTGTTCTTCAACCAGCTCATCAATGATATCGACTCTCAAGCAAGTATCAGCTTCAGAATGATGCTTCTTCATAGTGTTATTAATATTGAAAACCAATTGCTCTTCACCAACCCTAAGAGTCAGTTTTTCCCCCTTAACATCAATCAATGCTCCTGCTGTAGCTAGAAAGGGTCTTCCCAAGATAATTGGAATATTAAAATCTTCCTCCATGTCCAAGATGACAAAGTCAATAGGTATGTAGAACTTCCCAACCTTCAGAGGCACATTCTCCAAAATCCCTTCAGGATACTTAATTGACCTATCAGCTAACTGAAGAGAAATGTGGGTTGGTTTAAGATCTCCCATGTTGAGCTTCTCATAAATGGAGAGGGGCATAAGGCTAACACTAGCCCCTAAATCACATAAGGCTTTTGTAGAACAAGACTCTCCAATGTGGCATGGAATTGAAAAACTCCCTGGATCCTTAAGCTTTGGAGGAAGTTTCCTTTGGAGGATAGCACTACATTCTTCTGTCAAAGCTACAGTTTCATCATCTTCAAGTTTCCTCTTGTTTGAGAGAATTTCTTTCAAGAATTTTGCATAAGAGGGCATTTGTGAAAGAGCATCAACAAACGGCACATTTATGTAAAGTTTCTTCAAAACTTCTAAGAACTTCCCAAATTGCCTATCAAGCTTGGCTTTGTGAAATCTTTGTGGAAAGGGAAGCTGTGGCTTGTAGGGTTCAGGAGGTATATATTTCTCTTCCTTCTCTTCAATTTTCTCTTTACATTTTTCTGCACTCTCTTGTTTTTCACTCTCAGCAGTTTCTTTCTCATTTTCTCTCTTCTCACTGTTTTCACTCTTCTCGTGTTTTTCACTCCCATCATTATTTACAACTTTCCCACTTCTTAAAGTAATAGCTTGACATTGCTCTCTTGGGTTTTCTGGTTGACTTGGTAGTTTCCCAATAGACTTAGCACTTGAGGAAGATGCTTGTTGTGCAATCTGGTTTTCCAGCATTCTGTTATGTGTTTGCATTTGTTCTAGCCTTGCTTTCATCTCTCTCATCTCCTCATCATGCTTATTTTGGTTAGCAAGAATCTGTTGTAATAAAGCTTCAGTGGTGGAATTTCGTTCTTGCTGTTTTGGTGGAGGGTTCATATTTTTCTGCTGAAAATTAGGCAATGGTTGCCTATTTTGCTGATATGGAACTTGACTTTGCTGTTTTGGTTGAAAATTCTGGTTTGGAACTTGACTTTGCTGATTTCCCCATGAAAAGTTGGGATGATTCCTCCAATTTGGATTGTAAGTTTGAGAGTAAGGATTCCCCATTTGCTTGTTTCCATAATTACCAACATATGCTGCTTGTTCTCCATAATCTACTCCACAGCTGGTTGTTTCCTCTGCATAAGCCACTTGTTGTGAACTTCCAGCTGATGATGTTGAACTAACCAACATACTCAAGTCTTCCATCTTCTTAGCCAAAACATTAGTAAGTGCATCAAATTTTGCATTAATCATGTTGAATGGGTCAAGATCATACATTCCAGCAGCTTGTCTCTTCTGAGTTGGAGCTGGTCCTCTTGGACTACTCCAAAGATGAGTATTCTTTGCAATTTTCTCCAATAGCTCATAAGCTTCATCTTCATGCTTCATAATAAATTCTCCTCCTGTTTGAGCATCAATAATTCCTCTGATTGCAGGAGTGACATTGGTGTAAAAATTCTGATTTATCATCCATTTCGGAATGGCATGATGTGGGCATAATCTCTCTAATTCTTTCCATCTCATCCATGACTCATATAAAGTTTCATCTTCTCTTGGTCTGAAAGCTGTCATTTGATTCCTCAGTTCTTGAGTTTTTCCAGGTGGAAAATATTGGGCAAGAAATGCATCAGTGAGTTGCTCCCAATTTGTAATGGAGTTGTAAGGTAAAGAATCAAGCCAATCCAATGCTCTATCTTTCAAAGAGAATGGGAATAGCTTCAATCTTGCTGCATCATCAGATACTCCAGGTTGTTTTTGCATATCACATATCATAGCAAATTTCTTCAGGTGTGTGTGTGGATTTTCAGAAGGATGTCCTCCAAATTGAGAATTTTGAATCATTTGAAGAACTCCAAAATCCATCTTGTAACTATTTGCATCAATCCTTGGTCTTGCTATGCTCTCCCTCAAGTCATCAAAACGTGGAAAAGCATGATCCATCATACTTCCCCTAGGCACGTTTGCATTAACAACTTCTTCCCCTTGGGCTTCATTTTCATTGTTTTGACCATTTCCAGCATTACCAACACCAATTCTAATTCTTTCATCAGCCATGTCTGCTTCTAATTCAGTTTCTCTCAAAGCTTCTTTTCTTTTTCTGGTTTCTTTCTTATTGGCTTTACAAAACTTTTCAATTTCAGGATTAAACAGTAAGGTTGTGTCACTTGAGCTTCTAGCTCTTCTCATAAAAGATTAAAAGTACCTGAAAAAGAACAAACAAACACAAAATGAAAAGATAACAAAAACTAAAATAAAACTATAGACAATCAAAATAATCAAGAATTCAATCTTAAACAAACAACTCCCCGGCAACGGCGCCAAAAACTTGATGCGTCCCAACCGCAAGTGCACGGGTCGTACAAGTAGTATAGAAAAGATATCGATCCCACGAGGAGTTGTGTTAATGATTGAATTTTTGATATAAAAGTTGACTAAATTGAAGTATCTATGAAATTAAAGAAGTGAATTGATGAGTAATGGAGCGTGAAATCTATATGTGCAAAATCAATATTCTATTCAACATTGTATTGCATTAAGCTAAAATTGCATCAAATTGAAATAAGCAAGTTCAAATATGGCGATATTGAAAATGGCAAGCAATTAAATTTAATTGAAAATTAACAATGGTAAAAAGGTGATTCCGGAGTTCGGGATTTCATATTCGAGTTATTTTGGGATTTAAATCGGTTATCCAATTTTATGAAACTTATGGGTTTTAAGGAGATTAATTCTTAAATGCTTTGAATTCCCTTTCGAGTGAGACAAAGAGTGCCTTAATCAAACTAATCCTACTTTCGTGGAGTTAGAATTAATTAAGACCCATTAAGTTCTTTAATTAATCTGTTAATCCTCTTAATCCTTAGCCTATTTCTAGGTCTAAGTTAATTAAGTCCAATTTCTTGATTATCTATCACAAGGCCTTCTCCTTTCGGTGCTTCAACCATGGATTAAGAACATCACTTAATGGGATCCTACACTAAGCATGTCATTAAGCATACAAGAAATGAATAAAACTCATTAAGACCACAAAATATGGATTACCCAATCAAAATCCACAAAATATCTCAAATATTACAACCATTACTCCAGAATCAAAAGTAAACTACTCACTATCCATAATGCTTACAAGATATGATGAGTTTAAATGGAAATAAAGCTTTAATCCAAGCTAAGAAGTAAGAAATTAAACACTAGAAATGTAGAAAAGTGTAAGGAAAGAAAGAAATCTGCAAATCTTGGTTGAAAATGGTGTGGAAGGTGAAGGTGACTCTTCAAATTCTGCTCAGCCCCTCCTTTCCTTTTCTGCTCCTTGTCTCCCCTTGTCTCCCCTTTCTAAAATGGGAAAATGGGACTATATATAACATTTTTCTGACATGGAGCCCTAAAATGGTATGTTCTAGGAAGAATTATTTGAGGGAATCTCCTGCCAGCTCATTAATGAACTATTCATGGGACTGCATAAGTGGACTGCATAAGTTATGCAGTCCCTTATGCGATTTTAACTGGTTCAGGTCACTTATGCTGTTGCATGACTTAGTGCATAGGTTATGCACAATTTCGTGAATGTGCATAAGGGAGGCGAGAATCTGCATAAGCTATGCAGTCTCCTTATGCACATTTCGGCTGGTTCTGGAACAGTGATCTTTCTCCTTATGCAGATCTGCATAGCTTATGCGGCAAGTTATACACAGTTTGGTTAATGCATATTTCAGCTTGAAAACTTGTTTTTGGCATCTTTGGCTGTAGAAGACACTCCTCAATGGCAAAATTCTCTTCAGTCCTTCAAAAACACCATTTTTCCTACAAAACAAAGTAAAAATTACAAATTAATGCAAAATTGACAACTATGAAAAACTAACTAATTAACTAATGAAATTAGCTAAAAAATGACTAATAATCAAATAAAAAGGGTTATAAAATTAGACCTAAATGACTATGCAAAATGTATGCATCAACATTTGAAATAGGAATCATATTAATGGATAAATTTGACGGTGGAGCCATAAAGTTTTTTGTTTTTTAATTAGATTTGATGTTGAATGTGTCACTCATATACTGGAAGATTAAACTATACAAATAAACTGTGTTTTTGTCTTTGATATTAAAACTATTAGATGCACTAAATTTACTTGGGTCATATTTGTTCAGATTGCAGAGTATGGACATGAAAAGTTTTCTTCAGATTTTGAAGTTACTCGTAACTCCGCTAGGTAAAGATGAAAATTCTATTTTCTATTTTGTTGCCTAAGCTAAATTAAATTGCAGCCATGTGATACACTTTTGGCATATTAGAAAAATTATATATATATATATATATATAATAAAGGAAGAAGAGCATCTTACCATGTTTACAACTTGGGGAATATTTGTTGAACTTCTTCTCATATTTAGCACTTCTTATATTTTCAAATGCAGATGTATGGCTCCTGAATATACTATTACTAGTAAGTTCACCAAGAAGACCATTGTTTATTCCTATGGGGTAATGCTTCTGGAGATGATAACTGGGAAAGAAGCTTTTGATGATATAGTTGAATGGGTACGTACTTGTTGCTCAATTAATGTAGTCTATGGACATTGTTGTACATTTATAATGCATAGGAAAAAAATTTTTTGAAATTAAAGCTTAATTGCTTTGGGAAATACTAATAAACTATATTCATATTTAGGGTGTGCCTCAACTTGAACGAGCTTTGTCCAATGGAAACTATGATTTTGTTGACAAGAGATTAAAGGAGTATAACAAAAATGAAATGAATCAAATGATTACTTGTGCCTTAGCCTGTTTACGTGATAATCCACAAGATCGACCAGAAATGAGACAGGTAATTCCACAAACAGCTTCACATATTTAAATTATGTAGAACAATATTGATAGATGTTCAGTGCTCTAAATAAATAGAAGCACTATTGTTCATTCGCTAATTAGTAGTCTGTAGTTTGAGCTAATATTCTAACCAACCTCAATCTGCACAATCTTTTAACATTTATGCTCAAAGCAGATAGTTGAAGTTCTGAAAGGAAATACTGATATGCATGATCTCTTAAAAAGGGAACAACAGCTAACGAAGCAAGTTGAGTTAACCTTCGGGATGGAATCTCTGCCCAAGCCCAAGATTATGGCAAGTTGAGATTGGTCTCAAAAGGACGTTGTCCAGAAGATGTCTTTGATTTATTGGTATATCTGCATGGAGGTGAGTGTTTTAGGCCTTGATCTATTTCAAGATTTTAGGTGTTTGTATCTGATTTATGATTTATGTATTTTCAGATAAATTGTACTCGAGGCATATACCAGTGCATTGGAAGGACGACTTTCTTCTTGATGATGATTTTCAACGAAAGGTTATAATTTAATATATAGTAGCACACCTTGTTGGCAATCGTCTGCACATATTTGGGATTATTATTATTATTATTATTATTATTATTATTATTATTATTATTATTATTATTATTATTATTATTATACTGAAAGAATTTTTGAAGTTTTATTATCTTTTACATATATGCAGCAGATTTACAATGATAAAAAAGGTAAATTGAATCTTTGTTTTATTAAATTTCTCTTATATATTTACATATTTATTTAAATTGACTTCTCATTTTTATATATTAAATCATTTTTTTAAGTAAAAAATATATTTTTTATTAATAGAAAATCAATTGACCCATATATACTTATGCACAACTTCATGTAGATCTCATCTTTCTAAATTTAAGACTTAACTATTTTTACATGAATATTTATTCATTATTTTTTTAGTATAATAAATATATTTTATAATTTGTCTATATATTGACTCTAAAAATTTTTTTCTCTAAATCCCACACTGCTTTGCCATATGAAGTTGTATGGCTCCTGAATATGCTAGTACTAGGAAATTCATCTAGAAGACCAATATTTATTGCAATGGTGTCATGCTTATGGAGATGGTGACTCGGGAAAAACCTGTTGATGATATTGGTGTACGTACTTGTTGCTCAATTGATATGGTCTAAAGATATTATTGTACATTTTTTAAGTGTAGGTAAAAAATTTTTGAAAATTAAAGCTTAATTGCTTGGGGAAAAATAATAAATTAATATTTCATCTATTACCATATCGGCGGTGCCTCGATTTAAATGATATTGGTCTAACGGTAACTACGATTTTGTTGACAAGAGATTGAAGGAGTATAATTAACAAATGGATTGAGTGATTGCTTGTGCCTTAGCCTAATTACATGATAATCCACAAGATCGTTCAGAAATGATTCCGGTAATTCCACAAATAGCTTCATATATATGTATTTTCAAATTATGTAGAATTGACTGATGTGGCCCAACCGCAAGTGCACGGATTGTACAAGTAATATAGAAAAGATATCGTTCTCACAAGGAGTTGTGTTAATGATCGAATTTTTGATATAAAAATTAACTAATTTGAACTATTTTTGAAATTAAAACAATAAATTAATAGATATTGAAGTGTGAAATCTATATATGCAAAATTAATAATCTATTCAACAATGTAATGATTTAACGAAATTTACGTCAAATTAAAATAAGCAAATTGAAATATGGCAAGATTTAAAATGGCAAACAATTAAATTCAATTAGAAATTAACAATAATAAAAGGGTGATTCTGAAGTTTGGGAGTTCATATTTAAGCTATTTTGGGATTTTTAAATTGGTTACCCAATCTTATGGAATTACGGGTTTTAAAGAGATTAATTCTTAAATCCTTTGAATACTCTTTCGAGTAGGACAAAGAGTGCCTTAATCAATCTAATCCTACTTTTGTGGAGTTAAAATTAATCAAGACCCATTAAGTTCCTTAATTAATATGTAAATCTTCTTAATCCTTAGTCTATTTCTAGATCTAAGTTAATTAAGTCCAATTTCTTGATTATCTATCACAAGGTTTTCTCCTTTCGGTGCTTCAACCATGGATTAAGAACAATACTTAATGGGATCCTACACTAAGCATATCATTGAACACACAAGAAATGAATAAAACTTCATTAAAACCACAAAATAAGGATTACCCAATCAAAATCTATAAAATATCTCAAATATTACATCCCAACTCCAGAATCTAATGAAAACTACTCACTATCCATAATACTTACAATAAATTCTAAGTAAATATGGAAATAAATCTTAAATCTAAGCTAGGAACTAAGAAACCCAATACAAGAAAGGTAGGAAATAAGGAAGAAAGGAAGAAACTCTAAATCTGGTTTAGAAATGGAGAGGTGACGTTTTTGCTCTATTTTTTGACTCTTCTCCTGCTGCTGCTCTTTTTTTGTCTCCTCTTTTCTTTTTTTCTAAAATGAGATAAGGATATATTTATATCTTTCCTGACATGTAGCCCAAAAATGGTGTGTTTGAGGTGTAGTTTACATGAGGGAATCTTCTGCCAGCTCATTATGAAGAGTTGCACAAGTTGTACAAATTTTTTATGCAGATTCCATGCAAAATTGGTGGTTCCGGGTGCTTCCCGTGATGTTGCATAAGCTATGCAGGTTGGTTGTGCAATTTCTTCAAGCTTTGAAGACTCTATGAAACTGAATAAGTGGACTGCATAAGTTATGCAGGCCCTTATGCAGTTTTTGGCAGGTTTTGGGCCCTCTGTGTGAAGCTGCATAAGCAAGCAGTAAGTCTGCACAAGTAATGCAGTGACTTATGCAGATTTCGGCAGAAAAGAAAAATTGCTTCTTCTCCCTGTGCAGAACTGCACAACTTATGCTGCAAGTTATGCATAATTTGGCCACTGTATTCTTTAATTTTCAAGCTTTGTTTTTGACATCTTTGGCTATAGGATCACTCCTCACTGATATAATTTCTTTTTAGTCACTCAAAAACACCATTTTACCTACAAAACAAAGCAAAAATTACAATTTAATCCAAAAATTGACAATTATGAAAAACTATCTAAATAACTAATAAAATTAGCTAAAAGTGACTAACAAATAAATAAAATGGCCATGAAATTAAACCTAAATGAGTATACAAAATGCATGTATCAAATACCCCCAAACTCAAATCTTTGCTTGTCCTCAAGCAAACTTTAAAATATAATGCAAATTTTTTAGGGGTGCTTTGTCCAAAGAGCTATGAAAATCACCTATTAAAGTAACTTAATATACCTTTAGCTATACCAACAATCCATATACCCATCCTTCAAGATGCAAAGAATCTAATGCTTATCCAAGCTTTCACCGCTTAGCCATCAAGTCAATTATCATCCAAAATTCTCGAACCAACCAATCAAAAGAGAGAGTCATGCTCAAAAGGAATTCTAGAACAATCAATAGCCAAAGTGTCTCTAGATAGAATGATAGAATTTAATGAGTGAATGAATAAATTTCCAATCCCATAGGCAAATTCCCTACTCCTATCTCCACTAACGTAGCAAGTACTATCAAGAGATCAAAGGTCTTTTTAGGAATGTAATGGGGCTATGGGGTTCAAAATGAGGTTAAGAAGGAAAAGGGTAAAAGGGATTCAAAGTATGAGAATATTTTCAATCTTGAAAACATAAGGTACATTTTATATATATATATATAAAGAGGAGAGAGATACACAATGAGAATTTTTTTCAAGTGCTAGCATATTTTACAAAATACATAAAATGGAGGGACACTTTAATACTTTAAACTTGTATCTTGTATTTTCTCTTGATGATTGTCCCTAAAAATGCCACCCCCAAACTCATTTCCTTTAATTACTTTGGGTGGATTTCTTTCAATTTGAATGACAATAGTGAAAAGCACATACACTAGCACTTTTACAAGATGACAAGCATTTCTTCTCCCTTTCATTATTATATATTTTTCTCTTTTTTTCTTTTTTTTTTCTTTTTTTTATGAATATAAAGTGTACCTAATATTATAAATAATTATTCTCATGAAAAGGGTTGGAGTGTTTGGTTCATTGGCTAGGTAGCAATAAAGGTTTCAAGAAAAATTTGAATACAAAGGCTCAAAGGGGTTTACAAGAGTTAGTTGTAATAAAGGGAAGGTTAAAAGTTTAAAATAAGAGGTTTGCAATCAAAGAATGCCTAATCATCTGCCTTTTCAAGTACAAGCTAGTATTTCGCCTTGAAAGGTTTAGAAAATTTGTTTTAGGATTGGTGAGACATCACTTGACTACCTTTTATCCAATAACTCCCTCCAAACACTCCAATCTCTAAAGGACTAGTTGGGTGGCTTTTTGGCTAAGAAGATATAGGCAAGGGATAAACACTTTAAAACTTTACATCTTTGAGGAAACTTTCAATCCGCAAACCTAACTTAAGGTAAGTCAAATCACTCTCATAGGCAACTTCTGATTACTCAAGGGATTTGGCAAAAGATTTTATTTCATGGATGCATGATTCCTAAAAATGAGCAATGCATTAACTACATGGAAGAAATCTATTTGTGTGCAATGTGTACAATTTCTAAGTGATGTATAATGTGTATGTGAATGTGTTATGTATATGTATGTATGGATGTGTATGTAAAATATTTACAATATATATATATATATAAATGGAATGGGATGAGATGTTCCTATACTCAAAATGTGAAAAATGTAGCAAAAATCAAAATGCACACACCCCCAAACTCAAAATTGGACATTGTCCTCAAAGGCTAAGGCAATGCAGCATGAAAACTCAAAGCAAAGAGGAATAACATGGAATAGTTAAATTTAAAAGCAAAAAGAAAGAGTCACTTGGTATAGACCAGTGTTTTATCATCTAAAATGTGAATTCAAAAGATGATGGTGATGCATAAGAAAGCTGCACAAGTTATACAGAATAAATGCTTTACCGAATAGGTGCATAAGGAGAGTGCATAAGCTGTACAGTATGGCATGAGTTGCATAAGGGACTGCACAGGCTATGCAAAACATTTGCATAAGGAGTTTCACAGCCTGTGCAGTATAGTGAAAAGCTGCAACATAATGATATATCAAGGAAAAACTTGAAAACACTTGTAGAGATATGTAAATATATACAATGTATTGACAAGTATGCATAAAGGGGCAGCAAAGGCAATGAGAAGCAATGAAAAACCAATGGAATAGCCATCCAATTGTACTTTAAGAAAATAGAAGTCAAGATAGACTAAAATTGTTCCAGCACATTTAAAAAGAAAAGCTCCTAGAAGTTGAACAAGAGCAAGATAAAAACTAATCTATTTCTATGGTCTTGCCCTTATCCAAAGGTTCTGCTAGAGGACTGGAGGGAGCTGGCTGCTATTGAAGGGGTGGTTCTGGAGGAGGTGATGGAGGTGGAGGTGGCATACCTAGAAAAGCCATAAACTGCTTCATCATCTCTTTTAATTCTTTCTGCTTGTCTCTGGTTTCCATAACAAGATCAAAGAGTTGATCATGATGATCCTTACGGGTATCTAGACCAGATTCAAGCTTCCTATCCACAAAATATACATCATCACTAAGCCTCTCAAGATAAGTGAATAAGGCTTTAGTGTTAAAGGGAGGAGGTGCTGTGGAGGAAGAGGGTCCAGCTGCAGATGGTGTTGGCTATGCAGATTCTACTGGGGTATCCTGTGCAAATTGAGTAGGTGGTGCAAGTTTAGTAGAAGGTTGTTGGACTGCTATTGCAGATTGTGCCTCTGATTGTGCAGATGGTCCTGTATCTGCTACTAGTTATGCAGTGTCAGATGGTGGCAAACTGAATCCAGTCTTATATAAGTGAGTAGCATTAAAATATAGAGTGTCTAAAAGTGCTGGTAGATGATGCTCTTCCAAATCAAAACCAAAATGTTTAGCTATAACAGTTAGGAGCCCACCCATGACCATATCACTTACAGATTTGGTAGCAATGTGTAACACATGTTCACAGAAGAAGTAACCAGGAGATATTTTGACTTTGTGAAAAGCACCCCATAGCATGAACAAGTCAGATTTTCCAATAGCACCAGAACTAGTCCGTCGGCCCAAGATAGTGCTAGTAATAAGCCTATGGATAAATCTAAGTGCTGGGTCCATTATTTGGGAGGTCTTGGATCTGCCAGCATAAAAACCCTGAGATTGATTTGTAATATTTCTCCAAAACTAAACAGCATTCCAAACTCCTTTTTTTGCTACCTCTATGCCTGTATATGGGACCCTAAACAATCCATCAATAGCAAACCCAAAGATACTGTGAAATTGGTCTAATGATAGCTCTCTATTTTGCCCCAAGCACCTAAATTTCATAGTTGGCTTGTAATCTATCTCATGCAATTTCAAAGTAGCAGAAAATGAGGAAACAAATTCCAAAACTAGGGTTGGATAAACTAATTCTTGTTTATGCACAAATTCCATCCAACCTAGACCATCAAGGTAGGCAACTACATTATCAAATAAACCAACAGATTGGAGGGCATCTGCAGAAATGTACCTAGTGGGTTGCACTTTTCTGTCTTTTAGCTTCTTAAAAGTTGCCTTATGGTTTGCATCAGGAAAAGACCAAGGTAATTTGGATACATGTGTTGCCGCTGCTGAAGGTTGCTTCTTGCTAGAGGAGGGCGATTTGGCTTATGGGGTAGAGGTAGAAGCACCAACCCCTTGTTGTGTGGTAGCCAAAGTTCTAGGGTTTTTAGGTGTAGGCTCAAAAAGTGGAGTAGCAGGAGGTTCCTTGTGTTTTGCGGGAGGTGGTGTAGATGCTATGGGTCGGGTTGATTTAGACCAGATTCTCCTTTTATAGGTGGATGTAGGAGGAGGTGGAAGGGTTTGTTGTGGAGGAGAATCGGGATTGGAGGCTTGCATGGCGAGGGGTGTGACTTGGAGAGGAGAGCCTTGAGGGGAAGGGGGAGGCATTTCCATGGTGGTGGTCGATGTTGGTAGGAGGAGGGAAGAAGAAAATAAAAGAGATAGAGGGGAAGTTAGGGTATCAGTCAGCAAAAAGGTAGTGGGGTGAGGGATTAATGCCCAGAAAAATGAGAAGGAGGGTGGTTGTGAACAGTAATGACGGGAAGTGGGAGGTGGGAAAGTGGGTTGTGCAAAAATTTTGATTTGCACAGGATGTGCGAATTTCTGCATAAGGGGAAAATGGTGTGCATAACTTATGCAGGTGTTTATGCAAGTCTCGGCAAGAATGGGGAGTCTGAAAAGTTAGTCGTGCAAAAGTGCATAACTTATGCACTCTCTTATGCAAGTTTCAGCAGAAAAGAAATCCCAGTAGATTTGGTTATGCAATAGTGCATAAGCTGTGCACTTGGTTATGTGGAATTCGGCAGAAATGAAAATGCAAGAATTTAAAGTTATGCAAGAGTGCATACGTTATGCACACACTTATGCAAGTTTCGACAGAAATGAAAAATGGAAAAAATTGTGGCAGTGCAGAATTGTATAGCTTATGCATGCCCTTATGCAGATTTCGGCAAGAAATGAGATGGCAAAAATTTGGTTATGCAAGATTGCATAAGTTATGCAAGAGCTTATGTAGGTTTCGGCAGAAATGAAAATTAAGGCAAAGTGAGATGCGAAAGCTGCATAAGTTATGCAGTTACTTATGCACATTTCAACAAGATTCAGATTACAATAAAAATGCTTTGCAAGTTTGAAAAATACACGAGAATGAAGAAATGTAACCCTGTGAAGCATAAATCATGAGAAATTATCATAAAAAACACATCAATATATGCAGAATCCATCACAATTGCACCATACAAGCTTGTAGAAGTAAGTTCTACATAAGAAATATTTGTGAATTATGCCATTTCAACTCAAACCCTGCAAATTAACATTCTAGCACATTAAAGCTCAATAAAAATCTGCACAAAGTTGCACTTATCCACAAAAGAAAATAGGTTCCTCAAGTTATGCCAATAAAATGCAGCATGTGCACATTGAATCACACAACCCAAATAAGTTCAAAACCACTAAAATGACCCACTTACCATCATATTAACATGATAAGCACAAATACATAAAAGATACACATCCAACCTCAACAAAGAAGCAAATAGCATATGCTGCTGACCCTTTGCTGAAAAATTTTTCTGCATAAGCCAAGAAAGGGTCCTGCACAGGAAGCAATGAAAATGAACCAATCTTGGGAGAGTTAATGGATAAAATATTAGATTATGAGTAACTCCCCAGCAGTGCAACAACCTTTATCCATTAAAATACATCTACAAAAGACAAAATTCAACAATGTCAAAAATTGAATTTGGAGAGATTTAAGACAAAAATAAAAGTAATACAAATAAAAGTAAATCAACAAAAGCAAAATAAAAGAACTTGGAGTGCCTCCCAAGAGCGCTAATTTATTGTCCTTAGCTGGACTTTTTATGCATTTCACTAAAAAGGAGGTATAGGGTCAGAGAGCTTGTAACAGCTTGCTCCCTTTATTGGGTCTCCAGTTATGTAATGCTTCAATCTATGCCCATTGACCTTAAACTTCCCAGATTTTTTACTCCAAATTTCAATTGCTCCATAAGGGAAAACTTTAGAAACTCTATATGGACCAGTCCACCTTGATTTAAGTTTTCCTGGGAACAATTTCAATCTTGAGTTGAACAACAAGATCGAATCACCTTCTTTAAATTCCTTTTTCCTGAGATGCTTATCATGCCAAACTTTAGTTATTTCTTTATAAATACGAGCATTATCATAGGCATCCATCCTCAATTCTTCAAGATCATTAAGTTGCAATAGCCTCTTCTCACCAACTTGCTTGAGATCAAAATTCAAGGTCTGAATGGCCCAATATGCTCTATGCTCTAGCTCTACAGATAAATGACAAGACTTACCATACACCAACCTAAAGGGAGTAGTTCCTATAGGGGTTTTGTAGGTAGTCCTATATGCCCATAAAGCATCATCTAGTTTGACAGACCAATCTTTCCGAGAATTGCTCACTGTTTTCTCTAAGATATGTTTGAGTTCCCTGCTAGAAATTTAAACTTGTCCTGAAGTATGAGGATGGTATAGGGTAACTATCTTGTACACTACACCATACTTCCTCATTAAGCTCTCAAATTGCTTATTATAAAAATGTGAACCCCCATCACTAATTACAGCCCTTGGAGCTCCAAATCTACTCAAGATAAATTTCTTCAAGAATTTCACTACCACCTTAGCATCATTAGTTGGAGTTGCAACAGCTTCTACCCACTTTGACATATAGTCGACTCCAACTAGAATGTATTTATTACCATATGAAGGAGGAAATGGGCCCATAAAATCTATTCCCTATACATCGAATAATTCCACCTCAAGAATATCATTTAGGGGCATTTCATCTTTTTTTGATAGATTTCCACTCCTTTGACAATTATCACATTCTAACACAAATTTCCTCACATCCTTGAAAAGGTTTGGCAAAAGAAAACCAGCCTAAAGAATTTTACTAGCTGTTTTAGAGATTCCAAAGTGTCCTCCATAATTAGAAGCATGGCAATGATGCATAACACTCTCTATCTCCTCATCCGGAATACATCTTCTTATTAAACTATCACAACATCTCCTAAAGAGTAAAGGATCATCCCATCTATAAAATTTTGCCTCATGCAAAAACTTTTTCTTTTGTTGCCATGTCATTCCTAGAGGTAAAACTCCACAAGATAGATAATTCACCAAGTCTCCATACCAAGGTAGTTTAGCAACAAGAGAGAAAAGTTGTTCATCCAAGAAAAACTCATCAATAGGGACTGCATCCATTTCTTCATCATCCAATTTCAACCTACTAAGATTATCCGCAACTACTTTTTCAGCTCCCTTCTTATCATTAATTTCCAAATCAAACTCTTGTAACATCAGAATCCACCTAATGAGCCTAGGTTTAGCCTCCTTTTTACGGAGTAAATACCTAATAGCAGCATGATCTGAAAATACAACCACCTTTGAGTCAATAATGTATGGTCTGAACTTTTCCAATGCAAAGACAATTGCTAAGAATTCCTTTTCAGTTGTTGCATAATTTGTTTGAGCCTCATCCAATGTTCTACTAGCATAATAAATAGTATAACCCTTTTGTCTTTTCTTTGACCAAGAGAACAGCTCCAATTGCATAATTTCTAGCATCACACATAATTTCAAAAGGTAGACTCCAATCAGGCGGTTGCATGATTGGTGCAGTGATAAGAGCTTGCTTCAACCTATAAAAGGCATCCAAACACTTTTGGTCAAATGCAAATAGTGTGTCATGACTTAACAAATTAGACAAAGGTTTAGCTATTTTAGAAAAATTCTTGATAAAGCGTCTGTAGAACCCGGCATAACCTAAAAAACTTTGAATTCCTTTGACATTGGTAGGAGGAGCCATCTTCTCTATCACTTAACCTTGGCTTTATCAACCTCTATTCCTCTGTTAGACACCAAATGTCCAAGCATTATCCCTTCCTGAACCATGAAATGACACTTTTCCCAGTTTAACACAAGGTCAGTATCTGCACATCGCTGCAAAACTCTAGAAAGGTTGCCCAAGCATATGTCAAATGAAGATCCATAAACAGAAAAGTCATCCATAAAAACCTCCATTATATCTTCAATGAAATATGAGAAGATTGCCATCATGCACCTTTGAAAAGTGGCTGGTGCATTACACAACCCAAATGGCATCCTTCTATAGGCAAAGGTTCTATATAGACAAGTAAAAGTGGTTTTCTCTTGATCATTTGGATGGATAGGGATTTGGAAAAATCTTGAATACCCATCTAAATAGCAAAAATAAGAATGCCTAGCCAGTCTTTCTAACATTTGATCAATGAAGGGAAGTGGAAAATGATCTTTTCTAGTGGTAATATTTAATTTTTTGTAATCTATGCACATTCGCTAACAAGTCACTGTTCTGGTGAGAATTAATTCGTTATTTTCATTTTTGACCACTGTCATTCCACCTTTTTTAGGGACAACATGTATTGGACTCACCCAAGTACTGTCTGAGATAGGATATATGATCCCTGCATCAAGCAACTTCAAAATTTCCTTTTTAACAACTTCTTTCATATTTGGGTTCAACCTCCTCTGATATTCAATAGATGACTTACAATTTTCTTCCAAAATAATTCTGTGCATGCAAAAGTGTGGACTTATTCCCTTAATGTCATCTATGGTGTATCCTAAAACTTTCCTGAATTGCCTCAACACTCTTAACAACTTATCAACCTCTAAAGTGCTCAAGTTTGCATTTACAATTACTGGATAAGTGTTATTGGGGTCAAGAAATTCATATCTGAGCTGAGAAGGAAGTTGCTTAAGTTCTACCTTAGGTGCATCTTCTTCCTTGAATGATGGTTGCTTAGATTCGACTTTTTCTTTCTGTGTGAGTTGAAAAACTAGAGCAGAAATGAATGGTGGACTGCCCTCTAAATGTTGAGCATATGCAGCCACATGAGGGTTGTCATTGACTATGCTTCCTCCATGAACCAAGCAATTTTCAAATGGATCTTCCGGATATCTCTTTCTGAAGTGTTCTTTCAACCAGCTCATCAATGATATCAATTCTCAAACAAGTATCAGCTTCAGAATGATGCTTCTTCATGGTGTTATTAATATTGAAAACCAATTGATCTTCACCAACTCTAAGACTCAATTTTTCTCCCTTAACATCAATTAATGCTCCTGCTGTAGCTAGAAAGGGCCTTCCCAAGATAATTGGGATATTAGAATCCTCTTCCATGTCCAAGATGACAAAGTCAATAGGCATATAGAACTTCCCAACCTTCAGAGGCACATTCTCCAAAATCCCTTCAGGATACTTAATTGACCTGTCAGCTAACTGAAGAGAAATGTGGGTTGGCTTAAGATCTCCCATATTGAGCTTCTCATAAGCATAAGGCTAACACTAGCCCCTAGATCACATAAAGCTTTTGTAGAACACGACTCTCCAATATGACATGGAATTGAAAAACTTCCGGGGTCTTTAAGCATAGGAGGGAGTTTCTTCTGGAGTGTGGCACTACATTCTTCTGTCAAAGCTACAGTTTCATGGTCTTCAAGTCTCCTCTTGTTTGAGAGAATTTCTTTTAAGAATTTTGCATAAAAGGGCATTTGTGAAAGAGCATCAATGAAAGGCACATTTATGTATAGCTTCTTCAAAGCCTCTAAGAACTTCCCAAATTGCTTATCAAGCTTAGCTTTTTGAAATCTTTGTGGAAAGGGAAGTTGTGGTTTGCAAGGCTCTGGAGGTATATACTTCTCTTCAATATTTTCTTTACCTTTTTCTGCACTTTCTTTCTCACTTTCTTATTTTTCACTCTCATCAATTTCTTTCTCATTTTCTATCTTCTTACTTTTTTCACTCTTCTCATTGTTTACAACCTTCCCATTTCTTAAAGTAATAGCTTGACACTGCTCTCTTGGGTTTTCCGATTGACTTGGAAGTTTTCCAAAAGACTTGGTACCTGAGGAAGATGCTTGTTGTGCAATCTGATTTTTTAATATTCTGTTATGTGTCTTCATTTGTTCTAGCCTTGCTTTCATCTCTCTCATCTCTTCATCATGCTTAGTTTGGTTAGCAAGAATCTGTTGTAATAAAGCTTCTGTGGTGGAACTTTGCTCTTGCTATTTTGGTAGAGGATTCATGTTTCTCTGCTGAAATGGAATTCCTTGTTGCTGTTGTGGTTGAAAATTCTGATTTGGGACTTGATTTGGCTAATTTCCCCATGAAAAGTTGGGATGATTCCTCCAAGCTGGATTATAAGTTTGAGAGTAAGGATTCCCCATTTGTTTGTTTCCATAATTACCAACATATGCAACTTGCTCTCCGTAGTCTATTCGACAGCTGGTAGTTCCTTCTATCATAACCAACTTGTTATGAACTTCCAGATGATGATGATGAACTAACCAACATACTTAAATCTTCCATCTTCTTAGCCAAAACATTTGTAAGTACATCAAACTTTGCATTAATCATGTTGAATGGATCAAGGTCATACATTCCAGCAGCTTGCCTCTTTTGAGTTAGAGCTGGTCCTCTTGGACTACTCTAAAGATGAGTATTCTTTGCAATTTTCTCCAATAGCTCATAAGCTTCATCTTCATACTTCATAATAAATTCTCCTCCAGTTTGAGCATCAATAATCCCTCTAATTACAGGAGTAACATTGGTGTAAAAATTCTGATTTATCATCCATTTTGGAATGGCATGATGTGGACATTGTCTCTCTAATTCCTTCCATCTCATCCACGATTCATAGAGAGTTTCATCTTCTCTTGGTCTGAAAGCTGTCATTTAATTCCTCAATTCTTGAGTTTTTCCAGGTGGAAAATATTGTGCAAGAAATGCATCAGTGAGTTGCTCCCAATTTGTAATAGAGTTTTGAGGTAAAGAATCAAGCCAATCCAATGCTCTATCCTTCAAAGAGAATGGGAATAGCTTCAATCTTACTGCATCATCAGATACTCCAGGTTGTTTTTGCATATCACAAATCATAGCAAACTTCTTTAGATATGTGTGTGGATTTTCTGAAGGATGTCCTCTAAATTGGGAATTTTGAATCATTTGAAGAACCCCAAAATCCATCTTGTAGCTATTTGCATCAATTCTTGGTCTTGCTATACTCTCTCTCAAATCATCAAAATGAGGAAATACATGATCCATCATACTTCCCCTAGGCACATTAGCATTTATAACTTCTTCACCTTGGGCTGCATTTTCATTGTTTCGATCATTTTCAACATTACCACCACTAATTCTAATTCTTTCATCAGCCATGTCTGCTTCAATTTCAGTTGCTCTCAAGGCTTCTTTCCTTTTTCTAGTTTCTTTCTTGTTAGCTCTACAAAATTTCTCAATTTCAGGATTAAAGAATAAGGATGTGTCACTTGTGCTTCTAGCTCTTCTCATAAAAGATTAAGAATACCTTAAAAAAAAAAGAACAAACACAAAATGAAAAGATAACAAAGATAAAATTATAAACAACTAAAATAATCAAGAATTCAATCTTAAACAAACAACTCTCCGACAACGGCACCAAAAACTTGATGTGGCCTAACCACAATTGCACGGGTTGTACAAGTAATATATAAAAGATATCGTTCCCATGAGGAGTTGTGTTAATTATCGAATTTTTGATATAAAAATTAACTAATTTGAACTATTTTTGAAATTAAAGCAATAAATTGATAGATATTGAAATGTGAAATCTATATGTGCAAAATTAATAATCTATTCAACAATGTAATGATTTAACTAAATTTACGTCAAATTAAAATAAGCAAATTGAAATATGTAAGATTTAAAATGGCAAGCAATTAAATTCAATTAAAAATTAACAATAATAAAAGGGTGATTCTGGAGTTTGGGAATTTATATTCAAGCTATTTTGGAATTTTTAAATTTGTTACCCAATCTTATGGAATTACGGGTTTTAACGAAATTAATTCTTAAATCATTTGAATACTCTTTCGAGTAGGACAAAGAGTGCCTTAATCAATTTAATCATACTTTCATGGAGTTAAAATTAATTAAGACTCATTAAGTTTCTTAATTAATCTGTAAATCCTCTTAATCTTTAGTCTATTTCTAGATCTAAGTTAAGTCCAATTTCTTGATTATCTATCACAAGGTTTTCTCCTTTCAGTGCTTCAACCATGGATTAAGTGAAGGAGCAGAAGCATGAAAAACACAAGTTTAGATTATTGAAATTCAAAATTTTTCATCTAGGATCACATGCATCATGCAAGATTCATTTTTATCTATTTGATTTCAATGATAAACAGTATATTAAAACTCTTTTAATATGTTTTTGGATCTACATTTGCCATATAAGATTTTAGAATTAATCAGATTAATTTTAAGAACCCTAGATTATATCAAAAATAAGTGCACTAACCTTTTGATGCACAGCAGTGTGTTTGGCACCTTTGGGATGTCTCTTTACGACACCAGATGTTGTCCCTCTAGCTTGTCCACTCCAAGATCACCTATGGTAGCCCTTGAACAACTTCTAAAGCTTTTTCTATGAATTAGAAAATCAAGTTTTTCCTTTTGAGAGATTACAGATGTAAACAGGACACTAGAAACGATTTCTAGTATTTTTAATTCAAGAGATTGTTTGCTAATCTCTTTGAGTTGATGAGAGATGAAGAAGAAGAGAGGAAGAGTGTTCTTTAGGTGGCGGCACAAAGAGTGAGTGGCTACTTGTGTTATTTGTTCTTTCATCCTTACACTTATATAGCCAGGTCACTACTTAAAACCCTTGCCACATATCACCTTTTGATTAGCTCTAGCTTTAATTGACCCAATCACATTGTGCCAAGTGTCAAACCTATATTTAATCTTGACTTTAATCATCTTACATGATTAAAAGACATTTGGCAAGCTTATATGTAGTGCCATGTGTCACCATCTCATGGTGCCACATGTCACCCTGTGAAATGACCAAAATACCCCTGTGACTTAATTTTGAGTTCTCAATCCAAAATAATTATTTCTCTTCTTCTATCAATTTATATCAAATATAAATGAATTAATTAATCTCTATTAATTAATTTCACATTAATTAAATTCATATTTAAACACTTTAAATATAAATTTAACTTATACTATACATCCAATAACCTAGATTTGGTTTCAAGCCATGCTAGGGACTTTACAATCTAATTACAAACCAAACCTATTTAATTAATCAATTAAACTCTTTAATTAATTAATTAAATCATATTTAATTTGGTGATTACTTGTGTATGTGTGTGACTTACTAGGCTCATCACTAATTGACAATGAGACATAATATCAACTCTTAATATCATCAGAACTCTTTCTTACCATAAATGATTTCTCTAAATCATTTTATGCACCTCATAGACCATGGTTAACACCTAGCATAGCATGCCATGGCCACCCAATTAGTAATAAGGTTTACGTTAAATGAACCTATAATCATATGTTACCATGCACTAGAATCTCTCTGTTACAAAATCCCAATTCGAGCTGGAGTCATGGTTTATGTCAAACCCCATTTGCTATGAATATTATGTTTTCTTTTAATTCCAATTCTTGATTAAAAAGATTTTCTCATCAGAAACTCTTTTCTGAATAAATCTATATGTCCTGGCCAGGAACTTGAAACATCAAGAACAATTAAATTAACATAGGATTTTATCCCTATTTACTTAGGGTAACAGATTCCATTTTGATCAACACCTACCTCCATATATAACTAGTAGGAGCAAACACATGCCCATTTACCCATACACAGTACAAGTATGAAAGCAGTATCAAACTCAAACCACCTATATACAAAATAACTGTGCTATCTCAAGTCTAAAGATTATATGCACTGATATGATTTATGATAATGCATTGACAAGAGTAAACTCCATGTGCTTGTCATAAGTGTCACTAGTTCGGCCTACTTATCATGTATAAATGCCTATCATGTTTGTTATATGACATGAGACTCACCATTCCATCTTATTTATGAAGGAACGGAAGCGTGAAAAACACAAGATTATACCATTGAATTCAAAAATTTTCACCTAGGGTCACAAGCACCATGCAAGATTTATTTTTATCTATTTGATTTCAATGACAAACAACATATTAAAACTCTTTTAATATGTTTTTGGATCTGTATTTGCCATTTAAGATTTTAAAATTAATCAGATTAATTTTAGAACCCTAGATTAAATCAAGAACGATTACACTAACCTCTTGATGTGCTGCAGCGTGTCTGCGCCTTTGAGATTCGTCTTCAGGACACCAGATGTTGTCCCTCTAGCTTGTCCACACCAAGAACACCTATGGCAGCCCTTGAACAGCTTCTAAAGCCTTTTCTATTAATTAGAAATTCAAGTTCTGCCTTTTAAGAGATTAGAGATGCAAACAGGACACTAGAAACAATTTCTAGTGTTTTTAATTCAAGAGATTGATGGCTAATCTCTTTGAATTGATGAGAGATGAAGAGAAATAGCTGGAGAGGCTCAAAGTGGCGTGACAATTGAGAGGAGAGGCTGCTGGTTATGTTTTCTTTTCATAACCACACTTAAATAGCTAGGTTAACACATTAAACCCTTGCCACATGTCACCCTTTGATTAGCTCTAGGTTTAAGTGACCCAATTACATTGTGCCAAGTGTCAAACCTATATTTAATCTTGATTTTAATCATCTTACATGATTAAAAAAACATTTGGCAAGCTTATGTGTAATCCCATGTGTCACCATCTCATGGTGCCACGTGTCACACTGCAAAATGACCAAAATGCCCCTATGTCTTAATTTTGAGTTCTTAACCCAAAATAATTATTTTCTTCTTCTAATTAATTTATATCAAATATAAATTAATTAATTAATCTCTATTAATTAATTTCTCATCAATTAAATTCATATTTAAACACTTTAAATATAAATTTAATTTATACTACACATCCAATAATCTAGATTTGGTTTCAAGTCATGCTAGGGACTTTGCAATTTAATTGCAAACCAAATCTATTTAATTAATCAATTAAACTCTTTAATTAATTAATTAAATCATATTTAAATAGGTGATAACTTGTGTATGTGTGTGACTTACTAGGCTCATCACTAATTGGCAATGAGACATGATATCAACTCTTAATATCATCAGAACTCTTTCTTACCATAAATGATTTCTCTAAATCATTTTATGAACCTCATAGACCATGGTTAACACCTAGCATAGCATGCCATGGCCACCCAATTAGTAATAAGATTTACCTTAAATGAACCTATAATCATATGTTACCATGCACTAGAATCTCTCTCATACAAAATCCCAACTCAAGCCGAGTCATGGTTTATGTCAAACTCCATTTGCTATGAATATTATGTTCTTTTAATTCCAGTTCTTGATTAAAAGATTTTTCTCATCGAAACTCTTTTCTCAATAAATCTATCTGTCTGGCCAGAACTTGAAAACATCAAGAACAATTAAATGAACATAGGATTTTATCTCTATTTACTTAGAGGAATGATTCCTTCTTGATCAACACCTACCTCCATATATAACTAGCAGAGCCAACACATGCCCATATACCCATACATAGTACAAGTATGAAAGCAGATCAAACTCAAACTACCTATATACAAGATAACTGTGCTATCTCGTGTCTAAAGATTATATGCACTAATATGATTTATGACAAAACATTGACAAGAGTAAACTCCATGTGCTTGTCATAAGTGTCACTGGTTCGGCCTACTTATCATTTATAAGTGCCTATCAAGTTTGTTATATGGCATGAGACTCACCATTCCATCTTATTTACATCTCATATAAATAACTTGGGAACAAACATGAATACAATCTTTCTGGATAAGTCATGTCCTTATTATGAAGTATCCTCGATTGTGAACCTATTTATGATACTTTGTGCTAGAAATATTGTCACTCATATTCTTAACAACTTAAGAATAATATTTCTAACAAAATATCAATGGACCTTTTCTATTACACATAAATATATTATGTAAACGGAAAAGTGGAAATGCCTTTTATTATTAAAAATATGTACAAGATACATACTAAATGATATGCTCTAGGGCATACTACTAACAATCTCCCACTAGCACTAGAGCCATTCATTACAATATCTTAGACCTATCTTCTCAAGATGTCGGTCTAACTGAGTCCGTGACATAGGCTTAGTGAATGGATCACCGGATTTTCACCGATGCTATTTTCTGCATGGCTACATCGCCGCCCAACTATTTCTCCGATAATGTGGTAACGCCTTTCTATGTGTTTGGATTTCGTGAGACCTTGGTTCCTTAGCTCAGAGGATCGCTCCATTGTTGTCACAGGTAATGGAACCGCTGACTCAATGGAAGGAACTCTGTAAGTTCTGTCATGAACTTCTTTATCCAAACAGCCTTTGCAAGATCTCGATGCAAAGAATATACTCGACCTCGTGAGTGGAATCTGCAATGTGCTCGCTTGGAACTCTTCCAACCGATCGCACCTCCATTACAAATGAACACATATCTAGAGGTAGACTTTCTATCATCGATATTTGATTGGAAATCGTAATCGTGATAACCATCCAATTGCAAGTCTCCACCTCCATAAATCAAGAATAAATCCTTAGTTCTTCTTAAGTACTTAAGAATATTCTTGACAGCTATCCAAGTGTTCCAAACTGGATTGGATTGATACCTGCTAGTCAAACTAATAAAGATATGCGATATCCGCCTAGTACACAACATTGCATACATTAAACTTCCAATAGCCAAGCATATGGAATCCTGCCATCTTATCTCTTTCTTCGGTGTCTTTGGAGACATCTCTTTAGAAAGGTGGATACCATGTCTCACTGGTAACAATCCTCTCTTGGAATCAAGCATGTTAAACCTCTTTAACACCTTTTCCAAGTATAGACTTTGGGATAAACCAATTATTCTTTTCGCTCTATCTCTATAGATGCGAATCCCAAGAATATAGGTTGCCTCCCCTAAGTCTTTCATGGAGAATGTATTTGACAACCATACCTTTATAGTCGTCAACATACCTGTATCATTACCCATCAACAGTATGTCATCCACATATAAGACAAGGAAAGTGATAGCACTGTCACTAACCTTCTTATATACACATGGCTCATCCTCATTTTTGATAAAACCAAAAGATTTAATGGCTTCATCAAAACGGATGTTCCAACTCCTCAACGCTTGTTTCAACCCATAAATGGATCGCTTTAGCTTGCATACCTTGGAACCATCTTGGGATTCAAATCCCTTAGGTTGTTCCATGAAAATGTTTTCTTCAATGTATCCATTGAGAAAAGCTATTTTGACATCCATCTGCCAATCTCATAATCATAGTATGCAGCTATTGCTAATAAAATCCTAATTGATTTAAGCATGGCAACAAAGCAGAAAGTCTCCTCATAGTCTATTCCTTGCCTTTGGCGAAACCCTTCGCTACTAGCCTTGCCTTATAGGTCTCTACCTTTCCATCAGAACCAATTTTCTTCTTGAAAACCCATTTGTTCCCTATAGGTACAATACCTTTAGGTGGGTCAACAAGATCCCAAACTTGATTCTTATACATGGAATCAATCTCGGATTTCATAGCATCAATCCATTTTGAAGAGTCTATATCTGATATAGCTTCTTCATAGGTAAGTGGATCATCTCCATGATCTACTTCTTCATGAGTAGACAACTCTTGTTCTTCTTCATGAAGAAAACCATATCTCACCGTGGGTGAGATACCTGGTTGTTCTACGAGGAACAAATTGTAGATGTTTCATCAATGGGTATAGGTTGACTAGATGGATCTATATCCATCTGATCTGTTGGTTGGTCAGAATTCTCCAATTCTAACTCTATTTGCCTTCCTTTGCCTCCTTCTTGAACAAACTGTTGTTCAAGAAATATGGCATCTCTACTTATCACAACCTTTTTGTGAAGTAGGCAAATAAAAATAAAATCCAAAACTATCTTTTGGATATCCAACAAATCGACCTCTTTCTGATCTGGTCTCCAATTTATCAGTGTTTAGCTTTTTGATATAAGCTGGACAACCCTAAATCTTAACATGCTTAAGACTTGGTTTTCTTCCATGCCATATCTCATAAGGTGTGGAATAAACTGATTTTGATGGAATCCTATTCAGAATATACAAAGCTGATTCTAATGCAAATCCCCAAAAGGAGATTGGCATATCAGTATAGCTCATCATACTACGTACCATATCCAATAGGGTACGATTTCTCCTTTCAGATACACCATTCAGCTGTGGCATTCCTGGAGGAGTCAGCTGAGAAACAATGCCATGCTCTCTCAAGTATTCATCAAATTCAGTACTCAAATATTCACCTCCACGATCTGATCGAAGAGCTTTAATACTTTTTCCTGTTTGATTTTCTACTTCAGATTTAAATTCTTTAAACTTTTCAAAAGATTCATGTTTGTATTTCATCAAATACAAATACCCAAACCTTGATTTATCATCAGTAAAGGTAATAAAATAATGAAAACCCCCTCTAGCCATTTCTTTAAACGGACCACATACATCACTATGTATTAGTTCCAAAATATTTTCAGCTCTTAGCCCTTGTCCAACAAAGGGTGATCTAGTCATTTTGCCTTGAAGGCAAGATTCACAAGTTGGAGTAGGCTCAGAGCCCAATGAGGATAGAATCCCCATTTTCTCCAATTTTGCAATCCTATCTTCTGCAACATGACATAACCTTAAGTGCCAAATATATTTTGAACTTGAGTTGGTTTTCACCATGGCATTGTATTCTTTTAGATTGCTATACTCTGGCCAGTGGAAACACTTTCTTACTGGCAATGGAAACACTTTCCTATTGGCAATGGAAACACTTTCCTTTGCCTTTATCAGCTTTAGTCTTCCTTTTCTGCTTAGCTATTTTCTTGGAAGGACCAGGAATCTGAGGTTTCTTTTTCCTATTGCCCTTCTTCTTATTGGACTTTCCAGCAGAAGAAGATGCAACCAAAGCTACCTCTTTTCCTTTATTGCCTGGCATATTCTTTTGGGCAATAACCAGCATGTTGAGTAATTCAGCTAAGGTGCATTCCTGTTTAGTCATATGGAAATTTGTCACAAAATTCCCAAAAGACTCGTGAAGGGATCAAGGATCAAATCCGTTTGTAGTTGGAAATCCATGTTGAAGTCAAGATGTTCCAACTGCTCAATCAGCCGAATCATCTTGTGGACATGATCCCCAACATTCTGTCCCTCAGACATCCTCATACGGAATAGCTGTCTAGATATCTCATACCTAGCATTCCTGCTGTGCTCACCATACAACTCTTGTAGGTGAAGGAGGATCTCACTCGCACTCTGCATGTTCTCATGTTGCTTCAGTAACTCATTACTCATAGAAGCAAGCATGTAACACTTAGCTCTCATATCATGCTCCTTCCACTTGTCCAAAGTTTCATGTTCCTCTTGTGTGGCCTCCGGAGGTAAGGGACCAGAACATTTGAATCTAGAACATATCCTATATGTTCAAGGTTCAGACAAGTTTCAAATTTCTTAGCCAATCGCATGATTAGGTCCCACAACTGTTGTGATCAAGTATGCTTGCAAGGATATTGGATGGTGGTGGTTGTTTTGTGCTCATTTTTATCAGAAAATTAACTGCAGAAAATAACCAGATTAATTAGTAAATGTATCATGTAATTAACCAAAATGATTATGGTCTTTTAATCAAATTGGTCCTCCCACTAACTTAGCGAATCCTACACTTCCAAAGTAGAAAAAATAAATCCTAGTTGGATTGATTTCTAGTGGGTGATTGAATTCTTATAATTCTATTTATCATCCTCAGTTACATCCATTATTGGAATTACAATAAACTATAAGTGAGCAACTCCTTGCCCATCACATCTCATGTGAGGTTCAATCCTTTACCTAGCCCCTAATGCTCAAAATCTCAGGTACATCCATTATTGACTTATCTTGCATTAGTTAAGTTGATCCCATTGAGCCGAATTATGCAAATAATTTTAATGTCCTCAGGTACATCCAATATTGGCCACCAAACCATTTACATATTTACAACATCTCATGCTTAACAATTATTCTTAAGAAAATCTCTTAAATAAATTGCATCTTATGCAACTATTTAAAATTTCTTAAAATAATTGCCCCAATGGAGGGCTTATGTTATAATTACTTTAATTATACCATTTCCAACTTAATCATTTGTTTGGAAGATTTTATAGCCATCCTAATTACTATTAAGGTCTCACTTTGCACATTATCCATTTAGCATGCATATATCATATAATTGCATACATTCCCATACATCTCATGCATTCATGGATAAGCAGTAAATATGGTATGATCATGGACTTTCTAAGGGATTCAATTCTGAGCCACCAAGAATTGAATCAGGGCATTCCTAGGTGCATTTCATTTATTCATTTTACAAGAGTTGCTGAAGGAGTACATAATCAACACTTGATCTTGAATTCCTCCCACTGGTCCCACCAATACTCTTGACCTCCTTGAACTTCTTGCAATCCAATATTACATAGTAATCCTTGGCATACCAAGGCGAATTTACAAGAACTTAAATAAATGAAATTACAACCCAAAAATATTACAAACTTAATAATACATGCCCAAAATAAATTAAAATAAATTAATTAATTTACAATCCCAAAGAAACATAAAAGAAATAAATCCAATCACATTGGTCTTTTATAGTCCATGATCATCCATCATGCATATCACTATTTAACAATTAAATAAAACATACATACTTAAATTAAATTGAATATCTCATATTCAACTTAAAAATCCAGATTTGAATATGATTCAAATAAATTTAAAAATTCAGATTTGAATCTCATTCAAACAAATTTAAAAATTCAGATTTGAATCACATTCAAACAACTTCAAAAATTCAGATTTGAATCACATTCAAACATTTTTTAAAAAATTAGATTTGAATCACATTCAAATATTTTTTAAAAAATCAGATCTGAATTTTATTGAATCAATTTTAAAAAATCAGATTTAAATATGATTCAAACAACTTTAAAAATTCAGATTTGAATCACATTCAAACAACTTTTAAAATTCAGATTTGAATCACATTCAAACAATTTTTAAAATTCTGATTTGAATCATAATTTAATTGTGTGATTAAAACAACTAATTAAACACTTTAATTAGTCAAAGAATAGGCCTTAGATCATACAACAATTGCAGAATTAAAAGCCAAACCTTGAACCACCCAAGGAACCTTTGTTGCCGCCACCAATGGTGGCTTCACCATGTGTGCCGCCACATCTCATGATCCAACCAGCAATGAATCTCTTGATCTCATGATCAAACACACAATTAAATTATATAATCAACAATCTAAATGGCAAATATAGTGGCTCTGATACCAATTGAAGGAACGGAAGCGTGAAAAACACAAGATTATACCATTGAATTCAAAAATTTTCACCTAGGGTCACAAGCACCATGCAAGATTTATTTTTATCTATTTGATTTCAATGATAAACAACATATTAAAACTCTTTTAATATGTTTTTGGATCTGTATTTGCCATTTAAGATTTTAAAATTAATCAGATTAATTTTAGAACCCTAGATTAAATCAAGAACGATTACACTAACCTCTTGATGTGCTGCAGCATGTCTGCGCCTTTGAGATTCGTCTTGAGACACCGGATGTTGTCCCTCTAGCTTGTCCACACCAAGAACACCTATGGCAGCCCTTGAACAGCTTCTAAAGCCTTTTCTATTAATTAGAAATTCAAGTTCTGCCTTTTAAGAGATTAGAGATGCAAACAGGACACTAGAAACAATTTCTAGTGTTTTTAATTCAAGAGATTGATGGCTAATCTCTTTGAATTGATGAGAGATGAAGAGAAATAGCTGGAGAGGCTCAAAGTGGCGTGACAATTGAGAGGAGAGGCTGCTGGTTATGTTTTCTTTTCATAACCACACTTAAATAGCTAGGTTAACACATTAAACCCTTGCCACATGTCACCCTTTGATTAGCTCTAGGTTTAAGTGACCCAATCACATTGTGCCAAGTGTCAAACCTATATTTAATCTTGATTTTAATCATCTTACTTGATTATAAAAGATGTGGCTAGCTTATGTGTAATCCAATGTGTAACAATCTATTGGTGACACGTGTCACACGCAAAATGACCAAAATGCCCTATGTCTTAATTGTGAGTTCTTAACCCAAAATAATTATTTTCTTCTTCTAATTAATTTATATCAAATATAAATTAATTAATTAATCTCTATTAATTAATTTCTCATCAATTAAATTCATATTTAAACACTTTAAATATAAATTTAATTTATACTACACATCCAATAATCTAGATTTGGTTTCAAGTCATGCTAGGGACTTTGTAATTTAATTGCAAACCAAATCTATTTAATTAATCAATTAAACTCTTTAATTAATTAATTAAATCATATTTAAATAGGTGATAACTTGTGTATGTGTGTGACTTACTAGGCTCATCACTAATTGGCAATGAGACATGATATCAACTCTTAATATCATCGAACTCTTTCTTACCATATATGTTTTCTCTAAATCATTTTATGAACCTCATAGACCATGGTTAACACCTAGCATAGCATGCCATGGCCACCCAATTAGTAATAAGATTTACCTTAAATGAACCTATAATCATATGTTACCATGCACTAGAATCTCTCTCATACAAAATCCCAACTCAAGCCGAGTCATGGTTTATGTCAAACTCCATTTGCTATGAATATTATGTTCTCTTTTAATTCCAGTTCTTGATTAAAAGATTTTTCTCATCAGAAACTCTTTTCTGAATAAATCTATCTGTCCTGGCCAGGAACTTGAAAACATCAAGAACAATTAAATGAACATAGGATTTTATCTCTATTTACTTAGAGGAACAGATTCCTTCTTGATCAACACCTACCTCCATATATAACTAGCACGAGCCAACACATGCCCATATACCCATACATAGTACAAGTATGAAAGCGATCAAACTCAAACTACCTATATACAAGATAACTGTGCTATCTCAGGTCTAAAGATTATATGCACTAATATGATTTATGACAAAACATTGACAAGAGTAAACTCCATGTGCTTGTCATAAGTGTCACTGGTTCGGCCTACTTATCATTTATAAGTGCCTATCATGTTTGTTATATGGCATGAGACTCACCATTCCATCTTATTTACATCTCATATAAATAACTTGGGAACAAACATGAATACAATCTTTCTGGATAAGTCATGTCCTTATTATGAAGTATCCTCGATTGTGAACCTATTTATGATACTTTGTGCTAGAAATATTGTCACTCATATTCTTAACAACTTAAGAATAATATTTCTAACAAAATATCAATGGACCTTTTCTATTACACATAAATATATTATGTAAACGGAAAAGTGGAAATGCCTTTTATTATTAAAAATATGTACAAGATACATACTAAATGATATGCTCTAGGGCATACTACTAACAATTTATATCTCATATAAATAACTTGGGAACAAACATGAATACAATCTTTCTGGATAAGTCATGTCCTTATTGTGAAGTATCCTCGATTGTGAACCTATTTATGATACTTTGTGCTAGAAATGCTGTCACTCATATTCTTAACAACTTAAGAATAGAATTTCTAACAAAATATCAATGGACCTTTTCTATTACACATAAATATATTATGTAAATGGAAAAGTGAAAATGTTTTTTATTAATAAAATATGTATAAGATACATACTAAATGATATGCTCTAGGGCATACTACTAACAATCTCCCACTAGCACTAGAGCCATTCATTACAATACCTTAGACCCATCTTCTCAAGATGTCGGTCTAACTGTGCTTGTGACAAAGACTTAATGAATGAATCAGCTGGATTTTCAGCTGATGCTATTTTCTACATGGCTATATTGCCTTGCCCAACTATTTCTCTGATAATGTGGTGGTGCCTTTCTATGTGTTTGGATTTCTGCTGAGACCGGGGTTCCTTATATCCAAACATATTCTTTTGTAGCATCTGATGCAGCAATATACTCAAATTTCTGTAGTGGAATCTGCAAATGCACTGTTTGGAACTCTTCCAACTGACTGCACCTCCATTACAAATGAACACATACCCAGAGGTAAACTTTCTATTATTGATATCCGATTGGAAATCAGAATAAGTATAACCATCCAATTGTAAGTCTCCAAATCCATATATCAAGAATATGTCCTTAGTTCTTCTCAAGTACTTAAGGATATTCTTAACAGCTATCCAGTGTTCCAAACCTGGATTAGATTGATACCTGTTAGTCAAACTAACAGCATATGCGATATCCGGCCTAGTACACAATATTGCATACATTAAACTTCCAATAGCCGAAGCATATGGAATCCTAGCTATTTTATCTCTTTCTTCAGGTGTCTTTGGAGACATCTCTTTAGAAAGGTAGATACCATGTCTCACTGGTAACAATCCTCTCTTGGAATCAAGCATGTTAAACCTCTTTAACACCTTTTTCCAAGTATAGACTTTGAGATAAACTAATTATTCTTTTCGCTCTATCTCTATAGATGCGAATCCCAAGAATATAGGTTGCCTCCCCTAAGTCTTTCATGGAGAATGTATTTGACAATCATACCTTTACAGTTGTCAACATATCTGTGTTATTACCCATCAATAGAATGTCATCCACATATAAGATAAGGAAAGTGATAGCACTGTCTTATATACACATGGCTCATCCTCATTTTTTATAAAACCAAATGACTTAATGGCTTCATCAAAGCGGATGTTCCAACTCCTCGAAGCTTGTTTCAACCCATAAATGGATCGCTTTAGCTTGCGCACTTTGGAACCATCTTGGGATTCAAAACCTCTAGGTTATTCCATGAAAATGTTTTCTTCAATGTATCCATTGAGAAAAGCTGTTTTGACATCCATCTGCCAAATCTCATAATCATAGTATGCAGCTATTACTAATAGAATCCTAATTGATTTAAGCATGGCAACAGGCAAGAAAGTCTCCTCATAGTCGATTCCTTGCCTTTAGCGAAACCCTTTCGCTACTAGCCTTGCCTTATAGGTCTCTACCTTTCCATCAGAACCAATTTTCTTCTTGAAAACCCATTTGTTCCCTATAGGTATACCTTCATATGGGTCAACAAGATCCCAAACTTGATTCTTATACATGGTATCAATCTCAGATTTCATAGCATCAATCCATTTTGAAGAGTCTATATCTGATATAGCTTCTTTATAGGTAAGTGGATCATCTCTATGATCTACTTCTTCATGAGTAGACAACTCTTGTTCTTCTTCATAAAGGAAACCATATCTAACTGGTGGGTGAGATACCCTGGTTGTTCTATGAGGAATAGCTGTAGATGTTATATCAATAAGTGTAGGTTGACTAGATGGATCTATATCCATCTGATCTGTTGGTTGGTCAGAATTCTCCACTTCTAACTCAATTTGCCTTCCTTTGCCTCCTTCTTGAACAAACTGTTGTTTAAGAAATGTGGCATCTCTACTTATCACAACCTTTTGTGATGTAGGCAAATAAAAATAGTATCCAAAACTATCTTTTGGATATTCAACAAATCGACCCTTTTCTGATCTAGTTTCCAATTTATCAGTATTCAGCTTTTTGATATAAGCTGGACAACCCCAAATCTTAACATGATTAAGACTTGGTTTTCTTCCATGCCATATCTCATAAGGTGTGGAAGAAACTGATTTTGATGAAATCTTATTCATAATATATAAAGCTGATTCTAATGCAAATCCCCAAAAAGAGATTTGCATATCAGTATAGCTCATCATACTACGTACCATATCCAATAGGATATGATTTCTCCTTTCTGATACACCATTCAACTGTGGCGTTCCTGGAGGAGTCAGCTAGGAAACAATGTCGTGCTCTCTCAAGTATTCATCAAATTCAGTACTTAAATATTCACCTCCACGATCTGATCGAAGAGCTTTAATACTCTTTCGTGTTTGATTTTCTACTTCAGATTTAAATTCTTTGAACTTTTTAAAGGATTCATGTTTGTATTTCATTAAACACAAATACCCAAATCTTCATTTATCATCAGTAAAGGTAATAAAGTAATGAAAATCACCTCTTTCCTTAAATGGACCACATACATCACTATGTATGAGCTCTAAAATATTTTCAACTCTTAGCCCATGTCCCACAAAGGGTGATCTAGTCATTTTGTCCTGAAGGCAAGATTCACAAGTTAGAGTAGGCTCAGAGCCTAATGAAGATAAAATCCCCATTTTCTCCAGTTTTGTAATCCTATCTTCTGCAACATGACCTAACCTTAAGTGCCAAATATATTTTGAACTTGAGTTGATTTTCACCATGGCATTGTATTCTTTTAGATTGCTTACATTAGATTTGTATTTAACTTTATTATCTAAAAAAAAAAGTCCGTCATGCATAAAAGCCAAATCAACATATTTATTTTGAAAATAAATATTACAAACATCATTTATGAACTGAAATTCATAACCACCTCTAGTTAAACTAGATATAGAAATGATGTTCTTAAAAGCATCAGGTACATGCAAAACCTTATTTAAATACAAAACATGTCCACACATGTATAAAGATTTAGATCATCTATGTTGACACCATAGTTTGGTCGATCCCCGAAATCAGAAGACTTAGAAATCGATCTCCAAGGCCAAATCCATATATCATTCAATCACATTTCCGATCTCTCTGTCATTCGACCACATTTTCAATCTCTCCTAAAAAATAATCGAATCAATACCAAGTCCCCATGTCATTTAAAGCCTCACCGATCTATCAAACCAATTGTCAAGTTCCCTGATCAGTCAACTATATTTCCGATCTTTCTTATCAAACGAGATTGAACCAACATTAAGCCTTCGTGCCACCAGTCTTATTGCCGATCTCTCATTTAAAAGTTTGGAAATAATAACGTTAAGGTTTCGATCCAGTTTAATGATGATCCCGATCTTTAGTGTTCAAGTCAAATTTCCAATTTTAATCAAGTCCCGTTTAGCGTTGGTTCCCTGCCGATCTCATGCTTATTGTGTTTTCTGACCTCTTACACTTAGATCAATAATCACTTTTAGTTGTTGATTTAATATGCTCAGACAATCAAGTGCTTATGCAATTTAGAGATTTTCCGATCACATCCATTCATTAAATAAAAGGGGAACCTTCATTTCATTTAAAATTTGTACAAGTCATTCGGTTGGAGGATCACCCCCAGCCTGATCTACATTTTGCTCGCTTCCTCTTTCACCCTCAGCCGCCTCCTCACTATCCTCACCTTCATCCTGGGGAGCCAGATCTACCATCCAAGAGAAGTCCTCCTCGGGATATCGCTTCCTGAGCTCGGCTAAGAGATCCCTATGAGCGTTCACATAAGCACCGGCCTCCCTTGTCATCGCCTCTTCTTCTTTTGCTCTGAGCTCCTCAGTTAGATGAGCAACTTCACCAGCTCGGAGCGCCCAAACTTCTTCAAGAACATGATCTCGCTCAGCCAGAACTTGAGCCTGCTCGGCCAGCTTATCCTCATAGAACTTCATTCGCCCCTCAATTTCAGATATGTATTTCTGAGCAGATGAAAGTTGGGATCGGAGGGAAGCCACTTCATGACCCATATTCTCGACCTCCTTACCCAGACGGTGAGCCTTCTCCCGGACAATGTACTGGTTCACCAAACACTCCACGTTCAGGCTCATAGACCGGGTCAGGATGTTATCAAGATTGTCCGGGGACAGCCTATCTCGATCTTCTCAAAGGCAGATTGAGGCACCCAAAACCTTGGCTAAGCCCGGATTCTCCCGAACAGTCCGGTTCTTCTCCAGCGAGTTGATCAAAACTTGAGCGCCTCGGGAAAGGGTCCTCACGGGAGGTTGAGAAGGACCCCCTACCACGCTCGAAGCGACTGGAGGAGATGGAGGCGGCTCTTCTTGGCGAGGAGGAGATCGGACCACTTCTATGATCAGCGGTCCCAAGGGTTGAGAAGAGCCTCCTTGTATTTCCCCGGGCTGATGACCGGGCGTTTGCAGAGCCTCAGCCCACTTCATCTCCCGTACTTTCCAAGAGATCTCTCTCTTCCGCTTCCGGCTCTCCTTGGAAGCTTCGCTGCTTGCCATACCTGCACAAAGAAGAGGTCAGTGAGATCGCTAAGGTCCAAAGATCTGAGATATAGAAAATACCGATGCCGAGGTCAGAGAGCTGAAGCCCGCGATCTTGGCCGGTGACCAGCTGCATAGTCCAATGATGCAGCTCGGCCGTTACTGCGTGCAAACAAGAGAACTTCTCTCGGGCCGCCTGATCTTTCAGCTTCATCGCCATCAGGCCTTCTTCCCTATTTAGGGTGATGCGCTTCGGAAGTAAGGGGCCCTGGTGCAGCCAGCTGCATGGGAAACCCTCGAAGCCGTTCGGAATTTTGCTCCTCAGGATAAAGAAGCGATTCTTCCAATTCTTCAGGGAGGAAGGCAAATCGGTGAAAAGCCCACAATGAGGTTTCGCTTGGAAGAACCAATACTCGTCATCCTTTCGACGAGTTAGCCTATGTAGTTCGGCGAACACCTTAGTTGTAGGTCTGATCCCTTTAGCTCGGCAAAGGCCTCTGAAGGCTACTAGGATCCGCCAGGAGTTCGGGTGAACTTGGGCTATGCACACTTGGTGAAATTTTAGGACTTCCTTAAAGAAGTCATCGAGAGGGAACCGCAGCCCCGCTTTTAATTGTTCCTCGTATGCCATGATCATATTGTTCTCTTCGAAGAAGTGATCGGCTCGAAGATCGCCGTGACACTTAATGAGTTCGTATGAATCAGGCCAGATTTTATACTCCCAGTTGAACGACTGCAGGTCGGTCTCCTGCAGGATTGATGGCAGCTCGTCCATAGGAAGATTTTCTCTCCCTGAAGAATGTACATGCCTTGATGGTGCTGCTTGCCCCCGAGCTGGAACGGAGACCCGAGGAGGTTCAGGTCGCACGCTTGGTCCGACCACCTCCACTTCATCAGACGACCACGAGATCTGAACGGAAGGGGGGCTTGCCGCTCTCTGACCCTCGGCGCCACTCATTTTCAAAGGAAATAGAGAATTTAAACTAAAAGAAGGATCAAAACCCTTACCGGACCTTGATCGGTGTCGGAAGAACTTGAGAAAACGAGAGAATTTTGAAGTTGTTCGCGAGAGGCTGAAAATGACATAAGGGAGCAACTGGCTAACCCTTCCCCTATTTATACCCGTCCGAGCATTTAATGCTCATGATGTCCCAAGCGGCGCATCGGTTAACGAGATCTGCCAGCCTTTTCTGACACGTCTCATGAATATTCTGGAAATTCCATAAAGAGATCGGCTAACTAGAGAGCGGCAGATTAAGGTGTTTTGAATTACGGATCGGATAAGGGTCATTCAAATTAAGAGTCGAATTGGGTAAATACTTCAGAGATCGAAAAATAACCAATGGAATAATAATAAAATGATAATTGACAAAATAAAATTTTTATTTCCAAAAGGTCGGATTACATCATTTAGGCGATCTCCAGAGATCGAATTACATTAAAGGTTGGATTACATCATTTGGGCAATCTCTAGAGATCGGATTACATTAAAGGTCTGATTACATCATTTGGGCAATCTCTAGAGATCGGATTACATTAAAGGTCTGATTACATCATAGGGGCGATCTCTAGAGACCGATGGAACATCCTATCTAAAAGGCCTATGTCAAAGCCTAGTCTCGTGACTGATTCAAAAGATGTGTTTGACCAGGAGACCAGCTGTCGACATCGGATAGATGTACAGCTCAGATGGGGGGACTATGACTCTCATGAGAATGAGAGAGGTCGTCATCAAAGTTACCGCTCGAAACCGAGCCGCTGTCGGAACACCCAGTGTGGTGAGGAGCCAGACGAACGTCAAGGGGCAGTCACCGGTGTTAAGGGGAATATTAGCAGTCTTCTCGCCCAAAATCAGTTTGCCATTTGTATCGGTCGAACGATTCGAGATCAATGAGATCGAGGTCCTCGACCAAGGTCGGTAAATTAGTCCGGTTCTTTCACGGTCATAAAATGAGGTTATCATAATTCCCCGTTCACCAGGATCGTAAATTTTTAGGCAAGGAACGAAGAGGGCAACCGGAAAAAGATCAAAAGCGGTTATCATGTCCGGGATTGTTGTCGGAGCAGCTAGAACAGGAAAATGAGGAAAAAAGGGGAGAAAATCAAATGCAGAAGGTTTCCCTGTTGAAGGTATATATAGAGGAGGTCCGAGCATTTATTGCTAAGCAGAAAATGAAGCAGACGCCTCGAGAATCGAGGGAAATAAGTACTTTGACTAGACTGGACTCGATAAAGGAGAAGACCGGAGTGATAGAGATCGGAAGAGGGGAGGCCGGCATGAAAGATCGAAAAAGGAGCGTGTTAGGAAGATCGAAAAGGAGAGGAGGTCGGATAGCAAAGAGAATAAGACAACTTCCGCTAACTGTCGTCGTAATCAGAGCCGAGGTAGTTAAAGCGTTGCAGACGAGATCCCCACCACACGCCTCAGAATCGCCCACATTACTAACAAGTGCCAGAGTATGTCATGACAGTGCTGTACATCCTAATCCCCACCGTTGATCTCATTTGTAAGGATGAGCCCGGAGCCCTAGGATCAAAGAAGAAGACGACAAGACTGGCGCCTTTTATTCCCAGCTCTCGGATCGCCCTGGACAGGAAAATTAGGGACCGTCAGATTAGAAGAGAAAAAGGACAAATGTTCTGAAAAGATCTCAGGCGTTCGTCTTGATTCTCTTTAATTCCCAACCATCAGATCGTGTCCTTTAAAATCCTAACCTTCCATCTCCCTCAAAGAGAATCCTAACCCTTCATTGGGAGCACCCGGTCCCTATAAATACCTGCATGAAAACTATAACAAAGAAAAAAAAAGGAAAAAAGAAAGGAAAAATAGTGAATATAGCGGAAGGACTCTGAAATTTAATTTAGTTCGTTATTCTGCTATTTTCGAGCTTTCATAAGAAAAACTTTTGAAACTAGTTTTCTGAAGTATTTTCTTGCAAAAGGGATTTTTGAATACTGAAACCCTTCATTTTCAGTTCGTTCATTATCCTGTGACACTCTCACTTTCTGTCTTTGTTATCTTTATTTCCACTCCCGTTGCCCAAGCTCAACTTCATTCAAACTCGGTTATTTTGACCTGACTGCATTTTAGCAAGGTATCCTTCATTTCAAAGTGAACCTTAGTCCTCTGGCTATCAACCCGCAATCCTATTACGTTTTGTGATTCCGCAGTTAGTTTAGTAGATTCGACTCCCTACAGGTGAGTGCTCAGACCGCAGCTTTATCAAGTGTTCATTTTATTTTACGTATTTCCTTTATTTTTATGTTTGTAATTTTCACTAAGTTTATAATGCATTAAAAAATGCGAAGAAGGTCACTCTCAAGTTTACTTCTTTGTTAATCAGTCCATTCTTTTGTTAATCTTTGTTACTTCTAAATGCAAGAGTTCTAGTCCTGAGTAGCGTATAAGTAGTTGGATAAAATGTAGGTAACTGTATCTTAAGCGTTTCTTTAAAATAATAGAAGGTCTGAATAACAAGTCAGGAAAATAGTAAAGTTGAGTAACTAGACTAACACAGAAGATAATTGGGTAAAACGTCATAAGGCTGAATAAAACCAAATCTAAGATAAATAAATGGAATAGATCGGGTATCAAAAGGTATTGGTATGGCGACCACATAGGAGGTCGGAAAATTCAGTCTAGTATCCCCTGTCTAGTCACGAGGTACCAAGGAGTTAAAAGAAGCCTTATTCCGACCCCCGGCATCTTTGAATGTCAGAACCCTTAGTCTTAGGCTCTTATGATGTGTGGCTGTAATCAAATTTCGATAGGTCGGAAAAGTCCTTATCCGACTCCCATTAAAATAAAAGAGATCGGAGGAGAGTTCTTATCCGATTCTCACCTAAAAATTTTAACAAATATTTTAAAAGAGATCGGAGGAGAGTTCTTATCCGATTCTCAATCCTAAAAATTTTAACAAATATTTAAAAAGAGATCGGAGGAGAGTTCTTATCCGATTCTCACCTAAAAATTTTAACAAATATTTAAAAGGAGATCGGAGGAGAGTTCTTATCCGATTCTCACCTAAAAATTTTTAATGAATACTTAAAAAAGATCGGAGGAGAGTTCTTATCCGATTCTCACCTAAAATTTTAACAAATATTTAAAAAAAGATCGGGGGAGAGTTCTTATCCGATTCTCAATCCAAAATTTTAACAAATATTTAAAAAGAGATCGGAGGAGAGTTCTTACCCGATTCTCAATCCAAAACTCTAATAAGTACTTAAAAGAGATTGGAGGAGAGTTCTTATCCGATCCTCAATCCAAAATTCTAATCTAAAAGAGATCGGAGGAGAGTTCTTATCCGATTCTTAAATTGAATTCTAACAAATATGCAAAATGACCCCTTAAACAAAACTGATATGCAACAATAACTCACTGAGGGTCGACCCATTTATTTATGTATCTGGGTAACCCAAATCGGTGAAAAATCAAATATTCCCTTTTACCAAGAGGATTAACATCTCCGTTCGAACCTCCTAACTATCAATTCTAGTTTATAAAGAGCTTGAAGTTAAATCTGCTTACCCTCATTGAGGGACGAGGTGGGGTGCCTAACACCTTCCCCACCCGTTTACGGACCCCGAACCTAGAATCTCTGTTTTTGAAGTGGTTTCATTTTAATTTATTTTCGCAAATGGTTTTCTTTAATTTCCCTCAAAATTAAAGTGGTGACTCCTCATTCTTTCCCACTTCGGTGAGGGTTCGTTCAGGCGACCGCAAAACCCCTTGCGATGACTTGGCGACTACTGGGACCTGACTTTCTTCAACCTCGCTACTGCAGGTCCAAAAGCAGATTTATTTTTATGTTCATATAAACTATTTTATATTTAAATAGGTACAATTTACGAAACTCGAAAACCTTATTCTATTAATGTTTGTTATTTCCGCTAACCGCTTTGTTTATTTTTGTTTTATATCCTACAGCATTCTCCGTCTAAAAGGAAAATAAAATCCTCAGATTGGGAAGAGGTAAAGGTGTCCCTTCACACACTGAACACTCACACGATGTCCTCACACACTTCAGCCCTATACCCGGGCTTTCTTACCCTTTTAGGAAAATAGGAAGGGGTCATGTAGCGGTACCCGTGGGTTTTACCCCGTTAGTATCCGTGAAGGCTTCTGCTCAGATTGAAACTCGTTCTATCTATTGTGATACCCGTGGAACTTTCCCGACAGTAGCATGGGGATAGAATGGGGCTCTACTGTTTACAGTAGGGGCAATTTGGGAACCTTTGGCTTTTAAAAAATTAAACCTTGAGCTAAACTGTCACGATAGCTAGAAGCCGTAGCAAGCTACCTTATAAGATAGAACTATCCAATTAGGTAGCACCTAGCCGGTACTAGGACTCTCCTTATTTTAGGATAAAAGGGGCATACTTACTCTTACCCTATTTTGCTTATGTTTTATTTTCATTTTGAGGGTAATCTTGAATCATACTGTTAAGAAAACCTACACACTTTCCTACTTTGATAAATGTGTAGGTGTCACTCAGCCAACAGTATGATTCAAGACTACCTGAATTTATCCTGCTAACAAATCTTTCCTGCAGGCATCACCAAAATAAGGTCTGTAAAAGGATAAGCATCATTTTTAATATGGTATCCTCGAGTCAGTCGACAGAAGAAGTTCTTAAATCAGAACAGAATGCTAAACCATGGCCCAAAACGCCTAATAGTCCAGTGCCTCCACAAAGTAATAATAGCTCATTACCTCCATTGGACCTGAGCAAAATTGAGGTCAGAATGAACAGTCTCGAGGGTCTGGCCAATGGTTGGAAGTCATTTCCCAATCAGGTCAAAGCACAATTTGAGAAGAGATATGGGAGGATTGCAACCTTGATACGAGTTAAAATTCAAGTCCCGGCATTAAAGGCCATGTTGCCAGTGTGGAATCCTAAGTATGGGGTGTTCTCTTTCAACGACATCGATACTGCTCCCACTATGGAAGAATATCAAGCATTGCCAGAAATTCCTTATGCAGCACAGAATCGAATCTACATACACCTCGAGCATAGGCAGACCTGGAAACGGTTCGCACATATGCCAGAAGAAGCAAAGGCGAGGGAAACTGTCAAAGGGAACACGCATGGATGGTATTGGACTTATCTCAAGAAGTGGTTGGATCAATGCATCCAAGATGAACAGTGGAATCAAGCTGCATTGATGCTCGCTTTAGCAATCTACGGCCTGATCTTGTTCCCTGGACCTTCCGGAATCATAACCTACGGCGTTGTGGAAATGTTCTGGGCAGTAGAGAAACAGAAAGTCAACCCGATACCGGCGATTCTTGCAGAGACTTTGTTGACTCTCACCTATTGTAGACGACGAGGCAAGGGATCCGTTAAATGTTGCCCTCAATTATTATACCTCTGGATCATCAGTCACATATGTCCTGTAGAGACGAAAGGATTGACTTGGTACCTTGACCAGCCTCTCATTGAGAAAATGACTAGACTAGTAATCAACCCAAAGGATGAGTTGCAGTGGTAAAAATGGATTTTGAGCTTCAAGAGCCATGACTACTACTGGAGGAAATTGTGGACGCCGGGTCAATCCATTTTGGTCGGCACGGGGGGTAATCAATCAGTATCCCTAATCGGAGTGACTGGATACACAAGTTACACTCCGGCATTAGTAATGAGACAATTCGGCTCAACACAGTTCAGAATCAACATTGAAGAATACCACCAAGGCCATTTCTACCATGAGCTCAAGGAAGAGGAAGGGTTGAAAATAGCTCGCAGATCTTGGGAAAACATCGCTCTGATAGAGAGGTCGCTTAAAGGCCTGAGTGCCACGGGCGATTATCTTAAATGGAGGGCTGACAGAGATCAAGAACATTTGACTGCAGATCCAACAAAACCCGAAGACAGCAACCCTCGTCGAAACGCCCTTTCAGAAGAAGATGGTGATTGTTTAGCCGACTCCCTACAAAAGGCAAACACTGAAAACTCACAACTGCAAGAACAAATAAAACAATTGGAGGACCAACAGCAGATCCTCAAAAGAAAAGTAAGAAGACTCAGGGAAGAGGCAAGAACCGAAAAGATGGGGTTCGAAGAGCAAGAGATACAGTGGGAAAAGGAAAAAAGCTCTCTCCAAGCTATAATAAAAGAAGCAGAAGTACAGAATAGCAAGCTTCAGGAGAAAATGAAATATCAGGAAATACTCATGGAAGAATATAAACAAGAAAGCAAAAAGAATAAGCTTGAACTAAAGGAACAAGCACTGCTTATCAACGATATTCTGAAAGAATGTGCTAAAGAAAGGAAGGAAAAAGAGAGACAAGCTGCTCTCTATCAGGAGCTGAAAGAGAATGTTGACCAGCTGGAGAGAATGATAGCACAGGGAAAACAAGAACTCCTACCTGAATCCGAATATGCTCTGAAAGCGTTCAACCCTGCCAGACAGGAAGAAAGGTTATATGAGTATCTCAGAAAATGTCATCTCATTATAAAGAACCTCCCTGAGCTTAGGCCGATGTAAAGAATGCTGTGTATGAATTATTCAGTTAATAGAATGATTTTTGGGCCATTGTTTAGCAAAATTATGAATGAATAGTATAACTCCTGTAGGAACCCCCTCGCTAGGGTTATGCGAAAAATTGGATGTGCCATATGGACAGGTATCATAGATGCGCATTCAATCCAGTCATTCACAGTCAGACTATCGAACGATGCCATGATAAAATTGATGCAATTATCCTTCTGCAGATTTCATTTTGGATCCCAAATGCCACTGTATCCTTTGTTCGAACCAGGACCTTTAGTTTTTTTTACGAAATTCAAAATTCATTAAAAGCTTTTTTTTTACTTCCCTACAAAAAATCAACATTGCTTCAAACAGAGCAAGTCTGACCAGACACGCTGTTCAACCCAGACGAGTGTACTTAACAAGATCACGAACAAGAAGGTTAATGGAAGACCAGGAACAAGTTCAGAACCTACAAGGGCAAGTGTCCGAGCTGAAAGATCAGGTCTCAGAACTTATGAGACTAATGAGGGAGATGTCCCAGAATAGACCTGCTTCAGAACCTAACTTACCGCTACCTCCCCCACCACCTACAACAATTGATCCTCATCAGGCTTCAACCTCTTTTACCTTTCAGTCACCTATCCCGGATCCGACAATCATTGTCAACCCGGCTACCATAAATAATGACCTACCTTTCTCCCATTACCCAGCCGTCTCAAATGCCGACCCATACCCTTCAATACTAATTCCTCCAATTCACTCCACCCCTCATCTCCCAACTGGGGGAGCATTTCATGCAGTAGGAGGAGAAAATAGGACCAGGGAAAATGAGAAGCTGTCTGCTCTAGAGGAGAGATTGAGAGCAATAGAGGGGCTGAACATGTATAGTTCAGTCGATGTGGCGTCACTGAGATTGGTGCCAGACGTGGTGGTACCGCCCAAGTTCAAAATCCCGGACTTCGACAAGTATACCGGGAACTCAGACCCCCGCATTCACCTGGCAACCTACATTGCCAAAATGTCTGCCTTGACAGAAGATGACAGACTTCTCATCCATTTCTTTCACGAGAGTCTCTCCGGGGCAGCCCTGAGATGGTGCATACAGTTGGACAGGAGCAAACTGTGCTCCTGGAAGGATTTGGCTGATGCTTTCCTGGAGCAGTATAAATTTAACTGCGATGTAGCCCCCACGGGGAGAGATCTCCAAAACCTGGTGCAGAGAGACAAGGAAAGCTTCAAGGAATATGCCCAGAGATGGAGAGAAAAGGCTGCAGAAGTATATCCTCTGGTGACCGACAATGAACTATGCTCCATGTTCATCGAGACATTGAAGGCTCCTTATTTCAATATGATGATTGGAAATACCTCCAACAGCTTCTCAGACATCATCCAAGCTGGTGAGAGAATAGAGGCCAACTTAAGGATGGGGCGACTGCAGGAGTTGGCTGAGAACCCTGTGAAGAAGATTGCCAGTTTTGGCAAGAAAAAGGAGGGTGATGTGCATTCCATCACCCGGCAGAATAATTACTCCCCGCTTCCTCAAAATAACTACCGACCATATCTTCCCCCTCATGGCCAAACCATTGCAAACGTTCCACCCCCTTTCCCAAATTATCCTCACCCACGCCCACAATATCCACCACCTACAAATTACCAGCCCAGACCACCTCCTCTTCCTGCTCAACCTAGACCACCCCAAAACAACCCGAGACCACCAAGAAACCCTGATCCACCTCTGCCCCTCCCACTCAGCGAAATATACCGATACCTCGTCGATATAAACCAGATAGTACCGGTTCCCCTTGACCCAATTCAGCCACCATACCCCAGGTGGTATGATGCCACTGCCCGTTGTGAGTATCATGGAGGGGCACAAGGGCACTCTACTGATAATTGTGGGGCACTTAGAGGGAGAGTGCACGCCCTGATCAGGAATGGGTGGCTGAAGATTGAGGGAAATGGTTCCCTCCCTAATGTCACCTCAAACCCATTGCCCAATCATGGTACGGGCAATGGTGCAAATATGATAGACTCATATGGAGAAGGGTTAACCCTTGAGGTAGATGAACTGATTCCTCACTTTGAGGAAATTTTTAGAATGGCCGTAGGGAAGGGTTATCTCCACCCTCAAGTACCAGAACCCGAAGATGGGGCAAGATGCCCCTATCATGGAAGGGCAGCTAACCACCAGCTGCAAAATTGTGAACAATTTAAGCAAGAGGTTCAGAACTTACTGTCCCTCAAAGTCTTAAGATGCCGAACGAGGTCAAAGATGGATAAGGGAGTAAATACAACCCGATTCAGCCAAAATGCTTCCACCTCCAAACACAAAATCACCTTTTCAGCCCCAACCTCCTCACCACTAGTAACAATTATCCGAACCCCGCCTCAGCTCACTGTCACAGACACCCATGCCATACCTTGGAATTATAACTTCCAAGTCTTCACCCAAGGAGCGTCAAGCAGTACATCGGCTCCTAATCTTGCTTCACCTTCAGCACCTCCGAAACCGTGCTTCACTCCTCATGAGCATTTTAAGATGACTTATGCCGGACCTACCAGCAGTAGTACTTCCCAACCTAATCCTCAGCCCGCCACTGCCACAAAATCTTCCCCGCTTGAATCAGAGGTTGAGTTTATAACCAGAAGTGGGAGATGTTACGGGTACGATGAAAAAGAAAAGAAGAGAGGGAAAGTAAAAATGGGAGAGTCACAGAAGAGTACACAAGAGGAGGTTGAGAAAACAGAGGAAGTAGAACCTACCGGACTAAGAGAGGAAGAGGAGTTGTTGCTTCAAATAATGAAGCAAAGTGAGTATGATGTGGTGGAACAGTTGAGAAAGACACCTGCTCGAATTTCACTGTTATCCTTGATTTTGAGCTCTGAGGTGCACCGTCAAGCCTTGCAGAAAATCCTGGATCAGGCCTTTGTGAACCCCGACATCACATCGGGGCAGTTCGAGAAAATAGTGGGACAAATTCAGGCATCCAGTTTTGTCACCTTTTCTGAAGAAGAGATAGACCCTGCGGGCTTAGCACACACTAAGGCTCTACATGTAACGGTAAAATGTAAAGGTTGCATAGTGGCTAAGGTCCTCATTGATAATGGATCGGCGCTCAATGTACTGCCTAGTGCCACCTTGGCCAGGCTGCCGGTTGACCGATCGAATATATGTCAGAGTGCTATGGTGGTAAGAGCCTTTGATGGTACAAGGAGAGAAGTGCTGGGAGACGTTGACTTACCCCTCCAAATTGGCGCATGCACCTTCAACGTCACATTCCAAGTGATGAACATTGAACCTGCCTATACTATGCTGCTGGGGAGGCCTTGGATCCATTCAGCGAATGTCGTTCCTTTGACTTTGCACCAGAAGATAAAGTACATTATGGACGGTAAAATCATCACTGTGAGAGGGGAAGAAGCCGTATTGGTCACCAAGCCACAACCACTTCCTTATGTGGAAGCTACTGAGGAGTCGTTGGAAAGCTCCTTCCAAGCCCTCGAATTACAAGAAACTATCTCAAAAAATGAAGGGGCTATGGCTATGGTAGCCAAGGTGATGTCAAGGAATGGGTATGAAGAGGGCAAAGGCCTAGGCGCCGCATTACAAGGGATTGTCGAACCTATACCGGCTATCCAGAAGGTAAGCCATTGCGGTTTGGGTTATGAGGAGGACGCCCTCATGGATGGGCGATTCTGGATGAGAAATCAACTTCGGGATCAAAGATTTGATCAGAAAATCGGGAGGATGAAGGTAGTCCCGAGAATCACGGAGGTTTTTACTAAATCGGTCATTGAAAATCCGGCAGAGGTTGAAGAATCACCCGATGAACCATCCATCGATGTCATCCACTTGGATTCCTTGTATGGGGCTCTGGTCTCGCCAATAGCTGAGGGGCAAGAACTGGACAACTGGACAGCAGAGGACATCCCTATACTTAATCTCGAGTAAAGTACTTTTGGTTATCTACACTTGATCATTTTATCCATGGTGGCAAGTGTAATATTGTAAATGGACCCTTTTCTTATGTCATAAATGTTAATGAATTAATAGCGCATTTTATATCCAATTCTCTTTCTTTCCTTTTGAATTCCAATTTTATAATATATTCCATTTTCATTCATTCAGGACCATTCATCAATTCGCACCTAATAATTTAATAGACTCAGAAATTCCTCTGGTTAATTTTGAAATCCCCATAACTGCCATTACTTCAAATGATTCTGAGGTGGAATTCACAGAGGAAAGGGATGAAGGAGATGAACCTTCCCTAGTGCCTTGTGGAGACGAAACGCACACCATAAACTTAGGCACGGAAGAAGTAAAAAGGGAACTTAAGGTTGTGGAGAGTGAAGAATTAGAAGATATGATCAGTTTGCTCAAGGAATTCCTGGATGTGTTTTCATGGAGCTATGACGATATGGTTGGTTTGGACCCTCATATAGTGACGCACAAAATTCCCCTAATTCCGGGGACAATCCCGATAAAGCAGAAATTAAGAAGAATGAATCCGGACACACTGCTCAAAGTTAGGGATGAGGTCAAGAAACAGTATGATGCTGGGTTCCTGGAAGTGGTCAAATATCCCCAATGGATAGCTAACGTTGTCCCGGTAATGAAGAAGGACGGGAGAGTCAGGGTGTGCGTTGATTACAGGGATCTTAATAAAGCGAGCTTGAAAGATGATTTCCCTCTCCCTCACATTGATGTGTTAGTAGACAATGCTGCGGGATTGGGCAGGTGTTCGTGTATCGATGGGGCATCAGGGTACAATCAAATCCCAATGGATGAGGAAGATAGGGAGAAAACTGCTTTTATCACTCAATGGGGGGTATTTTGCTATCGGGTCATGCCTTTCGGGTTAAAGAATGCCGGAGCCACCTACCAACGCGCTATGGTCACATTATTCCACGATATGATGCATAAAGAAGTGGAGGTGTACGTGGATGATATGATCATCAAATCTAGGGGAGAAGAGAGTCATGTGCAGGTGATGAGGAAAGTATTCGAGAGACTCAGGAAATATCAGCTGAAACTAAACCCTGCCAAATGCATATTCGAAGCTAGATCTGGGAAATTGTTGGGATTCATAGTGAGCGAGAAAGGAATAGAAGTTGATCCAGAAAAAGTCCGAGCCATTCAAGAGATGCCATCCCCAAGAACAGAAAAGGAGGTGCGCAGTTTCTTGGGGAAATTGAACTACATATCAAGGTTTATTTCCAATCTCACCGCTAAGGCTGAGCCTATTTTTAGACTACTCCGAAAGAACAACACCACTCAATGGGATTCAGTTTGTCAAGAGGCTTTCGAGAAAATCAAGCAGTACCTGTCAAACCCACTAGTATTGGTTCCGCCAGTGGCAGGAAGGCCGCTGATTCTGTATATGGCAGTCCAACAAAGCTCAATGGGATGTGTTTTGGGGCAACATGATGATACCGGCCGAAAGGAAAGGGCTATTTATTACCTGAGCAAAAAGTTCAATGATTGTGAGTCAAGGTACTCTTTCCTAGAGAAAACTTGCTGCACATTAGCTTGGACAGCAAATCGCCTCAAACACTACATGTTAAATCACAAGACATGGCTTATTTCCAAGATGGATCCTATTAAGTATGTATTCGAAAGCCCATTCGTGCCAGGAAGGATAGCCAAATGGCAGGTCATACTCGCCCAATATGACATTGCCTATATGACCCGGAAAGCAGTGAAAGGTAGCGTGATTGCTGATCTCCTAGCAGAAAACCCTATCCAGGATTATGAAGCTCTGGATTTTGAGTTCCCTGATGAGCATATTAACGAAGTGGACTGCGGAGAAGAAGAGCTAGCTGATGTATGGGAAATGTATTTTGACGGAGCTGTCAATTTGTCTGGCAATGGAATCGGAGCTGTGTTGGTATCCCCGGACGGGAAACACTTCCCGATGGCTATCAAGTTGAGATTTGACTGCACAAACAATGTCGCAGAATACGAAGCTTGTGTAATGGGTCTACAAGCTGCTATCGAAATGAAGGTCAGGAAGTTGGAGGTATATGGAGACTCAGCCCTGATCATTTATCAAGTCAAAGGAGACTGGCAAACCAAGGATCCGAAGCTAATCCCATATCAGAAGTACTTACTGGAGCTGATTAAGAAGTTCGAAGAAATCTCTTTCACTCACCTTAATTGAGACAAGAATCAATTTGCAGATGCCTTGGCCACCTTGGCTGTTATGGCTCAAATGGAAGAAAGGCAGACGACTCAGGTATTAAAGATTAAAGCAAGGAGTGAGCCGGCTACTGCTTCATGATCGAAGAAGAACCTGATGGTAAACCTTGGTACCATGACATCTTGCTTTACATCAGAACCAGAGAATTCCCCTCAGGGGCGAGCAAAAACGAAAAGAGGATGATTCGGAGATTAGCATTGGGATACTTCCCTAGTGGAGAAACCCTATACAAAAGGAGCTCCGACGGCGAATTGTTGAGATGTGTGGATGCAAAAGAGGCGAAGAGAATCCTTTTCGAAACTCATGAGGGAAACTGTGCAACCCATGCCAATGGGCATATGATGGCCAAGCAAATTATGAGATGGGCATATTTTTGGACTACCATGGAAAAGGACTGCGTCGAGTATTTCCGAAAGTGCCATAAGTGTCAAATCTACGCGGATCCGATAAATGTTCCGCCTCATCAATTGTTCAACCTCGTTTCACCATGGCCTTTCGCAATGTGGGGCATCGATGTGATTGGTCCCATCAACCCTAAGGCATCCAATGGGCATAGATTTATCCTGGTGGCTATCGATTATTTTTCTAAATGGGTCGAATCGACATCATATGCTCACATTACACAGAACACATTTCTCAAATTCCTCAGAAATAATATCATCTGCCAGTACGGCCTCCCCAATGAAATCGTCACTGACAACGCTAAAAATTTGAATGGTCCGAAGATTCAGAAATTATGTGATCAATACAAAATCCGACATCTCAATTCCTCACCATACCGTCCCCAGATGAATGGAGCAGTGGAAGCCGCAAACAAAAATCTCAAGAGAATAATCCGGAGATGACAGTCACTTATAAGGATTGGCATGATATGCTTCCCTACGCTCTTCATGCATACCGGACTTCTGTAAGAACATCAACTGGGGCAACCCCATACTCACTGGTTTACGGGATGGAAGTTGTACTAACTATTGAGGTAGAAATTCCTTCTCTAAGAATTCTGAAAGAATCAGGGATTGACGAGTCAGAATGGATCCAGTCAAGGTTGGACCAATTAAACTTGCTAGATGAGAAGAGGCTGGCGGCGGCATGTCACGGGCAGTTATACCAAAGAAGAATGGCCAGGGCATTTAACAAAGGGGTTCGCCCATGTGAATTCCAACTAGGGGACCTAGTCCTGAAGAAAGTTCTTCCGAATCAAAATGATCCCCGGGGTAAATGGTCACCAACCTACGAGGGACCCTATGTGGTTAAAAAAGCATTTTCTAGTGGGGCATTGATCTTGACCCACATGGACGGCGAAGAACTTCCAAGATTTGTGAATGCCGACACCGTCAAAAGATACTACGCCTGAAAAAAAAAAAAAAGGGGAAGGGGTGAAAACCCGAAAGGGCGCTCTTAGCAAAATGTGTGAAAGAAGGCGAAAACCCTGGAAGGGCGCTTTCTGCAAAATGAGTGAGGGACAAAAACCCGAAACGGCGTCCTGAAAGAGCAAGCAAAAAAAATAATAATAATAAAATAAAATAAAATCTAGGGGTGAAAACCCGAAAGGGCATCCCAAGAACCAAAAGGGAGAAATAAGGAACGGGGCATGAAACCAAGGATGAAAAGAAACCGTCATGGCATGAGACTTCAGAGTACTGGAAATAATGGCAGTTAAGGGACTTCAAAGCTAACTACAAGGAATATGTGAGATCTATCCTTGTACCATTTTCCTTTGAAACTCTATCTTTGTTTCTTAAAATCATAATAAAGTCATACTTTATTCACTTTGCTTTTATCTTTCCCATATACTCACTCTTTAATATTATCCTTCTTCAATCTCTTTATTTAATGCGCTATTAATCAGTTAAAATTTTGCCATAAGATTAGGATTTGAAAATAGATAACCTCACGTACTTTACTATGAGATTTGCAGGGAATGGCCCAAAAAAAAAAAAATCTAGAGGTGAAAACCTGGAAGGGCGCTTCTAGTCAAATGGATGAAAGGAAACTGAAAACCCGCAAGGGCGCTTTTCGTAAAAATAAGAAGAAAGTCAAGAACAGAAAAGGGGCATCCGAAGAAAGGAGGTCGTAGGTCAAGTCTTGTAATTTGTCCTCCATTAATCATTGGCCTTCGGGATCCTGTTAAGTACACTTCATCGAGGAAGAACTTCTCGTGACGGGATTAGACTTGCTTTGTAAGTTGATTTTAATTTTCTTGCATTTTAAATTTCCTGTTATCAACCTCTGGTTCCTTGATCTAAGTTGATTTTAATTTTCAGCATTTTAAATTTCCTGTCAATCAACCTCTGGTTCCTTGATCTAAGTTGATTTTAATTTTCCTGCATTTTAAATTTCCTGCCAATCAACCTCTGGTTCCTTGATCTAAGTTGATTTTAATTTTCAGCATTTTAAATTTCCTGTCAATCAACCTCTGGTTCCTTGATCTAAGTTGATTTTAATTTTCAGCATTTTAAATTTCCTGTCAATCAACCTCTGGTTCCTTGATCTAAGTTGATTTTAATTTTCCAGCATTTAAATTTCCTGCTAATTAACCTCTGGTTCCTTGATCTAAGTTGATTTTAATTTTCCTGCATTTTAAATTTCCTGTTATCAACCTCTAGTTCCTTGATCTAAGTTGATTTTAATTTTCAACATTTTAAATTTCCTGTCAATCAACCTCTGGTTCCTTGATCTAAGTTGATTTTAATTTTCCTGCATTTTAAATTTCCTGCCAATCAACCTCTGGTTTCTTGATCTAAGTTGATTTTAATTTTCAGCATTTTAAATTTCCTGTCAATCAACCTCTGGTTCCTTGATCTAAGTTGATTTTAATTTTCAGCATTTTAAATTTCCTATCAATCAACCTCTGGTTCCTTGATCTAAGTTGATTTTAATTTTCCAGCATTTAAACTTCCTGCTAATTAACCTCTGGTTCCTTGATCTAAGTTGATTTTAATTTTCCTGCATTTTAAATTTCCTGTTAATCAACCTCTGGTTCCTTGATCTAAGTTGATTTTAATTTTCCCTGCATTTAAATTTCTTGTTATCAACCTCTGGTTACTTGATCTAAGTTGATTTTAATTTTCAGCATTTTAAATTTCCTGTTATCAACCTCTGGTTTCTTGATCCAAGTTGATTTTAATTTTCTAGCATCTTAAATTCCTGTTACCAATCTCTAAGTCACTAACCTAAGTAGGTCTTAATTTCCTAACCCTGTTTTTGAACTTCCTCCCTTCAATTTCCAAATCGCCCAAAATGTGGGTTAGAAATCTTTACATAATTCCTACACGGGAAATGTTCCCCTTCAATAGAAATTATGTAAAGAGGGGCAGCTGTTGACACCATATTTTGGTCGATCCCCGAAATCAGAAGACTTAGAAATCGATCTCCAAGGCTAAATCCATATATCATTCAATCACATTTTCGATCTCTCTGTCATTCGACCACATTTCTGATCTCTTCTCAAAAAGAATCGAATCAATACCAAGTCCCCATGTCATTTAAAGCCTCACCGATCTCTCAAACCAATTGTCAAATTCCTTGATCAGTCAATTATATTTTCGATCTTTCTTATCAAACGAGATTGAACCAACATTAGGCCTTCGTGCCACCAGTCTTATTGCCGATCTCTCATTTAAAAGTTTGGAAATAATAATGTTAAGGTTTCGATCCAGTTTAATGATGATCCCGATCTTTAGTGTTCAAGTCAAATTTCCAATTTTAATCAAGTCCCGTTTAGCGTTGGTTCCCTGCCGATCTCATGCTTATTGTGTTTTCCGACCTCTTACACTTAGATCAATAATCACTTTTAGTTGTTGATTTAATATGCTCAGACAATCAAGTGCTTATGCAATTTAGAGATTTTCCGATCACATCCATTCATTAAACAAAAGGGGAACCTTCATTTCATTTAAAATTTGTACAAGTCATTCGGTTGGAGGATCACCCCCAGCCTGATCTACATTTTGCTCGCTTCCTCTTTCACCCTCAGCCTCCTCCTCACTATCCTCACCTTCGTCCTGGGGAGCCAGATCTACCATCCAAGAGAAGTCCTCCTCGGGATATCGCTTCCTGAGCTCAGTTAAGAGATCCCTATGAGCGTTCACATAAGCACCGGCCTCCCTTGTCATCGCCTCTTCTTCTTTTGCTCTGAGCTCCTTAGTGAGATGAGCAACTTCACAGGCTCGGAGCGCCCGAACTTCTTCAAGAACATGATCTCGCTCAGCCAGAACTTGAGCCTGCTCGGCCAGCTTATCCTCATAGAACTTCATTCGCCCCTCAATTTCAAATATGTATTTCTGAGCGGATGAAAGTTGGGATCGGAGGGAAGCCACTTCATGACCCATCTTCTCGACCTCCTTACCCAGACGGTGACCCTTCTCTCGGACAATGTGCTGGTTCACCAAACACTCCACGTTCAGGCTCATAGCCCGGGTCAGGATGTCATCAAGATTGTCCGGGAATAGCCTATCCCGATCTTCTCGAAGGCAGATTGAGGCACCCAAAACCTTGGCTAAGCCTGGATTCTCCCGAACAGTCCGGTTCTTCTCCAGCGAGTTGATCAGAACTTGAACGCCCCAGGAAAGGGTCCTCACGAGAGGTTGAGAAGGACCCCCTTCCGCGCTCGAAGCGATTGGAGGAGGTGGAGGCGGCTCTTCTTAGCGAGGAGGAGATCGCACCACTTCTATGATCGGCGGTCCCGAGGGTTGAGAAGAGCCTCCTTGTATTTCCCCGGGCTGATGGCCGGGCATCTGCAGAGCCTCAGCCCGCTTCATCTCCCGTACTTTCCGAGAGATCTCTCTCTTCCGCTTCCGGCTCTCCTTGGAAGCTTCGCCGCTTGCCATACCTGCACAAAGAAGAGGTCAATGAGATCTCTAAGGTCCAAAGATCTGAGATATATAAAATACCGATGCCAAGGTCAGAGAGCTGAAGCCCGCGATCTTGTCCGGTGACCAGTTGCATAGTCCAATGATGCAGCTCGGTCGTTACTGCGTCCAAACAAGAGAACTTCTCTCGGGCCGTCTGATCTTTCAGCTCCATTGCCATCAGGCCTTCTTCCCTATTTAGGGTGATGCGCCTCGGAAGTAAAGGGTCCTGGTGCAGCCAGCTGCGTGGGAAACCCTCAAAGCCGTTCGGAATTTTGCTCCTCAGGATAAAGAAGCGATTCTTCCAATTCTTCAGGGAGGAAGGCAGATCGGTGAAAAGCCCACAATGAGGTTTCGCCTGGAAGAACTAATACTCGTCATCCTTTCGACGAGTTAGCCTATGTAGTTCGGCGAACACCTTAGCTGTAGGTCTGATCCCTTTAGCTCGGCAAAGGCCTCTGAAGGCTACTAGGATCCGTCAGGAGTTCGGGTGAACTTGGGCTATGGACACTTGGTGAAATTTTAGGACTTCCTTGAAGAAGTCATCGAGAGGGAACCGCAGCCCCGCTTTTAATTGTTCCTCGTATACCATGATCATATTGTTCTCTTTGAAGAAGTGATCGACTCGAAGATCGCCGTGACATTTAATGAGTTCGTATGAATCAGGCCGGATGTTATACTCCAGGCTGAACGACTGCAGGTATGTCTCCTGCAGGATTGATGGCAGCTCGTCCATAGGAAGATTTTCTCTCCCTGAAGAATGTACATGCCTTGATGGTGCTGCTTGCCCCCGAGCTGGAACGGAGACCCTAGGAGGTTCAGGTCGCACGCTTGGTCCGACCACCTCCACTTCATCAAACGACCACGAGATCTGAACGGAAGGGGGGCTTGCTGCTCTCTGACCCTCGGCGCCTCTCATTTTCAAAGGAAATAGAGAATTTAAACTAAAAGAAGGATAAAAACTCTTACCAGAGCTTGATAGGTGTCGGAAGAACTTGAGAAAACAAGAGAATTTTGAAGTTGTTCGCGAGAGGCTGAAAATGACATAAGGGAGCAACTGGCTAACCCTTCCCCTATTTATACCCGTCCGAGCATTTAATGCTCACGATGTCCCAAGCGGCGCATCGGTTAACGAGATCTGCCAGCCTTTTTTGACACGTCTCACGAATATTCCGAAAATTTCATAAAGAGATCGGCTAACTAGAGAGCGGCAGATTAAGGTGTTTTGAATTACGGATCGGATAAGGGTCATTCAAATTAAGAGTCGGATCGGGTAAATACTTCAGAGATCGGAAAATAACCAATGCAATAATAATAAAATGATAATTGACAAAATAAAATTTTTATTTCCAAAAGGTCAGATTACATCATTTAGGCGATCTCCAGAGATCGAATTACATTAAAGGTCGGATTACATCATTTGGGCAATCTCTAGAGATTGGATTACATTAAAGGTCTGATTACATCATTTGGGCAATCTTTAGAGATCGAATTACATTAAAGGTCTGATTACATCATAGGGGCGATCTCTAGAGATCGGTGGAACATCCTATCTAAAAGGCCTATGTCAAAGCCTAGTCTCGTGGCTGAGTCAAAAGATGTGTTTGACCAGGAGACCGACTGTCGACAACGGATAGATGTACAGCTCAGATGGGGGGACTATGATTCTCATGAGAATGAGAGAGGTCGTCATCAAAGTTACCGCTCGAAACCGAGCCGCTGTCGGAACACCCAGTGTGGTGAAGAGCCAGACGAACGTCAAGGGGCAGTCACCGGTGTTAAGGGGAATATTAGCAGTCTTCTCATCCGAAATCAGTTCGCCATTTGTATCGGTCGAACGATTCGAGATCAATGAGATCGAGGTCCTTGACCCAGGTCAGTAAATTAGTCCGGTTCTCTCACGGTCATCAAATGAGGTTATCATAATTCCCCGTTCACCAGGATCGTAAATTTTCAGGCAAGGAACGAAGAGGGCAACCGAAAAAAGATCAAAAGCAGTTATCATGTCCTGGATTGTTGCCGGAGCAGCTAGAACAGGAAAATGAGGAGAAAAGGGGAGAAAATCAAATGCAGAAGGTTTCCCTGTTGAAGGTATATATAGAGGAGGTCCGAGCATTTATTGCTAAGCAGAAAACGAAGTGGACGCCTCGAGAATCGAGGGAAATAAATGTTTTGACTAGACCGGACCAGATAAAGGAGAAGACCGGAGTGATAGAGATCGGAAGAGGGGAGGCCGGCATGAAAGATCGAAAAAGGAGCGTGTTAGGAAGATCAGAAAGGAGAGGAGGTCGGATAGCAAAGAGAATAAGACAACTTCTGCTAACTGTCGTCATAATCAGAGCCGAGGTAGTTAAAGCGTTGCAGACGAGATCCCTACCGCACGCCTCAGAATCGCCCACATTACTGACAAGTGCCAGAGTATGTCATGACAGTGCTGTACATCCCAATCCCCACCGTTGATCTCATTTGTAAGGACGAGCCTGGAGCCCTAGGATCAAAGAAGAAGACGACAAGACCGGCGCCTTTTATTCCCAGCCCTCGGATCGCCCTGGACAGGAAAATTAGGGATCGTCAGATTAGAAGAGAAAAAGGACAAATGTTCTGAAAAGATCTCAGGCGTTCGTCTTGATTCTCTTTAATTCCCAACCATCAGATCGTGTCCTTTAAAATCCTAACCTTCCATCTCCCTCAAGGAGAATCCTGACCCTTCATTGGGAGCACCCGGTCCCTATAAATACCTGCATGAAAACTGTAGCAAAGAAAAAAAAAGGAAAAAAGAAAGGAAAAATAGTGAATATAGCGGAAGGACTCTGAAATTTAATTCAGTTCGTTACTCTGCTATTTTCGAGCTTTCATAAGAAAAACTTTTGAAACCAGTTTTCTGAAGTATTTTCTTGCAAAAGGGATTTTTGAATACTGAAACCCTTCATTTTCAGTTCGTTTATTATCCTGTGATACTCTCACTTTCTGTCTTTGTTATCTTTATTTGCACTCCCGTTGCTGTCGCAATAGATTTTGCGGTCGCCTGGACGATCACTCACCGAAGTGGGAAAAAGTGAGGAGTCGCCACCTTAGTTTTGAGGGAAACTAAAGAAAACCATTTGAGAAGTTAAATTAAAAATGAAACCACTTCAAAACAGAGATTCTAAGTTCAGGGTCCGTAAACGGGTGGGGAAGGTGTTAGGCACCCCACCTCGTCCCTTAATAAGGGTAAGTAGATTTAATTCTGCGTCCTTTATAAATTTGTTAGGAGGGCTTAGGCGGCAATGTTAATCCTTTTGGTAGAAGGAATATTTGATTTTCCACTAAATTTGGATTACCCAGATACATAAGTAAATGAGACAACCTCAGTGAACGGGTGTGAGAATCGGATAAGAACTCTCCTCCGATCTCTTTTAAGTTATTTATTAAAATTTTGAGGGGAGACCGGATAAGAACCCTCCTCCGATCTCTTTTAGAGTTATTTATTAATGTTTTGAGTTGAGACCAGGATAAGAACTCTCCTCAGATCCCTATTTAATGTTTATTAAAATTTTGAAGGAGACCAGGATAAGAACCCTCCTCAGATCTCTTTTAGAGTTATTTATTAATGTTTTGAGTTGAGACCGTATAAGAACCCTACTCAGATCTCTATTTAATGTTTATCAAAATTTTGAAGGGAGACCGGATAAGAACCCTCCTCATCTCCTTTAAGAGTTGATTTAAAACTTTTAGGCAAGGATAGGATAAGGACTCTTGACCTCTTCTATTTTGGTGGGACTCGGACAAAGACTTTTCCGACCTTTAAAAATTTAACCACACTCACGGGTCCTAAGAACCTAAAACTAAGAATTACGGCATTCAAAAATCTTTGGGGATAAGGTTTACGGATACCACTGTGGCTGAGCAGGAACACTAGACTTGATTCATGACCTTTTCATGTAGTCATTTTACCAATATCTATTAACATCCGATCTATTACATTATGTTTACTTTGGTTCTATTTAGCTTTATGACATCTTGCGAATTCTTTGTTTACGTCGGCCTAATAGTTTGGCTATCTTCTGACGTGTTATTCATGTTCTCTCTTTTAAAAGAGACCCTAAGTTCGATTACCTACGTTTACCCAACCACTTACATACTACTAGGAGTTAGAAAACTTACTTTCAAAAGGATGAAGATTAATAAAAATGGCTGATCACTAAATAGATTATTTGAGAGTGTCATTCTTTGGGGATCGTTTGTGCAAGCGTAGAAAGTCACGGATGTGAGAAGAACAAAGAAAATGCAGAAAGTAAATGTAGACACTCGATAAAGCAGTGATATGAGCTCTTACGGTAACATTCTTTGGGGATCGTTTGTGCAAAAGTAGAAAGTCACGGATGTGAGAAGAACAAAGAAAATGCAAAAAGTAAATGTAAGCATTTAATAAAGCAGTAGTATGAGCTCTTACATGAGAGCCAAAGCTACTAAAATAACTATGGGGTGCCAAATAGTGATAAGGTAAGGATTGATTGGCACGAGGGTGGTGTTCCTCGTGGCTGGAGGGTGATTAGCTAAAATGCGATCGGATCAAGATGAAAAGAACCGAATGGAATGAAGTTGAGCTTGGGCGAGAAATGATAAAAGCGAGAAAGTGAGAGTGTGACCAGATTATGAACAAGCTGGAAATGTAGAGTTCCAGTATTCAGAATCTTTTCAAGTATAACACTTGAGTAATATTGTTTCAAAAGTCTTTTGATTGACACTTCTAAGTAGCGAGTAGTAAACTAAATGAAATTTGAGTTCCTCTGCTATAATATGACCTCTTGTCTATTGTTCTTGCCGTCCCTTGAGCAGTTTTATGCGGTATTTATAGGAATCGGGTGCTCTTCGTGAAGGGTCGGGATTTATTTGAGGAGATGGAGGGTCGAGATTAGAAGGACATGATCGGAGGTTCGGGAATTAAAGAGAATCAAAATGAATGGTTGAGATCACTCTTCATAATATTTGTCCTTTTCTTCTTTCCATCAGCGGTCCCAAATTTCCTTGTCGGAACGATCCAGGGCTAAGAGCGAAAAACCTGGTATTGTCGTCTTCTCTCTTGATCTAAGGGTTCGGGTTTGTCCTTACAAGTGGGATCAACGGTGGAGATTGGGATGTCTGGTGTCATGACATACCACAGCACTGTCGGCATTGCGGGCGATTCTTAGGCGTGCGGTGGAGATCTCGTGCAGCGCCTTAACTACCTCGGCTCTGATTACGGCGGCGGTTATTGGAATTTGTCTTATTCTTTTTGCCTACCGATCCCTCCTCTTTACGATCTCTTTCACATGTTCTTTCCGGCCTTTCATGCTGGTCTCCCACCTTCGATCTATTATTCCGATCTCTCCTTTTCTCGGTCGGTCTGGTCAAAGCATTAATTGTCCCTCGATTCCCGGCGTCAAGCCGTTTTACGCTTAGCAATAAATGCTCATCCTCCCTATATATACCCACATCGAGAGACATTTCCTTCATCGATTTTCCTCTCTTCCTTTCTTACTTTCCCTGTTCATTTGCTCTGGTGGAAGTTACGGCTATAAGCGTGGCTTTGATCTTTTCAGATGGACTTCTTTACTCACCGACTGAAAATTTATGATCCGGTGATCGAATGACCTTGCGACGATGGTGAGAGGATGGATTTGACCGATCTGTATTGCGGACCTTGGTTGTACCAATCTCGAGTCGCTCAAGCGAGTTCATTTGGTTTCTCATCACATTGAGTGTTAAGCGGTTTTCCTCCACATTGGGTGTTAAACCAGTGCAGTCGGTTCGGTGGTAACATCGGTGTGATGTCTCTCATCTTCATGGGAGTCATAGTCACCCCATCAATTGCACATCTATCAGATGCCAACAGTAGGTCTCTGGTCAAACACATCTTTTGATTCACCACAAGACTAGGCTTTGACATAGGCCTTTTAGATAGGATGTTCCACCGGTCTCTAGAGATCGCCCAAATGATGTAATCCTAAAATGTAATCAGATCTCTAGAGATCGCCCAAATGATGTAGTTAGACCTTTATTGTAGTCAGATCCTAGAGATCGCCCAAATGATGTATTTTATTTTCAATGCAATCCGATCTCTAGAGATCACGAAATGATGTGATCAATGTTAGTGTAATCCTAGAGATCGCCCAAATGATGTAATCCGATCTTTTGAAAATAAAGACTTTATTTTATCGGTTATCATCTTATTGACTAATTTCCGATCTCTAATGTGGTTATCCGATCTGGTTCTTTACGAATGATACTTAAGCGATCCTTTATTCAAAATATTTAACTTATTATGCGATCTCAATTAACCCATCCTGAACATTCGGATATTTGAGAGAAGTGTCGAGCAGTGTCGAGTTCCACCAATCGATGCGGCCTAGAACCTCATAAGCATTAAATGCTCGGACTAGTATAAATAGGGGTGGGAGGGTTAGCGATTGTTCTCTCATTCCATTTTCAATCCTGCTCACAACTTGAAGTTCTCTCGTTTTCTCAAGTTCTTAGCGCCGTCGGACTCGGTAAGGGCTTTGATCCTCTTTTAATTTAAATTCTTTGTTTCTTTTGAAAATGAAGCGGTGCAGAAGGTCGAGAAGCGGCGAGCCCTCCTTGATTCGATTCGTGGTCATCGTCGATGAAGAAGAAGCGATCGGGCCAAGCGTTCAACAAGAACCTCCCGGGGCCTCGCTCCAACTTCGGCGGGTCATACCATCGAGGCTCGCACCTTCTTGAGGAGAGACTCTCCCTATGGGCGAGCTACCGTCGGTTCTTGAGAATCCGATCTGCAATCGTTCACCAAGAATATAATATTGGCTGATTAAATGCGAGCTAATCAAGTGCCACGGCGATCTTCGTGTCGATCACTCCTTTGAAGAGAATGACATGGTTATGGTGTCGAGGAACGATTAAAGGCGATCGAGGTTCCCTCTAGGCGATTTCTACAAGGAGGTCTTAAAACTTCACCGAGCATGCATTGTTCAAATTCACCCCAACTCGTGGCGGATCTTGGTAGCCTTAGAGGTCTATGCCGTGCTAAGGGAATCGATCCCTACGACTAAGGTGTTCGCCAGTGCCTGGACTAACTTCGCCGAAAGGATGGCGAACACTGGTTCTTTCAGTGAAGCCTAATTGCGAGCTCTTTTCGATTTGCCCTCATCCCTTAAGAATTGGAAGAACCGTTTCTTCATTACGAGGAGCAAAGATCCAGAAACGCTTTGAGGACTTCCCTCGTAGGCTGGTGGTACCGAGGGCCCTTGCTTAGAGGCACATTACCTGAGTCGGGAGGAAAGTTTAATAGTGATGGATCTGAAGAGTCGGGCCGCCACTCAAAAGTATTCTTGTTTGGATGCGGTGGCTAGAAATTTGCACCATTGGACTATTCAATTGCTCCTTTGGCCAAGGCTGCGAACTTAGCTCTCGACCTCGGCATTGGTATTTTCTATATCTCGGTTCTCACGACCTTAGCGATCTCACTAACCTTTTCTTTGTGCGGTATGGCGGGTGGTGAGGTTCTAGGAAGCGGAAGAAGGAAGAGAGATCTCGGAAGATAAAGGAGATGAAGCGTTGAGCGACTTCAAACACCGGTCATGAGCCTAGGGAGATACAAAGAGACCGCCTCAACCTTGGGTCTGCCGACCTCGAGCTGTCCGATCTCCTCCTAGAACGGAAGAGCAGCCTCCACCTCTCCCAATTGTTCCAAGCACAGAAAGGGGGCCTACTCAAGCTTCTGGGAGAACCTCCTCTCGTGGCGCCCAGAAGTTAATGGAGTCTTTGAAGAATAACGGGTATGCAGGAGAACCCGGTTTTGCCCAAGTCTTGGGGTCTTCCATCTTTCTTGGAAGGATCGGGACAGGCTATCCTCGAGCGACCTTGATGACATCTTGACTCACTCCATGAGTGCAGATGTGGAGTGCACAGTGAATCGGACCATGGTTTGGGAAAAGGTCCAGTGCAGGTAAGGAGATCGGGAAGAAAAATCGAATTGGCTTCCCTCGATCCCAACTCTCATCCGCTCGGGATTATATATCTCAAGTCGAGGGACGGGCAAAGTTCCATGAAGGCAGTGGCGAGCAGAATCATATTTTGGTGAGAGGACCGTGCTCTTGGGAAGTCGGCGCTTCACGCCATGAAGGCTGCTCAGTCGCCCAACTCATCGAGGAGCTTAAGGAAAAGGCGAGGAGCTTAAGGCGAAGGATGAGGAGCTTAAAGAGAAGGATGAAGAGATGGTGGCGGGGATGGCGGAGCCTATGTGAATGCTCACAAGGACCTCTTGGCCGAACTCGAGCGCTACCACGAAGAGGACTTCTCTAGATGGCCGACACGGCTCTGAGGCGGCGATGAGGACAGTGAAGCCGAGGGTGAGAGAGAGAGTGAGCGAGAATGTAAATCAGGTGAGGTGATCCCCAGAATAACTTGTACAAATTATGAAATGAAATGGAATGCCTCTTTGTTCAATGAAGGGTTGTGATCGGAAAATTTTAAACCATTGTTTATGCAGTATTTGATTGTATGAGCACAAGACAAAAATGCAATTATTAATCTAAGTATAAGAGATCGGAAAGCACAACAAGCATTAGATCGGTGGGAAGAAATCTTTGAGCAGGACTTGATTAAAATTGAAAATTTAACTTGAAGACTTAAGATCGGAACCCTCGTTAAACCGAACCAAAACCTTAGCTCTTAATCTTCAGAAAAGGAGATCGGCACTAAAACTGGTAAGAAAAGATCTAATGCTAGTTCACTTCATTTATCAACAGAGATCGAGGATATACCCAAGAGATCGGTAAATGATTTGAGAAATCGGAGCTTTAACGAATGTTAGGACTTAGCATTGATTCAATTCCTTTTAAGGAGAGTTCGGAAATATGGTCATCTGGTAAAGAAAAATGAAGAGAAGTCGGAAATGTCATTGGTGGCGGGGAGACCTAGTCTTTGAGGATCGGTTTCAAAGTCTTGTTGATTTTGGGGATCGGCCAAAATATGGTGTCGACAGCTGCCCCTCTTTACATAATTTCTATTAAAGGAAAGAAATTTCCGTGTAGGAACTATGTAAAGATTCAGACTCATATTTTGGACGATTAAGTGTTTGAAATTAGGGAACTAATGACCTAGAAATTGTTAACAAAGTTGAAGTACGAGAAAATTAAAATCAACTTAGATCAAGGAACCGGAGGTTGATAGCGGAAATTTAAATTGCATGAAATTTAAAATCAACTTAGATCAAGGAACGAGAGGTTGATAGCGGAAATGTAAATTGCGTGAAATTAAAACCGGATAATGTAGATTGCATGAAATTAAAATCAACTTAGATCAAGGAACCGGAGGTTGATAGCGGGAAATGTAAATTGCATGAAATTAAAACCGGATAATGTAGATTGCATGAAATTAAAATCAACTTAGATCAAGGAACCGTGAGGTTGATAGTGGAAACTTAAATTGCGTGAAATTAAAATCAACTTAGATCAAGGAACGAGAGGTTGATAGCGAGAAATGTAAATTGCGAAATTAAAACCGGATAATGTAGATTGCAGGAAATTAAAATCAACTTAGATCAAGGAACCAGAGGTTGATAGCAGAAATTTAAATTGCAAGAAATTAAAATCAACTTAGATCAAGAAACCAGAGGTTGATAGCAGAAAATGTAAATGCAGGAAATTAAAATCAACTTAGATCAAGGAACCAGAGGTTGATGGTGGAATTGTAAATGCAGGAAATTAAAATCAACTTAGATCAAGGAACCAGAGGTTGATGACAGAAAATTTAAATTGCATGAAATTAAAATCAACTTAGATCAAAGAACCAGAGGTTGATAGCAGGAAATGTAAATTGCGTGAAATTAAAACCAGATAATGTAGATTGCATGAAATTAAAATCAACTTAGATCAAGGAACCAGAGGTTGATGACAGAAAATTTAAATTGCATGAAATTAAAATCAACTTAGATCAAGGAACCAGAGGTTGATAGCAGAAAATGTAAATTGCGTGAAATTAAAACCAGATAATGTAGATTGCATGAAATTAAAATCAACTTAGATCAAGGAACCAGAGGTTGATGGTGGAAACTTAAATTGCGTGAAATTAAAATCAACTTAGATCAAGGAACCAGAGGTTGATAGCAGGAAATGTAAATTGCAGGAAATTAAAATCAACTTAGATCAAGGAACCAGAGGTTGATGGTGGAAATGTGAATTGCAAGAAATTAAAATCAACTTAGATCAAGGAACCAGAGGTTGATGACAGAAAATTTAAATTGCATGAAATTAAAATCAACTTAGATCAAGGAACCAGAGGTTGATAGCAGGAAATGTAAATTGCGTGAAATTAAAACCAGATAATGTAGATTGCATGAAATTAAAATCAACTTAGATCAAGGAACCAGAGGTTGATGACAGAAAATTTAAATTGCATGAAATTAAAATCAACTTAGATCAAGGAACCAGAGGTTGATAGCAGGAAATGTAAATTGCGTGAAATTAAAACCAGATAATGTAGATTGCATGAAATTAAAATCAACTTAGATCAAGGAACCAGAGGTTGATGGTGGAAACTTAAATTGCGTGAAATTAAAATCAACTTAGATCAAGGAACTAGAGGTTGATAGCAGGAAATGTAAATTGCAGGAAATTAAAATCAACTTAGATCAAGGAACCAGAGGTTGATGGTGGAAATGTGAATTGCAAGAAATTAAAATCAACTTAGATCAAGGAACCAGAGGTTGATGACAGAAAATTTAAATTGCATGAAATTAAAATCAACTTAGATCAAGGAACCAGAGGTTGATAGCAGGAAATGTAAATTGCAGGAAATTAAAATCAACTTAGATCAAGGAACCAGAGGTTGATGGTAGAAAATTTAAATTGCATGAAATTAAAATCAACTTAGATCAAGGAACCAGAGGTTGATAGCAGGAAATGTAAATTGCGTGAAATTAAAATCAACTTACAAGGCAAGTCTAACCCTGACGCATGAAGTTCTTTCCCTGACGAAGTGTACTTAACAAGATACCGAAGGCCGATGATTAACGGAAAAGAAGTTGCAAGACTTGACCTATAACCCCATTTCTTCAAATGTCCCTCTTACATGCCGATTTTCTTCTTATTCTATGGAAAGCGCCTCATGTTTTCACTTTCTTTCCGTCCATTTAACGAGCGCCCTTTGGGTTTTCACCTCTTTTTTTTTTACGCCATTCCTGCAAATCTCATAATAAAGTACGTGAGGTTATCAATTTTCGAATTCAAATCTTAAGGCAAAAATTTAACTAATTAATAGCACATTAAACAAAGATAAAGGATAGTATTAAAAGGTGAGTAAACAGGAAAACAAAAGCAGAAGGAATAAAGTATGACTTTATTATCGCTTCAAGAGAAACATGGATAGACTTTGAAAGGGAAGGTACAAGGATAGATTTCACATAATCCTTATAGTTGGTTTTGAAGTCTTTTAACTGCCATTATTTCAAGTTCTCTGAAGCCTCTGTCATGCAGTCTCCATCCTTGGTTTCATACCCCCTTCCTTATTTCTCCGTTTTGGTTCTTGGGATGCCCTTTGGGTTTTCACCCCAAGTTTTTTTTTTTTTTTTTTTGGGCGCCCTTTCGGGTTTCATCCTTCACTCATTTATGCATAATACCTCTTGACAGTGTCGGCATTCACAGGTCTCTGAAACTCTATTACCGTCCATTTGGGTCAAGATCAAGGCTCCTCCGGAAAATGCCCTTTTAACCACATAGGGTCCCTCGTATGTTGGTGACCATTTGCACCGTGGATCGTTTTGGTTCGATAGCACTTTCTTCAGAACTAAGTCCCCAGGTTGGAATTCGCATGGCGACGCTTTTATCAAATGCCCTAGCTATTCTCCTCGATATAATTGCCCATGACATGCAGCTGCTAACCTTTTCCCATCAAGCAAGTTTAAGCGATCCAACCTTGGTGAATCCATTCGACTCATCAATTCGACTCCTTGAGATTCTTAGGAAGGATTTCAACTTCAATGGGCAATACTGCCTCCATACCATAGACCAGCGAGTATGGAGTTGCCCCGGTTTAAGTCCTCACGGAAGTCGGTATGCGTGAAGAGCGTAAGGGAGCATATCATGCCAATCCCTATATGTGACCGTCATTTTCGGATTATCCTCTTTAAATTTTTGTTTGCGGCTTCCCTTTGCTCCATTCATCAGGGGCGATGCGGGAGGAATTGAGATGCGGATTTTGTATTGATCACACAATTCACGAATCTTGGACCATTCAAGTTCTTGGCATTATCGGTGACAATTTCATTCGGGAGACCATGCGGCGGATGATGTTGCTTTTGAAGAATTTAAGGAGCGTGTTCTGCGTGATGTGAGCATCTGGCGTTGCTTGACCCATTTGGAGAAATAGTCGATGGCCACTAGGATGAATCTGTGCCCATTGGATGCCTTAGGATTGATAGGACCGATCACATCGATGCCCCACATTGCGAAAGGCCATGGTGAGGCGAGGTTGAGCGGTTTATGAGGTGGGGCGTTTATCGGATCGGCATAGATCGACACTTATGGCACTTAGGAAATACTCGATGCTATCCCTCTCCATTGTGGTCCAAAAATACCCATGTCGCATGATTTGCTTGGCCATCATGTGTCCATTGGCATGGGTCGCACAATTTCCCTCATGTGTCTCAAAGAGGATTCTCTTTGCTTCTTTTGCATCTACACATCTCAGTAATTCGCCATTGGAGCTCCTCTTGTATAGGGTTTCTCCACTGGGGAAGTATCCCAATGCTAATCTCGAATCATCTTCTTTTCATTTTTGGTTGCCCCTAAGGGAATTCTGCAGTTCTACAATAGACCGGGATGTCATGATACCAAGGCTTTCCATCGGGTTCTTCTTCAATCGTGAAGCGATGGTGGTTCATCCCTTGCTTTAACCCTCAATGCTTGAGTTGTCTGCCCTTCTTCCATTTGGGCCATAACGGCTAGAGTAGCTAAAGCATCGGCAAATTGATTCTTATCCCTGCTAAGATGAGTGAAAGAGATTTCTTCGAATTCCTTGATCGACTCGATGAAGTACTTACGATATGGGATCAACTTGGGATCCTTAGTTTGCCATTCTCCCTTAACTTGATAAATTATCAGAGCCGAGTCTCCGTACACCTCCAACTTTCTGATTTTCATTTCGATAGCAGCTTGTAGACCCATCACACAAGCTTCATACTCTGCGACATTGTTGATGCAGTCAAACCTCAACTTGCGGCTATCGGGAAGTGTTTTCCGTCAGGATATCGATGCTGACTCGATTCCGTTTCGGATAAATTGTTGCTCCATCAAAATACATTTCCCATACATCGGCGGGCCTCTCCTCTTCGTGATCTACTTCATTAATATGCTCATCGAGAACTCAAAATCGAGCTTCATAATCTGGATAGGATTTTTACTGCTAGGAGGTCGGCAATTCTGTTGCCTTTCACCGCTTTCCGGGTCATGTAGACTTTGTCGTTCTGGGAGAGTATAACATGCAACTTGGCTATCCTTGATGGCACGAATGGTCTCTCGAATACCTATGTAATAGGATCCATCCTGGAGATGAGCCATGTCTTGTGATTCAACATGTAGTGCTTGAGGCGATTTCTTTGTCGAGGCTAGCAGCGACAAGTCTTTTCTAAGGAAGAATACCTTGACTCACAATCGTTGAATTTCTTGCTTAGGTAATAAATGGCCCTCTCTCTTGGCGGTATCATCATGTTGTCCCAAAACACATCCCATTGTCTCTTTGGTGCCATATGCGATATCAAAGGCACTGCACACACAGTGGAACCAATCTGGTGGATTTGTGAATCTTGCTTGATTTTCTCAAAAGCCTCTTGACAAACTGAATCCCATTGAGTAGAGTTGTTTTTCGAATGTCTGAAAATAGGCTCGACTTTGGCGATAAGATTAGAAATAAACCTCGAAATGTAGTTGACTTTCCCGAAAGCTGCGCACCTCCCTTCTGTTTTTGGGGATGGCATTTCTTGAATAGCTCGAACTTTATGCGGATCTACTTCTATCCCTTTCTAAACTTACTATGAATCCCAACAACTTTCCCGATTTAGCTCGAATATGCATTTACGGGGTTGACTTCAAGTGGTATTTCTGAGCCTTTCAAATACCCTCCTCATCACTGAGCGTGGCTCTCTTCTCCCTGGATTTAATGATCATATCATCCACGTACACCTCCACTTCTTTATGCATCATGTCATGGAATAATGTGACCATTGCGTATTTGGTAAGTAGCCCTGCATTTTCAACCCGAAGGGCATGACCCGATAGCGAATACTCCCCATTGAGTGATGAAAGCGGTTTATCCTTGTCTTCTTCGTCCATTGGGATCGATTGTACCACGATGCCCCATCAATACACGAACACTGCCCAATCCGCGGCATTGTCAACTAACACATCAATGTGGGGAGAGGAAATCGTCTTTCAAGCTAGCTTTATTAAGGTCCACTGTAGTCAACGCACACTCGACTCTCCGTCCTTCTTCATTACCGAACGGCGTTAGCCACCCATTGGGGATATTTGACCACTTCCAAGAATCGGCGTCATCTTGTTTCTTGACTTCATCCGAACCTTGAAGCGGTGTATCGGGATTCATTCTCCTTAGTTTACGCTTTCTTGGAATTGTTCACAGGATTAAGGGAAATTTGTGCGTTACTATCGAGGTCCAAACCCACCATATCATCATAGCTCCAGGAAAACACGTCGAGGAATTCCTTAAGCAGACAGATCATATCTCCCAATTCCTCACTCTCCACTACCTTAAGTTCCCTTTTTACTTCCTCTGTGCCTAAGTTTATTGTGCGCGTTTACGTTTCACAAGGCATGAGGAGGGTTCATCTTTTCATCGTCTTCTTACGTGAGGTCTTCCTCGAGAATCACTTGAAGTAATGGCGATTATGGGGATTTCAAAATTAACCGGAGGATTTACGAGTCTATTGGATTATTAGGTGTTAATTGATGAATGGTCCTGAATGAATAAAGAATAGAACATGTTATAAGGATGGAATTCAAAAAGGAAAGAAAGAGAGTGTTGGATTTAAAAATGCGCTATCAATTCATTAATAATATTAATGCCATAAGAAAAGGTCCATTTGATTATTACACTTGTCACCATGGACAAAGTGATCAAGTGTAGATAACGAGGTACTTTACTCGAGATTGAGTGCAGGATATCCTCCGTTGTCGGTTGTTCGGCTCCTGCCCCTCAACCCTTTGGCGAGACTAGGGCCTCATACAAGGAGTCGGTTGGATGACATCGATGGATGGATCATCGGGTGATTCTTACGTATTTGCGGATGTTGAATGGCCAGGTTTGGTGAAGATCTCAGTGATCCTCGGGACTATTTTCATCTTTCCCATCTTACGGTCAAACCTCGATCCCGAAGTATTTTCCTCATCGAGAATCGCCCATCCACGAGGCATCCTCCTCATATCCCAAACCACTCGGCCCACCTTACGAATAGCGGTATGGGTTCCACGATCCCTTGTAATGTGGCGCCTAGGCCTTTACCCTCTTCATACCCGTTCTTTGTGACACTTTGGCTACCATAGCCATAGCCCCCTCCTTCCGGTATCTTGCGGTTCAAGGGCACGGAAAGAACTCTCCAACGATTCCTCGGCGCTTCCACATAGGGAAGTGATTGCGGCTTAGTGACCGGTATGGCCTCTTCGCCCCTCACGGTGATGATTTTGCCGTCCTTAATGTATTTGATCTTACGGTGCAAAGTCGAAGGAGCGACGTTCGCGAGAATGGATCCACGGCCTTCCCAACGGCATAGTGTAAGCGGCTCAATGTTCATGACACAGGCGTGACATTGAAAGTACATGCACCAACTTGGATTGGCAAGTCAATGTCTCGGCACCTCTCTCCTGATGCCGTCAAAGGCTCTTACCACCATAGCACTCGGCGTATATATGATTGGTCGGCCGGCTGGCTAAGGTTGCGCTAAGCGATACATTAAGGGCCGATCCGTTATCGATGAGAACTTTGGCCACTATACAACCCTTGCATTTCACGATTACATGCGAGCTTTATTGTGCCCTAAGCCTGCGGGGTCTACCTCCTCTTCAGAAAAGGCTACAAAGCTGGATGCCTGGATTTGTTCTACTATCTTCTCAAATTGTCCCGGAGTAATGTCGGGGTTCACAAAGGCTTGATCCAGGATTCTTTGTAAGGCTTGTCGGTGCACTTACGAGCTCAGGATCAGTGATAACAGTGAAATCCGGGCGGGTGTTTTCTCAACTGCTCCACCACATCATACTCGCTCTGTTTCATTATTTGGAGCAGCAGTTCTTCATCTTCCTTGTGCTCAATAGGCTCTGCTTCCCCTGCTTTCTCAACTTCCTCTTAGTGTTTGGATGACTCTCCCATTTTTACTTTCCCTTTTCTCTTTTCTCTTTCTTCGTTCCCGTAACACCTCCCACTTCGAGTTATAAACTCGACTTCTTGCTCAGGTGGAGAGGATTTTATTGCAATAACGGGCCGAGAACTGGTTTGGGGAGTAATGTTGCTAGCAGGTCTAGCATAAGTCATTCTGAAGTGCTCGTGAGGAGCGAAACATGGTTTTGGTGGTGCAGGAGGTGAGGCAAGACTAGGAGGCGGATGTCTTGCTTGATGCTCCACACAGTGAAAACTTGGAAGTTATAGTTCCAAGGGACAGCGTGAGTATTGGTGATGGGGAGGCGAGGTGGAGTTCGGATAAGCTATTCTGGCGGTGAGGCTCTGGGGTGAGAAGGTGATTAGGTTTGGAGGTAGAAGCGTTACGGCTATATCGGTGGTGTTCACTCCTTTTCCATCTTGACCTTATGCGGCATCTCAGAACCTAGAGAGACAATAAGTTCCGGACTTCTTGCCTGAACCCCTCACAGTCTCGTAGCTCATGGTCAGCTGCCTCTCCATGGTAAGGACACCTCGTACTCTCTTTGAATCCCGCTACCTGAGGGCAAAGGTAGCCTTCCCTCGTTGCTACAGTAAAAATCTCCTCGAAGTATGGAACCAGCTCATCCATACGGTGTTGATCCCTCTCCCTTAGACTCTATCATATTTACACCACTTTGCCGCATTGTGGTTAGGCGGTGGGTTTGAGGTAACATTGGGGAGGAACCATTTCCCTCGATCTTCAACCACCCGTTTGGATTAAAGCGTGCACTCTTCCTCTGAGTGCCCGCGATTGTCGGTTGAGTGCCCTTGTGCTCCTCCATGATACTCTGCAGGCGGTGGCATCATACCACACAGGATATGGCGGTGGATTGGGTCAAGGGTGGTACAATTTGGTTTATCTACACAAGGTATCGGTATATTTCAGCGAGAGGAGGGAAGAGGTGGATCGGGGTTCCTTGGAGGTCTCGGGTTGTTTTGTGGTGGTCTAGGTTGAAAGTGGAGGAGGAGGTGGTCTTGGTTGGAAATTTGTAGGTGGGGCGTATTGTGGGCGTGGTTGTGGATAATTAGGAAAGAAGGTGGAATGTTTGCGATGGTGCAGCCATGAGAGGAGGATATGGCGGTAGTTATTTTGGAGAAATTGGGGGTAATTATTCTGACGGGTGATAGAGTGTACACCACCCTCCTTCTTCTTGCCAAAGCTGGCAGTCTTCTTTACAGGGTTCTCAGCCAACTCCTGTAGTCTTCCTATTATCAGATTAGCTTCAATTCTCTCACCACTTGGATGATATACGAGAAGGCTGTTGGAGGTATTTCCAATCATCGAGTTGAAGTAGGAGCCTTCAATGTTTCGATGAATAGGGAGCGAGTTCATTGTCGATCCAGGAGGATATACTTGCGACCTTCTCCCTCCATCGTTGGGCATCTTGCTTGAAACCTTCGGTCTTTACATGCAGGTTGGAGGTCCCTCCTTGTGGGTGCCGCATCACAATTGAATTTGTACTGCTTTAGAAAGGTATCGGCTAAATCCTTCCAGGAGTGCAGCTTGCTCCTGTCCAATTGTATGCACCATCTCAGAGCTGCTCCGGAGAGGCTCTCATGAAAGAAGTGAATGAGAAGTCTATCGTCTTCTGTTAAGGCAGACATTTTGGCAATGTAGGTTGCCAGGTGGATGCGGGGATCTGAGTTTCCGGTGTACTTGTCGAAATCCGGAACCTTGAATTTGGGTGGTACCACCACATCGGCACCAATCTCGGTGGCGACACATCATTGAACCATACATGTTCAGCCCCTCTATTGCCCTCGATCTTTCTTCTAGGCCGATAGTTTCTCGTTTTCTCTCGCCCTATGTTCTCCTTCCACCGTATGATGCGCTCCTCCAACTAGGAGTGAGGGTGGAAATGGCTGGAGGATCGGGATTGAAGGGTGAGGTTCGGCATTTGAGATAAGCGGGTAATAGGAAAAAGGTAGGTCATTATTTATGGTCACCGGATTGTGATGGCAGTCGGTCAGGATTGATGGTGGAAAGTGAAGGAGGTTGAGCGTAGTGAGAATCAACCGTTGTAGGAGGTGGGGAGGTAATGGTAGGTTAGAGTGCAGAAGTGGGCCTATTTTGGGACATCTCCTCATCATCTTCATAAGTTACGAAACACAGTCTTTTAGTTCGGACACTTGCCCTTGCGAGTTACGTACTTGTTCTGGTCTTCCATTAGTTTTCTTGTTCGAGATCTTGTTAAGTACACTCATTTGAGGTTGAGCGTGTGCTTGGTCAGTCTTGCGTTGTTAGAAGCACTATTGATTTCGTTTGAGGAGTAAAAATGAAAATTTTAAATAAACTTGAATTTTGCAAAGAAACTAAAAGTCTGATGCGGGCCGAAGGATCTGATGGCATTTGAGAGCCAGGTTGAAATCTATAAAAAGGATAATCGCCTCAGCTTTATCATGGTATCGTTCGATAGTCTGATTGTGAATGACGGGATTGAATGCGCATTTATGATACCTGTTCATATGGCGCATTTCAATTTTTCACATAACCCTAGCGAGGAAGTTCCTACGGGAGTCATACTATTCATTCACAAATTTTGCTAAACAATGGTCCAAAAATCACTTCATTAACTGAGTAATTTGTACATCGTATCTTTTATATTGGCCTAAGCTCTGGAAGGTTCTTTATAATAAGATGACATTTTCTGAGATACTCATATAACCTTTCTTCTTGCTTGGCGGGGTCGAATGCTTTCAGAGCGTACTCGGATTCAGGTAATAGTTCTCGTTTTCCCTGTGCTATTGTTCTCTCCAGCTGGTCAACATTTTCTTTCAGTCCTTGATAGAGAAGCGACTTTTTCTTTCTCTTTCCTTTCTTTAGCACACTCTTTCAAGATATCGTTGATGAGTAGTGCTTGTTCTTTCAATTCGAGCTTCTTCTTCTTACTTTCTTGCTTATATTCTTCGGCGAGTACCTCTTGGTATTTCATCTTTTCCTGAAACTTGCTATTCTGTACTTTCGCTTCTTTTACCTCAGCTTGGAGAGTCTCTCTCCCTTTCCCCTTGTACCTCTTGCTCCTCGAACCCCATCCTTTCGGCCCTTACCTCTTCCTTAAGTCTTCTTACTCTCCTTTTAAGTTTCTGCTGTTGGTCCTTGTTTGTTTTATTTGTTCTGCGATTGTGAGTTCTCGGTATTAGCCTCTCGTAGTGAGTCATTCGGATAGCCATTCGTTTCTTCTAATAGGACATCTCGGGCGGATTCTTGTCTTGAATTTCACGATTGAATGTTCTCGGTCCTGTCGGCTCTCCATTTAAGATAATCGCCCGAGGTGCTTGGGCCCTTAAGCGATTTCTCCATCAGTGGCGTTTTCCCAAGATTTGCGAGCCTTTTCAACCCTTCTTCTCCTTTGAGCTCGTGGTAGAAGCGACCTTGGTGGTATTCTTCAATGTTGATCATAGGCGTATGTTAAGCGAGCGCCTCATTACCAATGCGGAGTGTAACTTGTGTATCCGGTTACTCCGATCGAAACCGGTGAATACCCCTGTGCCGATCAAAGCGGGTTGGCTTGGCGTCCTGACTTCCTCCAACAGTAATCATGGCTATTGAAACTCAAAATCCGTTCCCACCACTATTTTTCATTCTTCGGGCTGATCACTAACCGGATCATCTTCTCAATGGGAGGCTGGTCAAGGTACCAAGTCAATCCTTTTGTCTCCACAGGACACATGTGGTGATAGTCGGTATAACGATTGAGAACAACACTTAAGGGATCCTGCCTGTTATGTATGCGATAGGTAAGGGTTAATAAAGTCTCCGCAAGGATTGCAGGTATTGGATTAATCTGCTGCCTTTCCACCGTCCAGAACACTTCCACCGCGTTGCAAGTTATGATTCCCAATGGTCAGAGCAGAATCGGGCCGTAGATTCCCAAGCGAGAGCTCACGAGCCGGTCCCACTGTTTCTCTTGGAGGCATTGATCTAAACATTTCTGGAGATATGTCCAATACCAACCATGTGTTTTTCCCTTGGCAGTTTCTTTGGACTTTACTTCCTCTGGGGGAGAACCCAACATATGTGCCAACCGTTTCCCGGTTTGCCTATGCTCGAGGTGTAAGTAGATCAGGTTACGCAATGAGTATGGGATCCCAGAAATGCACGATATTCTTCCATAGTGGGGACCGTATCAATGTCATTGAAGAGAATACCCCATATTTAGGATTCCAAACCGACAACATGGCTTTTAATGCGGGATTTGGACCTTGACTTGCATTAAGGTTGCAATCTTCCGTACTTCTCTTCAAAAGCGTGCCTTGGCACGATCGGAAGCAACCTCCATCAGTTAAACAGACCCTCTAGGCTGTTCATTCTAACCTCTATTTTATTCGGATCTAGTGAAGGTAGCGAGCTAGCGGTGCCTCGGAAGCATCATTTTGCGAAGTGCAGGACTATGGTGATTTGGACCAAAGTTTAGCATTACAGACCTTTTACGTGGTGACTCGAGGATGCCATGATAAAAATGATGCCTATCCTTTTCTGGACTCTTGGTTTGGTAATGCACATGAGAAAATTCGTTAGTAAGACAAATTAGGGTAATTTTGAATCATCTTGTTGTGAGTGACACGTACACATTTATCAAAGTAGGAAAATGTATAGGTGTTCTAGTAGGAATCAAGATTACCCTCAAAGAAATGAACAAAGGAAATTAAAGCGAGAATAGGGTAAGAGAAAGTATGCCCCTTTTGTCCTATAGTAGGGAGACTCCTAACAGGGTGAGTGCTACCTACCTGGATAGTTCTATCTTATGAGGTAGTTTACTATGGCCTTCAACTATTGTGATAGTTTAGCTCAGGAACTAATTTTCTAAAAGCCACAGGTTCCCAAATTGCCCCTATTGTAAACAGTAGAGCCCCATTCTACCCCCATGATGTTATCGGGAAAATTCCACGAGTATCACAGTGGATAGGCGAGTTTCAATTTGAGCGAAGCCTTCACGGATACTAACGAGGTAAAACCCACGGTGCAGCTACATGACTCCTCCTACTTTTCCTAAAAGGGTAAGAAAGCCGGGTTAGGACCATAGTGTGTGAGGACATTGTGTGAGTGTTCGGTGTGTGAAGGACACCTTTACCTCTTCCCAATTTAGGGGATTTTATTTTTCCATTTTTTCCATTTTCCTTTTTGAAATGAAGAGCCTTTGTAAGAGATAGAAGCAGGCAAAACAAAATAGTTAGCATAATAATAATTAACATATAAGACATCGTGAGTGAACCCATCTAACTATAATTTGATCAGACAAGATTAAATCTACTTTTGGACCACTAGACCGGGTATAATCCCCAGTGGAGTCGCCAAGCTGTCGCAATAGATTTTGCGGTCGCCTGGACTATCACTCACCGAAGTGGGAAAAAGTGAGGAGTCGCCACCTTAGTTTTAAGGGAAACTAAAGAAAACCATTTGAGAAGTTAAATTAAAAATGAAACCACTTCAAAACAGAGATTCTAAGTTAGGTCCATAAGCGGGTGGGGAAGGTGTTAGGCACCCCACCTCGTCCCTTAATAATGGTAAGTAGATTTAATTCTGCGTCCTTTATAAATTAGTTAGGAGGGCTTAGGCGGCAATGTTAATCCTTTTGGTAGAAGGAATATTTGATTTTCCACTAAATTTGGATTACCCAGATACATAAGTAAATGAGACAACCTCAGTGAACGGGTGTGAGAATCGGATAAGAACTCTCCTCCGATCTCTTTTAAGTTATTTATTAAAATTTTGAGGGGAGGATAAGAACCCTCCTCAGATCTCTTTTAGAGTTATTTATTAATGTTTTCAGTTGAGACAGGATAAGAACTATCCTCCGATCCCAATTTAATGTTTATTAAAATTTTGAAGGAGGCGGATAAGAACCCTCCTCCGATCTCTTTTAGAGTTATTTATTAATGTTTTGAGTTGAGACCGGATAAGAACTCTCCTCCGATCCCTATTTAATGTTTATCAAAATTTTGAAGGGAGACCGGATAAGAACCCTCCTCCGATCTCCTTTAAGAGTTGATTTAAAACTTTTAGGCAAGGATAGGATAAGGACTCTTCCGACCTCTTCTATTTTGACGGGACTCGGACAAAGACTTTTCCGACCTTTAAAAATTTAACCACAGCTACGGGTCCTAAGAACCTAAAACTAAGAATTCTGGCATTCAAAAATGCTGGGGATAAGGTTTCTGGATACCCTGTGGCTGAACGGGGAACACTAGACTTGATTCACTGACCTTTTCATGTAGTCATTTTACCAATATCTATTAACATCCGATCTATTCTATTTTGTTTACTTTGGTTCTATTTCGCTTTATGACATCTTGCTGAATTGCTGTTTACGTCAGCCTAATAGTTTGGCTATCTTCCTGACGTGTTATTCATGTTCTCTCTTTTAAAAGAGACCCCTAAGTTGTAGTTACCTACGTTTACCCAACCACTTACATACTACTAGGAGTTAGAAAACTTACTTTCAAAAGGATGAAGATTAATAAAATGAACTTATAACTAAATAGATTATTTGATATTGTCATTCTTTGGGGATCGTTTGTGCAATCGTTGAAAGTATCAGATGTGAGTAGTACAAATAAAATGCAGAAAGTAAATGTAGAATCTCGATTAAAGAGTGATATGAGCTCTTACGGTAACATTCTTTGGGGATCGTTTGTGCAAAAGTAGAAAGTCACGGATGTGAGAAGAACAAAGAAAATGCAGAAAGTAAATGTAAGCATTTAATAAAGCGATAGTATGAGCTCTTACAGTGAGGAGCCAAAGCTACTAAAATAACTATGGGGTGCCAAATAGTGATAAGGCAAGGATTGATTGGCACGAGGGTGGTGTTCCTCGTGAACTGGAGGTGATTAGCTAAAATGCGATCGGATCAAGATGAAAAGAACCGAATGGAATGAAGTTGAGCTTGGGCAGAAATGATAAAGCGAGAAAGTGAGAGTGTGACCGGATAATGAACAAAGCTGAAATGTAGAGTTCGGTATTGAGAATCTTTTCAAGAAAAACACTTGAAAACTTGTTTCAAAAGTCTTTTTGATTGACACTTCTAAGTAGCGAGTAGTAAACTAAATGAAATTTGAGTTCCTCTGCTATAATATGACCTCTTGTCTATTTTTCTTGCCGTCCCTTGAAGCAGTTTTTATGCGGTATTTATAGGAATCGGGTGCTCTTCGTGAAGGGTCGGGATTTATTTGAGGAGATGGAGGGTCGAGATTCGAAGGACATGATCGGAGGTTCGAATTAAAGAGAATCAAAATGAATGGTTGAGATCACTCTTCATAATATTTGTCCTTTTCTTCTTTCCATCAGCGGTCCCAAATTTCCTTGTCCGAACGATCCAGGGGCTAAGAGAAAAAGACTGGTATTGTCGTCTTCTCTCTTGATCTAAGGGTTCGGGTTTGTCCTTACAAGTGGGATCAACGGTGGAGATTGGGATGTACTGGTGTCATGACATACCACAGCACTGTCGGCATTGCGGGCGATTCTTAGGCGTGCGGTGGAGATCTAAATGCAGCGCCTTAACTACCTCGGCTCGATTACGGCGGTTATTGGAATTTGTCTTATTCTTTTTGCCTACCGATCCCTCCTCTTTCTGATCTCTTTCACATGTTCTTTCCGACCTTTCATGCTGGACTCCCACCTTCAGATCTATTATTCAGATCTCTCCTTTTCTCCGTTCAGGTCTGGTCAAAGCATTAATTGTCCCTCGATTCCCGAAGCGATCGCTTAGATTTCTGCTCAGCAATAAATGATCATCCTCCCCTATATATACCCACATCGTGAGACATTTCCTTCATCTGATTTTCCTCTCTTACTTTCTTACTTTCCCTGTTCTAGCTGCTCCGGTGGAAGTTCTGGCTATAACTGTGGCTTTGATCTTTTTCCGATGGACTTCTTTACTCACCGACTGAAAATTTACGATCCCGGTGATCGAATGACCTTAACTGACGAGGGTGAGAGGATTGGCTTTGACCGATCTGTATTGCGGACCTTGGTTGTACCGATCTCGAGTCGCTCAAGTGAGTTCTTTCGGTTTCTCATCACATTGAGTGTTCAGGCGGTTTTCCTCCACATTGGGTGTTCAAATGGTAGTCGGTTTGGGTGTAACATCGGTGGCGATGTCTCTCATCTTCATGGGAGTCATAGTCACCCCATCTGAGCTGCACATCTATCCGATGCCAACAGTAGGTCTCTGGTCAAACACATCTTTTGATTCAGCCACAAACTAGGCTTTGACATAGGCCTTTTAGATAGGATGTTCCACCCGGTCTCTAGAGATCGCCCAAATGATGTAATCCTAAAATGTAATCAGATCTCTAGAGATCGCCCAAATGATGTAGTTAGACCTTTATTGTAGTCCGATCCTAGAGATCGCCCAAATGATGTATTTTATTTTCAATGCAATCCGATCTCTAGAGATCACGAAATGATGTGATCAATGTTAGTGTAATCCGATCCCTAGAGATCGCCCAAATGATGTAATCCGATCTTTTGAAAATAAATACTTTATTTTATCGGTTATCATCTTATTGACTATTTTCGATCTCTAATGTGGTTATCCGATCTGGTTCTTTACGAATGATACTTAAGCGATCCTTTATTCAAAATATTTAACTTATTATGCGATCTCAATTAACCCATCCACGAACATTCGGATATTTGAGAGAAGTGTCGAGCAGTGTCGAGTTCCACCAATCGATGCGTTGCCTAGAACCTCGCGAGCATTAAATGCTCGGACTAGTATAAATAGGGGTGGGAGGGTTAGCGATTGTTCTCTCATTCCATTTTCAATCCCTGCTCACAACTTGAAGTTCTCTCATTTTCTCAAGTTCTTAGGCGCCGATCGGACTCGGTAAGGGCTTTGATCCTCTTTTAATTTAAATTCTTTGTTTCTTTTGAAAATGAGCGGTGCGAAGGTCGAGAGAGCGGCGAGCCCTCCTTCGATTCAGTTCGTGGTCATCGTCGATGAAGAAGAGCGATCGGGCCAGCGTTCAACAAGAACCTCCGGGGCCTCCGCTCCAACTCGGGCGGGTCATACCATCGAGGCTCGCACCTTCTTGAGGAGAGAGACTCTCCCTATAGACGAGCTACCGTCGGTTCTTGAGAATCCGATCTACAATCGTTCACCAAGAATATAATATTCGGCTTTGATTAAATGCGAGCTAATCAAGTGCCACGGCGATCTTCGTGTCGATCACTCCTTTGAAGAGAATGACATGGTTATGGTGTACGAGGAGCGATTAAAGGCGATGCGAGGTTCCCTCTAGACGATTTCTACAAGGAGGTCTTAAAACTTCACCGAGCATGCATTGTTCAAATTCACCCCAACTCGTGGCGGATCTTGGTAGCCTTAGAGGTCTATGCGTGCTAAGGGAATCAGTCCTACGGCTAAGGTGTTCGCCGAGCTGCCTGCACTAACTCGCCGAAAGGATGACGAACCTTTGGTTCTTTCAGTGAAGCCTAATTGCGAGCTCTTTTCCGATTTGCCCTCATCCCTTAAGAATTGGAAGAACCGTTTCTTCATTACGAGGAGCAAAGATCAGAAGCTTTGAGGACTTCCTCGTAGTTGGTGGTACCGAGGGCCCTTGCTTCCAGGCACATTACCACTGAGTCGGGAGGAAAGTTTAATAGTGATGGATCGAAGAGTCGGGCCGCCACTCAAAAGTATTCTTGTTTGGATGCGGTGACTGCCGAGCTGCACCATTGGACTATTCAATTGCTCACCGGCCAAGACCGCGAACTTCCGCTCTCTGACCTCGGCATTGGTATTTTCTATATCTCGGTTCTCACGACCTTAGCGATCTCACTAACCTTTTCTTTGTGCAGGTATGGCGGGTGGTGAGGGTTCTAGGAAGCGGAAGAAGGAAAGAGAGATCTCCCGGAAGATAAAGGAGATGAAGCGTTGAACGACTTCAAACACCGGTCATGAGCACAGGGAGATACAAAGAGACCGCCTCAACCTTCGGGTCCGCCGACCTCAGAAGCTGTCCGATCTCCTCCTAGAACGGAAGAGCAGCCTCCACCTCTCCCAATTGTTCCAAGCACAGAAAGGGGGCCTACTCAAGCTTCTGGGAGGACCTCCTCTCGTGGCACCCAGAAGTTAATGGAGTCTTTGAAGAATAACCGGGTATGCAGGAGAACCCGGTTTTGCCCAAGTCTTGGGGTCTTCCATCTTTCTTCGGGAGGATCGGGACAGGCTATCCTCGAGCGACCTTGATGACATCTTGACTCACTCCATGAGTGCAGAATGTGGAGTGCACAGTGAATCGGACCATGGTTTGGGAAAAGGTCCGTGCAGGTAAGGAGATCGGGAAGAAAAATCAGAATTGGCTTCCCTCGATCCCAACTCTCATCCGCTGGATTATATATCTCAAGTCGAGGGACGGGCAAAGTTCCATGAAGGCAGTGGCCGAGCAGAATCATATTTTGGTGAGAGGACCGTGCTCTTGGGAAGTCCAGCGCTTCACGCCAACGCTCAGTCGCCCAACTCATCGAGGAGCTTAAGGAAAAGACGAGGAGCTTAAGGCGAAGGATGAGGAGCTTAAAGAGAAGGATGAAGAGATGGTGACGAGGATAGCGGAGCCTATGTGAATGCTCACAAGGACCTCTTGGCGAACTCGAGCGCTACCACGAAGAGGACTTCTCCTAGATGGCCGACACGGCTCTGAGGCGGCGATGAGGGCGGTGAAGCCGAGGTGAGAGAGAGAAGCGGCGGAATATAAATCAGGTGAGGTGATCCCCGAATAACTGTACAAATTATGAAATGAAATGGAATGCCTCTTTGTTCAATGAAGGGTTGTGATCGAAAAATTTTAAACCATTGTTTGTCTGAGTATTTGATTGTATGAGCACAGCAAGACAAAAATGCAATTATTAATCTAAGTATAAGAGATCGGAAAGCACAACAAGCATTAGATCGGTGGGAAGAAATCTTTGAACGGGACTTGATTAAAATTGAAAATTTAACTTGAAGACTTAAGATCGGAACCCTCGTTAAACCGAACCAAAACCTTAGCTCTTAATCTTCCGAAAAGGAGATCGGCACTAAAACTGGTAAGAAAAGATCTAATGCTAGTTCACTTCATTTATCAACAGAGATCAGGGATATACCCAAGAGATCGGTAAATGATTTGAGAAATCGGCAGGGCTTTAACGAATGTTAGGACTTAGCATTGATTCAATTCCTTTTAAGGAGAGTTCGGAAATATGGTCATCTGGTAAAGAAAAATGAAGAGAAGTCGGAAATGTCATTGGCTGGCCCAGGGAGACCTAGTGCTGGGGATCGGTTTCAAAGTCTTGTTGATTTTGGGGATCGGCCAAAATATGGTGTCGACAGTTGCCCAAGCTCAACTTCATTCAAACTCGATTATTTTGACCTGACTGCATTTTAGCAAGGTATCCTTCATTTCAAGGCGAACCTTAATCCTCTGGCTATCAACCCGCAGTCCTATTACGTTTTGTGATTCCGCAGTTAGTTTAGTAGATTCGGCTCCCTACAGGTGAGTGCTCAGACTGCAGCTTTATCAAGTGTTCGTTTTATTTTACGTATTTCCTTTATTTTTATGTTTGTAATTTTCACTAAGTTTATACTGCATTAAAAAATGCAAAGAAGGTCACTCTCAAGTTTACTTCTTTGTTAATCAGTCCATTCTTTTGTTAATCTTTGTTACTTCTAAATGCAAGAGTTCTAGTCCTGAGTAGCGTATAAGTAGTTGGATAAAATGTAGGTAACTGTATCTTAAGCGTTTCTTTAAAATAATAGAAGGTCTGAATAACAAGTTAGGAAAATAGTAAAGTTGAGTAACTAGACTAACACAGAAGATAATTGGGTAAAACGTCATAAGGCTGAATAAAACCAAATCTAAGATAAATAAATGGAATAGATTGGGTATCAAAAGGTACTGGTATGGCGACCACATAGGAGGTCGGAAAATTCAGTCTAGTATCCCCTGTCTAGTCACGAGGTACCAAGGAGTTAAAAGAAGCCTTATTCTGACCCCCGGCATCTTTGAATGTCAGAACCCTTAGTCTTAGGCTCTTATGATGTGTGGTTGTAATCAAATTCCGATAGGTCGGAAAAGTCCTTATCCGACTCCCATTAAAATAAAAGAGATCGGAGGAGAGTTCTTATCCGATTCTCACCTAAAAATTTTAACAAATATTTTAAAAGAGATCGGAGGAGAGTTCTTATCCGATTCTCACCTAAAAATTTTAACAAATATTTAAAAGAGATCGGAGGAGAGTTCTTATCCGATTCTCACCTAAAAATTTTAACAAATATTTAAAAGAGATCGGAGGAGAGTTCTTATCCGATTCTCACCTAAAAATTTTAACAAATATTTAAAAGGAGATTGGAGGAGAGTTCTTATCCGATTCTCACCTAAAAATTTTTAATGAATACTTAAAAAAGATCGGAGGAGAGTTCTTATCCGATTCTCAATCCAAGATTTTAACAAATATTTAAAAAGAGATCGGAGGAGAGTTCTTACCCGATTCTCAATCCAATACTCTAATAAGTACTTAAAAGAGATCGGAGGAGAGTTCTTATCCGATCCTCAATCCAAAATTCTAATCTAAAAGAGATCGGAGGAGAGTTCTTATCCGATTCTCAAATTGAATTCTAACAAATATGCAAAATGACCCCTCAAATTGAATTCTAACAAATATGCAAAATGACCCCTTAAACAAAACTGATATGCAACAATAACTCACTGAGGGTCGACCCATTTATTTATGTATCTGGGTAACCCGAATCGGTGAAAAATCAAATATTCCCTTTTACCAAGAGGATTAACATCTCCGTTCGAACCTCCTAACTATCAATTCTAGTTTATAAAGAGCTTGAAGTTAAATCTGCTTACCCTCATTGAGGGACGAGGTGGGGTGCCTAACACCTTCCCCACCCGTTTACGGACCCCGAACCTAGAATCTCTGTTTTTGAAGTGGTTTCATTTTAATTTATTTTCGCAAATGGTTTTCTTTAATTTCCCTCAAAATTAAAGTGGCGACTCCTCATTCTTTCCCACTTCGGTGAGGGTTTGTTCAAGCGACCGCAAATCCCCTTGCGACAATCTAGCTAAGGCTTCAACAATTGAGCCATTGCCAATCCGGAGTCTAATATCTCATTACTACAAGCTTCTATTATTGGTTATACTCTGGGCAGTTCCTATTCCAGTGCCCATCATTCTGGCAGTGGAAACACTTTCCTTTGCCTTTGTCAGCTTTGGTCTTCCCTTTCTGTTTAGCTATTTTCTTGGAATGACTAGGAATCTGAGGTTTCTTTTTCTTATTGCCCTTCTTCTTATTGGACTTTCCAGCAGAAGAAGATGCAATCAAAGCTACCTCTTTTCCTTTATTGCCCGGCATATTCTTTTGGGCAATAACCAGCATGTTGAGTAAACTAGCTAAGGTGCATTCCTGTTTAGTCATATGGAAATTTGTTACAAAATTCCCAAAAGACTTAGGAATGGACTGAATAATCAAATCCGTCTGCAGTTGGAAATCCATGTTAAAGTTAAGATGTTCCAGCTGCTCAATCAGCTGAATCATCTTGTGGATATGATCCCTAACATTCTGTCCCTCAGACATCCTCATGCGGAATAGCTGTCTAGATATCTCATAGCTAGCATTCCTGCAGTGTTCACCATACAACTCTTATAGGTGAAGGAGGATCTCACTCACACTCTGCATGTTCTCGTGCTGCTTCTGTAACTCATTACTCATGGAAGCAAGCATGTAACACTTAACTCTCATATCATGCTCCTTCCACTTGTCCAAAGTTTCATGTTCCTCTTGAGTGGCCTCTGGAGGTAAGGGACCAAGAACATTTGAGTCTAGAATATATCCTATATGTTCAAGGTTCAGGATAAGTTTCAAATTTCTTAGCTAATCAGATAAATTAGGTCCTGTCAACCTATTGCGATCAAGTATGCTTGCAGGGATATTGGATGGTGGTGGTTGCTCTGTGCTCATTATTATCAGAAAATTAACTTTTGAAAATAACCAGATTAATTAGTAAATGTATCATGTATTTAACCAAAATGATTATGGTCTTTTAATCAAATTGGTCCTCCTACTAACTTAGCAAATCCTACACTTTCAAAGTAGAAAATGGAAATCCTAGTTGGATGGATTTCTAGTGGGTGATTGAATTCTTATAATTCTATTGATCATCCTCAGGTACATCCATTATTGGAATTACAATAAACTATAAGTGAGCAACTCCTTGCCCATCATATCTCATGTGAGGTTCAATCCTTTACCTAGCCCCTAATGCTCAAAATCTCAGGTACATCCATTATTAACTTATCTTGCATTAGTTAAGTTGATCCTATTGAGCCAGTAATTATGTAAATAATTTTAATGTCCTCAGGTACATCCAATATTGGCCACCAAACCATTTACATATTTACAACATCTCATGCTTAACAATTATTCTTAAGAAAATCTCTTAAATTAATTGCATCATTTGCAAGTATTTAAAATTTCTTAAAATAATTGCCTCAATGGAGGGCCCATGTTATAATTACTTTAATTATAGCATATCCAACTTAATCATTTGTTTGGAAGATTTTGTGGTCGTCCTAATTACTATTATGGTCTCACTTTGCACATTATCCATTTAGCATGCATATATCATATACTTGCATACATTCCCATACATCTCATGCATTCATGGATAAACAGTAAATATGGTATGATCATGGACTTTCTAAGGGATTCAATTATGAGCCACAAAGAATTGAATTAGGGCATTCCTAGGTACATTTTATTCATTCATTTTACAAGAGTTGCTAAAGGAGTACATAATCAACACTTGATCTTGAATTCCTCCCACTGGTCCCACCAATGCTCTTGACCTCCTTGATCTTCTTGCAATCCAATTACATAATAATCTGATGGGGCGAATCCGCAAGTATACGGGTCATCTCAAGTAATAAAGTGATGAATCAAGTATCGTTCCCACGAGGATTTGACGTTTGAGTACCAAACTATGAATGAAGCGATTATTTGGGCTAATGATTAATGAATAAATGGTAAATGTAAATAAGCAAGGTAAATTGATTAATCTAATTGGAATGGGTAAAGAGCAAACAAATAAATTCTAGATCTAGTTTGCAATTACACTAAATTAACAATGGGTAATTGAAATCAAATTCTAATTATGTTAAAAGTGATTCTAAAGTTGGGGGTTTATGCATAAATTAATTGGGATTTGTCTTGGACATTCCAATTTTTAGGGAAAAATAGAGTTGAAGGAAATTGATTCTAAATTCCTTTGATATTTTTTTCAAGCAAACCAAAGTGTGTTCTAAAATAACCAAACCTACTTTCGTATGTTATTTGATTACTTTAAAACCCATTAAGTTTTGTAACCAATCATTAATTCCTCTTAAAATCCTAGTTTATTTCTAAATCTAAGTTATTTTAAATTCCAATCCTTGATTATCTATCAATGACTTTCACCTTTCGGTCCTTCAATCAAAGACTATCACAATACCCAATGGGTACCAACATTAGGCAAGTAAATCAAGCACACAAGGAATGAATCAAAACTCATATTTATGTAAAATAAGGAAATACCCAGTCCAAATACACAAATTAATCTAAAACATATTTCCCAACTCTGAAATCTAAAGAGTTTACTCACTCATAATGGTATTTACAAGAAAGATTGATGGAAAAGTAAAAAAAAAAAAATGATAAGAGGACTAAAATAGAAAAACCCAAGTAGAAGAACCCAAAACTCTGGTTTCTGGAGCTCCAAAAATGGTTGCAGCAGCTCCTCCCCAAAAGAAATGGCGTCTCCTCTCTCTCTTTATTAAATTTTCTTTCCTTTTTGTTTTTCCTTCCTTTTCTCTTGTGGCAAAAACTAGGAAAAGATGAATTTATATCGTCCCAAAAAATTGCCCTAAAAGTAAATAAGAGCCAGGGAGTGGATAGGAAATGAGGTGTAAAATTATCCAAGTTAGCAGCATTATTCACATTCTGGGCAGTCTGCTTAGGGCTCGGCTTAACCCTAAGCAGCTTCTTAGCAAATTTCAGCTTACGGTGCCTTTATGCGCTAAGGTTAAGCGGACCCTCGAGAAATCTCGTGATTTGGAATAAAATGGGTTTTCTTTCTGCTCATGCATGACTTCCAGCTTGATCTGTGCTCCACCTTAAGCACTGCCGCTTTACTCTAAGCAGGATCTTAAGCAATTCTCGGCAGGTTGTGGAGTAAAAGCTTGAATATGTAGGATTTAAGCCGCGCTTGACTTTCAGCTTGAACAAGCCTAAGGTTAAGCTTATATGACATACCCTAAGCAACATCATAAGCAAAGTCTTAAGCAAATTTCGGCTAACTTGCTCTTTCAAAGCTTGATTTCTTCAACTTTCCTCCATGCTTAAAGAATTCCCAATTTCTTCAAATCACTTCCTAATGCACTCATTGATCTTCGATTTGCCACAAAATCCTATCAAAAACAACAAAATTACAAAAATCAAATATAAAGTATCTAAAGTTAACAAATAAGCTAAAATAAAGCTAAAAACATAAAATATACTAAAATATAAGGGCAAAATGGATGCAAAACTACCCTAAAATGCTTATATGAAATGAGTGTAACAAATTCCCCCAAACTCAAACCTTTGCTTATCCTCAAGCAAATTAAAACAATTAATACAATTTAGGGTACCTTACCTTAAATTTATGAAAATTACTTATCCAAACTCTCAAGCTTACCTTTAACCACCAACAAACCATATACCCACTTTCAAGATACAAAGAGTTTAATCCTCACCAAAGTTATCACCGCTTAGCCCTTGGGTCAATTATCCATATCATCAAGCCCAAACCAATCAATCACAAAGAATAATCATGCCTAAATAGACTATAGGGTAATCCATAAACTAAAGTGTCTCAAATAATGATGGAAGTAAATGAATGGATTAATGATATCCTAATCCCATAGGCAATTCTCCTATTCCAATCTCCACTAATGTAGCAAAACACCATCAAAAGATCAAAAGGACTTTCAAGGGTTGTAATGGGGCCAAAGGGGTGATAATGTGGCTAACAAGGGAAGGATAAAGGTAACCAAATATGAGAATAATCAAATTATTAAAAGATCAAGAGACACAAAATTTATTTATTTATTTATTTATTTTTGAATCAAATGGGGGAAGGAACTTTACAACTATTCATCAATGCTAGTATATAATTTTGAAGCTTTTAGAGGGACTAGATAAATAACATTGACTTTGAATTATAATTGTCCCTTTCAATTCACCCCCAAACTCATTTCTTTGTGTACTTGGGTGGTGAATTACTTTACATACCATAATTGAATTTGCTAGCCTTTTTTTTTTTTACTTTAGTCACTTCTCCCAACTAATAATTATTATTATTATTATTATTTTTAAGTGTATCTATCACTCAAACAATTATTCTCATGGAGGGTAGGTAAGTATTTGGGTTTATGGCTAGGCATTAATGTGGGTTCCAAAGAAATAAGAGGGATAAATGTAGGCTCAAATTGGTTTCAAAGGGAAATTTTGAAGTGAGGTTGGCTAAGGCTAAAATATGGGTTTAAAATTCAAAGAATGCCTATATCATTTCTTTTTCAAGTGCATGCTATGATTTCGCCTTGAAAGGTTTAGAAAGATTGTTCTAGGATTAGTGAGACATCAATTAGCTACTTCTCACCCTAGAGTTTTCTCTAAGCACTCAAAGTCAATACAATTGATTGGGTGGCCCCTGACTAAGAAGATATAAACTAAAGTAATGATTTAATAACCTTACACCTATCCAGAACTTTCAATCCATCAAACCTTTCTAAAAGTAAGCTTAATTGCTCTTCAAAGCAACTCTCAATCCTCTAAGGACAAGGTAAAAATTTATTTTTATGATATGCATGATCCTAAAATGAATGCATAAATCAAATTAAAATTAAGTGTAATCTATATGAAAACTATATGCAAATGTATGTGCATGAGTATAGACATGTGTGTGGTATATGTAAAAGTGTATGGATTATCCATATATGGATGAATGAAATGCAATAAATGAAGGAATGAAAATTTTAAAGAAATTTTTAAAAATTTTGCAAAAATTTTGCCCTCACCCCCAAACTCAAATGAAACATTGTCCTCAATGTCTAAAATGAATGCAAGGATGGGCAAAATTGTGTGAACTAATCAATGAATGAAATATATACAATTGGGGATTAAATCAATATAAGCTCAAGAATTCCAAAATTAGCTCAAAATGATATTAACAATGAAGCTTTAGAGAGAAAAATGTGAAAAAGTATCCCAAATGTATGAATTTACACTGCTTAAGATGTTGCTTAAACTGTTGCGTAGGGTAAGCAAAAGCATAAGCATTGGCATAATCACTGGCAACATACCATAAGCATAAATAGTAAAAGGGTAAGCTGTTACCTCAAAATGATGTTAAACATATGTAACTCAAAGGAAATTGTGCAACTCATCAATATCAACAAAATTAGGACTGAATAAAAGATAAAGTACAAAAATAATGTGCAAGAAGATGAAAAAGTGTAATGAAATAAGATTTAACAGTTAAATCAAGAATTAAACCAAAAAGCATTCATAGAATAACTATATCCATATTAGAAGATAGAATAAAATAAACTAAACTAAAGGAAATAAATGCAAATATAATCATAAAAACTAATTACCAAAGTATTACAGCTATTACTAAAGTTTGAAGATTAAAATAAACAGATTACAAAACAAACCTAAAACAGAAACTAAAACTGAATTGAAGAACTAGTACTAAACTACTGCTACTGTTCAAGCTCTGCTGTCAAGGCTTTGTTGCTGCATCAGGGTCTGCTCTAGGTTCTGCAGTGGGTTCATTGTAATCCGAAGCTTCAGAAGCAGTTTCCAAATTTTCTGTGAGTTCTTTCATTTCCTGGAGCATGTCTTGGCCCCAATGATATAAATTATTATAAGATTGGGCCAATTTGTTGTAGAGCTCCAACATTTGAAGTTGCTGCTGCTGCTGCTTCTTTTTAAGAGATGAAAATCTCTTTTTAAGTTTCTTTTCTAGCTTCTTCTTTTGGTTGACCTGCTGCTGACCCATGGTATCAATTTTAACTTCTAAGCTCTTCAAGGTTGCAAGGATATCTATGGTGTCAGGTGAGGGAACAGATGGTTGGACAGTGAAGCTGGCTACTTTGGATTCCAAGGATCTTAAGAGGGACAAAATATTCACTAAAATCATGGGCGGTGGTTGTTTGGGGTTCTGCTGGTGCAAAGGTATTTGGTTCTGCAGTACCACTGGCTTCAGCATGCTGCTGTAACAAAGCATAGGTATGTCCTACTTTCTCACAAAGATCCGTGTGCAGCAACATTGTGCTGTCTATGTATGATTCACCAGACACTAGCAGTAGCTTATATAAACTAGCATCAAAGCTAAATGAATTGGCTATGGCAGTTATATATCCTCCAAAGACTATGCTACCTTTGGTATGCTTTGTGACAGTTTGGTGCCAATGAGTAGCTAGGAAATGGGCTATGCTAACTTGTTTTCTCTCCTTCATGCACCACAAGAAAAATAAATCTCCAGCACCCACAATGCTGTTACTGTGTCCCCTTCCTAAAACAGTGTAAGAGATAAATCTATGGAGGTATTTCAACACATGATCGACTATCCTAGAGGCTTTTCTTTGTCCTCATGCGTAATAACCCCCATAAGGTGCAATTTCTTTCCAGAACTGAATAGGGTCATAGATGGTTTGTTGCCACTCAATACTTTTATAGCCCGAACCCTGAAAACCAAAAATTTCATTCATAGAATCCATGTCTAACTCCCTATCAATGCCAGCACATCGAAAATAGATCACATCCTTATGCTCAGGTACTGTTGGTTTGAAATTCAGCCTTAAGGAACTCAAAAATTCCAAGGTCAAATCCTTATATACTGGTTCCCTAATCCTAGCAAACTTAGTCCAATTGACAGCGTCTAAATAGGCAAATATAGAGTCATAAATGCCTAACTCTTTTAAAATCTGCTCATCCATATATTTGTTTGCCAAAATAGGCTTAGAAGCTAAACTCTCATAAGCATTTTTCATATCCATATCTTTAAAAGCCCAAGGTAATGGAGAAAGTACCTCCTCTATATCATTGGCAGATGACGCAGGTGCTGCTGGAGCAGTGGCAGGCTGGGGAGAGTTTAAGGGTGACTGAGGTACAGGGGTTTGAACCGCTGGTGATGAAATTTGCGATGAGGACCTAGTTCTTTTGCTGACTGGTTCAGAGGGAAGTTGAGGTGGAGAGTTTAAGTCCAAAGGAACAGAGGGCGTTCCTTTTCTTTGTCCGACAGTGGCTTTCTTGGGTCTAACTGCAGCCTTTTTAGTTTTACCTTTAGATTTGGTTTGAGTTGGCGCAGGTTCAGACATTGGTTCTTGGAACTGAGTTTCAAAAATGGGTGTTTCATTTTGTGGCTCATTTTGTGGCGAGAGGGGGGTCAGAGGAATGAGGGTTGGTGTTTGGCTTTGGGGTAGTGGTGGTGTTTGCGGTGGTGGCGATTGAGGTAGTGGTGGACTGGGACTGGGGTTAGGGTTTGTGGGAAAAGAAGATGGAGTAGCCATTTTCGATTTGACATAGCATTTAGATTTTCTGGGTTTGGGTTTGTGGGTAGACCACATCTTGGTTCTCACCATTTAATGAAGAGAAATAAACTCTTCAGCTTCTCTAGAAATGCCGAAAAAAATGGTAGAGGGAGGGGGTCGGCGGAATAAAGCTTTGGTTTATCGGGAGTTTGGGCGAGGGCTTCATAAAAAAAAATGGCAGAAATTTTGGGCTTTTTAAAATGTAGGGCAGACATCTGGTAATTTGGGTTATGCTTGGGGTTAAGCAGAATTTGCTTAGGGTTCAGCAGAATTTACATAGGGTATTGCTTAGTAAGCAACATCATCAGCAAGTTTCGGCATGTTTTGAAAAAATTTGTGGTTTTACTTACCAAAAACAGCCCAAATGATATGAAATGCTATCATGACCCTCAGCAAATACCAAATACACACAAACACCATAAAATTGAGGAATTTAAGCTCATCATCTCTTAGAACTCATCAAACATAACATAACTATGAAGGGATTTGAAAGGCAAACAACTTAAATTAAGCATGGATTGTAATTACCTTTCTGCAAACCTAACGAAATGGTTTGATTTCCAAACTTATACTCGAAGTACATTTTCAGCAGCTTTTGAGACAAGTTTCAGACATTCAAAAATTGCAGAAAAGACATAGAAATTGACTTTTTAAGCAGCATGAACAGTAGCATGAATAGTAATAAAAATTAGCAGACTACAAAAACTAGCAGCAATTCAAACAAAAACATGCAAATTCTAACAGACTACAAAAACTATATATACACTAAAAGGTAAAACTTAACAAACACTATTTTTGCACTTTAATAAAGCTCACATCAGTCCTAAATATCAAAATTGATCCTCATTCAAGTTGTATTTCACAGGATTTACACAAAACACAAAATTAAACATATGCTATCAAGTAGATTGCAATATCAGCAATTTAGCACAAGTTTAAAGGTGTTACTGTTCACAGGTACTGGATAAAGTGCAGAATTTTGCTTATACTTGCTCCCTTTCAATTCTTTCTTTTTGCTACATATGTTAATTTGCCCAATCTTCATGAATGACCTACAAAAGATAAACAAATGTCACTTTTGAGTTTAATGAGGGTAAAAACTGAAAATGAAATGAAATGGAAAATTAATAAACTATAAAAGGATATGCTTGGGTTGCCTCCCAAGAAGCACTTGTTTAAGGTCTTAAGCTTGACCTTCCACTCCAAATCACCTAAATATCCCTGATTGGGGAACCAAGCCATGAAACCTCTACAACCTTTTGTGTGGGTTCTCCAACAATATAATGCTTTAATCTCTGCTCATTAACTTTGAAAGTCCCTGAGGTTTCATTGCCTATCTCAACAGCTCCATAGGGGTATACCTTTATAACGGTGTAAGGCCCTGACCATCTTGACTTTAATTTTCCGGGAAATAACCTTAACCTAGAATTATATAAGAGAACAACATCACCTTCCTGAAATTCTTTCCTCCTAATATGCTTATCATGCCATCTCTTAGTTCTTTCCTTGTAAAGCTTGGCATTTTCATAAGCATCCAATCTAAGTTCCTCAAGTTCATTTAGTTGCAGCATTCTTTTTTCTCCTGCAGTTTTTAAGTCAAAATTCAGTGTCCTTATGGCCCAATATGCTCTATGCTTCAACTCCAAAGGTAAATGACAAGCTTTCCCATAAACCAATCTAAATGGGGTGGTGACAATAGGAGTTTTAAAAGCTGTTCTATAGGCCCAAAGAGCATTATCTAACTTTAGGGACCAATCTTTCCTTGAACTATTCATTGTTTTCTCAAGAATTCTTTTCAACTCTCTATTTGAGATCTCCACTTGACCACTAGTTTGTGGATGGTAGGGTGTTGCAACCTTATGCTTTACTCCATATTTTTGTAATAATCTCTCAAATTGATGGTTGCAAAAATGAGAATCTCCATCACTTACAATGGCACGTGGAGTTCCAAATCTTGTAAAAATGAACTTTTTAAGGAATTTCATCACAACTCTAACATCATTAGTTGGAGATGGTATAGCTTCAACCCATTTGCTCACATTATCTACTCCAACTAAAATGTATTTGTGTCCAAAGGACGATGGAAAAGGTCCCATGAAATCAATGCCCCACACATCAAATAGTTCCACTTTCAATATATTTTGGAGGGGCATTTCATCTCTCTTCGAGATATTACCCATCCTTTGACACCTATTACATGCATTTACAAACTTTCTCACATCTTTAAACATGTGTGGCCAAAAGAACCCTGCTTGAAGAACTTTTTTCTGCAGTTTTTGTCACACTCATATGACCCCCATAAAGTGAAGAATGGCAATCTTTAATAACATTCCCTATCTCCTCATCAGCTAAACATCTTCTAATCAACCCATCTCCACATCTCTTGAACAAAAATGGCTTTTCCCAATCATAATCTTTCATATCAAAAAGAAATTTCTTCTTTTGCTGCCATATTCGGTCAGGTGGAAGGATTCCACACACCAGATAGTTCACGAAATCTGCATACCAAGGGGTTTTTGCATTCATGATTACTAACAGTTGCTCATCAGGAAAATAATCATCTATTGGGGGCTCTTTTCCCAAATTATCTCCTTATTCTTGCCTCAATCTAGACAGATGATCTGCTACTACATTTTCTACTCCTTTCTTGTCTTTAATTTCCAAGTCAAACTCTTGAAGGAGTAGCACCCACCTTATCAACCTAGGTTTGGCCTCTTTTTTATGAAGGAGATATTTGATAGCTGCATGATCTGTGTATACTATTACCTTACACCCCACAAGATAGGACCTGAATTTGTCTACTGCGAATACCATTGCCAAAAACTCTTTCTCTGTAGTAGAGTAATTTATTTGAGCATCATCTAAGGTTCTACTTGCATAGTATATTGTATACACCTTCTTATCTCTCCTTTGTCCCAAAACAGCCCCAATGGCATAATCGCTAGCATCGCACATTAACTCAAAAGGTAATGACCAATCGGGTAGCTGCATAATAGGAGCAGATATCAAAGCTTCCTTTATCCTGCAAAAAGCGTTCATGCAATTTGTGTCAAAATGAAATTCCACATCTTTACTCAATAAATTGGTAAGAGGCTTAGAAATCTTAGAGAAATCCTTGATGAATATCCTGTAAAATCCAGTATGCCCTAAGAAACTCCTCACTCCCTTCACGGATGTTGGGGGTGGCATTTTCTCAATAATTTCTACCTTTGCTTTATCCACCTCAATACCCCTGTTTGACACAAGATGTCCCAAAACAATTCCTTCTTGTACCATAAAATGGCACTTTTCCCAATTCAAAACTAAATTGAACTCTTCACATCTCTGTAAAACCTTAGACAAGTTAGATAAGCATTCATCGAAAGATTTACCATACACAGAAAAATTATCCATGAACACTTCCATAATACCCTCAATCATGTCAGAAAATATGGACATCATACATCTTTGAAATGTAGCAGGGGCATTACATAGTCCAAATGGCATCCTTCGATATACAAAGGTACCATAAGGACATGTGAAAGTAGTTTTATCCTGATCATCTGGGTGAATAAGGATCTGAAAGAACCCTGAATAGCCATCCAAATAGCAAAAATAAGAATGATGAGCTAGTCTCTCAAGCATCTAATCTATAAATGGTAATGGAAAATGGTCCTTTCTAGTTGCATTATTCAATTTCCTATAGTCTATACACATTCTCCATCCAGTTACAGTCCTTGTAGGTATTAGTTCATCATTTTCATTTTTCACTACTGTGATGCCCCCTTTCTTGGGTATAACATGAACTGGACTTACCCAATTGCTGTCAGAAACAGGGTAAATGATACCTGCATCAAGCAATTTCAAGATTTCCTTTTTCACAACCTCTTTCATATTTGGATTCAATCTCCTCTGTGACTCTCGAGAGGCTTTATGATTATTTTCCAACAAAATTCTATGCATGCACACAGAAGGATGTATTCCTTTAATATCATCAATGGTATAACCGATTATCCTTCTATGCTTTCTAAGAACTCTTAATACTTTTTCAACTTCACAATCATTCAGTTTAGCACAAACAATTACAGGATATGTAGAATTTTGACCTAAAAAAGCATACCTGAGATTTGTTGGAAGAGGTTTCAACTCTACCTTCGGTGCTTCACTTTTTTCAAGCTTTGATGATGAAGTTGTATCTTGCTTCAAATCCCCAATCTTTTCAATATCAGCCATAGGCAAAGGTGGATTTCCTTCCAAGATTGTAGCATATTCTGCAGCTTCTTCAATCTCATTCCCTTTTTTGATGTTAAAAACCAAACAAGCTTCTAAGGGATCTTCAGGATGTTGCTTTTTGAGCACTTCTCTGACCTCTTCATCTATCACATCAATTCTCAAGCATGAATTTAATCATCTTTCTTTTTCATTGCTTGAAACAAATTAAATTCAACTTTTTCTTCCCCAACTTCTAATGTAAGCCTCCCATTTTTTACATCAATCACAGCTCCAGCAGTAGCAAGGAAAGGTCTACCAAGAATAATAGGAATGTGTACATCCTCCTCCATCTCCAATACCACAAAATCCACTTGTATGAAAAATTTTCCAACTTTCAGAGGAACATTCTCAATTACCCCAATTGGAAATTTAATAGACCTATCTGCTAACTGTAGTGAAATGGTAGTAGGCTTCATTTCTCCAATCTTCACTTTCTCATAGATAGACAATGGCATTAGACTAACACTGGCTCCAAGATCACATAAAGCCTTATCTATACTGATATCCTCAATGTGACATGGTATGGAAAAACTTCCAGGATCTTTCAGCTTAGGTGGGAGCTTGTTTTGCAATATAACACTGCTTTCTTCCGTGAGAGCTACGGTCTCAAATTCCTCCAATTTCTTCTTGTTAAATAAAATCTCCTTCAAAAATTTAGCATATGAAGGCATTTGTGTTAAGGCATCAGTGAAAGGAATAGTCACATGCAAAGACTTTAATACTTCCAAAAACTTCCCAAATTGTTTATCCAATTCCGCTTTCTGGAACCTTTGTGGGAATGGTAAAGGTGGCATGTAGGCTTTAGGCGCTACATATTTAGGTTCTTCTTCTTTGCTCTCTCTCTCCTTACTTCCTTTTTCTTCCACTGAATTTTCTTTCTCAGCTTCAATTCTAACTTCAACTTCAGTTTGTTCATCTCCTTCTCTGTTTTTCTCTTCTTCAATTTTCTCTTCAATCTTTTTATCTCCATTCTCCAATATTTTTTCACTTCTCAATGTAATAGCCTTGCAATGCTCCCTTGAATTTTCTGGCTGGCTAGGGAGCTTCCCAAATGCTTTGTTACTTAAAGAGCTAGCTTGTTGAGCTATTTGATTCTCTAACATCTTATTGTGTGTTGCCATTTGATCTACTTTAGATGCTAATTGAGAAATCATATCTTGTTAACTTTGATGGCTCACAAGTAGAGTCTCAATCATAGCTTCTAATCTAGCTATCTTGTCTGGTTGTGCTTGTTGTGGTAGAGATGGAGCAGGTGCATTTTGAGATTTAGGAATTCCAGGAGGAGGACCTCTATTCTGCTGAAAATTCTGATGTTGTTGATACCCAGAAGGTTGCTGAAAATTCTGATGTTGTCCTTGTCTACCTCCCCAAGAGAAATTGGGGTGGTTTCTCCATGCTGGATCATAAGTTGCAGAAAATGGGTTACCACCTGGTCTTTGATTGTAGTTCCCCACATAATCCACTTGCTCACTTGAAAAATCTTGATTAAGTGCAGAAAAATCAGCTGCATAATTGACATTTACAGCTCCAACTTCTGCTGAATTACTAGAACCTCCAGCTGAAGAATCTACTTTCATGCTTAGCTTGTCCATTTTCCTTGTCAAAGCATCAAACTTAGCATTAATCATATTCATGGCATCAAGCTCAAACATACCAGCTGGTTTCTTAATCTCATTCCTCTCACAACTCCATTGGTAGTTGTTATAAGCAATTTTATCAAGAGCAGAAAAAGCTTCATCTTCAGATTTCTCCATAAGATCACCTCTAGAAGATGCATCAATTGTACTTCTAATAGCTGGTGAAACTCCATTGTAAAAGTGTTGAACAAGCATCCACTTAGGAATCCCATGATGTGGACACCTCCTTTGCAAATCCTTGCACCTCTCCCATGCTTCATACAAGCTCTCATCATCTCTAGGTTTGAAAGAAGTCAGCTCATTTCTTAGCTTAGCTGTCTTGCTTGGTGGAAAATATTAAGCTAAAAATGCTTGAGAAAGTTCTTCCCATGTTGTGATAGAACCCGATGGAAATGAATGTAACCACTCTCTAGCTCGGTCCTTCAGAGAAAAAGGAAATAATCTGAGTCGAATTGCATCATCAGAAACTCCATTTATCTTCAACATATCACTGATCTCAAGAAAGTGTGCTAGATGCACATGTGGACTTTCACTTGGATTTCCTCCAAATTGTGATTGTTGTATCATCTGACAGAGTGCAGGCTTCAGTTCAAAATTATTAGCTTTCTACTCTTGGTATTGTGATACTTGGCATGAAATCCCCAATGTTAGGATAGGCATGATCCTTCACAGAGCGGTTGTTATTATTGTTGGCCATTTCTTCTTGTAATTGCTCTTGCTCTTGCTCTTGTGCTCTTTCTTGTTGTTGTTGAGCTTTAATTTTAGCTTTTCTCCTTTTAGATTCTGCTCTTAAAGCTTTTGCTGTCTTTTCTATTTTTGGATAGAAAAATAAATTGATTTCTTCACTTTTTGTTCTTCTCATAAAATAAAGTACCTGAAAAACAAAATAAATAAATTCTCAAAGTAAAATGGTAAAAAGAAAATAAAATAAAATGCCCAAATTAACCAAACAAACAATTGTTCAATATCAAACAAAAATCAAATCCCCGGCAACGGCACCAAAAACTTGATGGGGCAAATCCGCAAGTATACGGGTCATCTCAAGTAATAAAGTGATGAATCAAGTATCGTTCCCACTAGGATTTGACGTTTGAGTATCAAACTATGAATGAAGCGATTATTTGGGCTAATGATTAATGAATAAATGATAAATATAAATAAGCAAGGTAAATTGATTAATCTAATTGGAATGGGTAAAGAGCAAACAAATAAATTCTAGATCTAGTTTGCAATTAAACTAAATTAACAATGGGTAATTCAAATCAAAGTCTAATTATGTTAAAAGCGATTCCAGAGTTGGGGGTTTATGCATAAATTAATTGGGATTTGCCTTGGTCATTCCAATTTTTAGGGAAAAATAGAGTTGAAGGAAATTGATTCTAAATTCCTTTGATATCTTTTTCAAGCAAACCAAAGTGTGTTCTAAAATAACCAAACCTACTTTTGTATGTTATTTGATTACTTTAAAACCCATTAAGTTTTGTAACCAATCATTAATTCCTCTTAAAATCCTAGTTTATTTCTAAATCTAAGTTATTTTAAGTTTCAATCCTTGATTATCTATCAATGACTTTTACCTTTTGGTCCTTCAATCAAAGACTATCACAATACCCAATGGGTACCAACATTAAGCAAGTAAATCAAGCACACAAGGAAGGAATCAAAACTCATATTTATGTAAAATAAGGAAATACCCAGTCCAAATACACAAATTAATCTAAAACATATTTCCCAACTCTGAAATCTAAAGAGTTTACTCACTCATAATGGTATTTACAAGAAAGATTAATGGAAAAGTAAAGAAAAACATGATAAGAGGACTAAAATAGAAAAACCCAAGTAGAAGAACCCAAAACTCTAGTTTCTGGAGCTCCAAAAATGGTTGCAGCAGCTCCTCCCCAAAAGAAATGGCGTCGCCTCTCTCTCTCTATTAAATTTTCTTTCCTTTTTGTTTTTCCTTCCTTTTCTCTTGTGGCAAAAACTAGGAAATGGTGAATTTATGTCGTCCTAAAAAGTTGCCCTAAAAGTAAATAAGAGCCAGGGAGTGGATAGGAAATGAGGTGTAAAATTATCCAAGTCAGCAGCATTATTCACGTTCTGGGCAGTCTGCTTAGGGTTCGGCTTAACCCTAAGCAACTTCTTAGCAAATTTCAGCTTCTGGTCGCACTGTCTGCTTAAGGTTAAGCAGACCCTCAGCAAATCTCGGCAGACTGAAATAAAATTGGTTTTCTTTCTGCTTATGCATGACTTCCAGCTTGATCTGTGCTCCACCTTAAGCACTGCCGCTTTACTCTAAGCAGGATCTTAAGCAATTCTCAGCAGGTTGTGGAGTAAAAGCTTGAATATGTAGGATTTAAGCCGCGCTTGACTTTCAGCTTGAACAGGCCTAAGGTTAAGCTTATATGACATACCCTAAGCAACATCATAAGCAAAGTCTTAAGTAAATTTCGGCTAACTTGCTCTTTCAAAGCTTTATTTCTTCAACTTTCCTCCATGCTTAAAGAATTCCCAATTTCTTCAAATCACTTGCTAATACACTCATTGATCTTCGATTTGCCACAAAATCCTATCAAAAACAACAAAATTACAAAAATCAAATATAAAGTATCTAAAGTTAACAAATAAGCTAAAATAAATCTAAAAACATAAAATATACTAAAATATAAGGGCAAAATGGATGCAAAACTACCCTAAAATGCCTATAGGAAATGAGTGTAACATAATCCTTGGCATACTAAGGCAAATTAACAAGAACTAAATAAATGAAATTACAACCCAAAATTATTACAACCTTAATAATACATAACCAAAAATAAATTAAAATAAATTAATTAATTTACAACCCAAAGAAACATAAAAGAAATAAATCCAATCACATTGGTCTTTTATAGTCCATGATCATCCATCATGCATGTAACACCCCTCACCCGTCCACAGTGTAGCTGAGCAAAGTGTGTTACACGGAGTGCCGGAGCACCTGATCTTATCTGATTTCATTACAGTTCTTGATTTATTTATTCAAAAACTTTACTTAAGGTTTATGCTATTTTTACTTTTATCAAAATCTAACTAATTTGGAAATTTCAAAAATTTTAACGATAATCCGACAAAGTGTCGGCTGTAATTTGGACTAACAGTTCTTATGAATCTGCCAAAGACAATTCACAACATATTCAAATTCATAGCTCAATTTATCTCAATAATATCTCATCAGTTTCTCAAAATTTCTTAAACTCAATCTCATTCAGAATCATTATGATTAGATAATCAATTCAGACATCAAAATTCTTACATTTCATTAACTTATATAATTTTCCAATTAAGTACATAAATTTGTCAAGTACAGGATATACAAATGAAATTACAATATACTTAGAATGAACAAAATACATAACATGTATAATTATGAGCCCTATCTACATGCATTGCTGAGGAGGTGACAATCTTGAACTCTTCTGACACTTCTGCAGATCTGGACTCCAAAAATCTCAGTCGACAGTCTATTGGTTTTACCTTGATACTGCGAGGAAGCAATTCCATCGCGCTAAGCATTTCTGCTTAGTGGTGCAATAGTATAACAAGAAATAATATATACAAATAAAGAAAGAAATAACTCATAATTCGGATATTCAGGAATCAATTATTCTAACTGTATTGTATTTTAAGTCTCTAAGGTTCTGCAAATTGTATCTTTGTTATGTTTCTGTTCCTAATCTCTTTTACACATTTCATTCAATGCTTAATTTAATTGTACTGAAATTTTTGTATACTTAACTTAACTTAGCTGCCTGAATTGAATAATGTTTTAATTGACTGCCCATGTAGCTATACACTGACTAGACTGCATAAATGGATATACTAGCACTGGGTACCTAGTACCTCGGGCCGTCACACCATCGATCACAAAGTATCTCCTGGTGTGTAAACAGTGTGGCTAAAAAGCCATATAATCAATCAGGCATTAAGCCGAGTATAATAATATAATCTGTATAGCCATAGGCTATTAAAATCATAGTATGGCATAATAAGCCATAAAACACAGTATGACGTAAAGTCATTTACAGAACAGCTATCAGAATCCTATTGGCATGCCAACCTATCCAAACTAGTCAACTAGGCAAATTAGGGCATATTACAATGTTACATATTTAATTCTTTATTCATAGGGTTTATACATCTTTATGCCTTTCCCTGGTCAATAAAATTATTGACCTTTTTATGCATCATGGATAGGTTGATTCTAGCATCAACATGTCACAATTTACAATTCGATATGTTGTCAATATAGTGCAATTTACCCTTTTCACAAGTTGGCATTCATTGCCAAATCACTTCAAGCATCATTTTATGTAATTACCAATTTCAATTTTAGTGTGCTAGATTGGTCTAGCTTAAAGTCCTATTTTCCTTGGTTTTTAGCTTCTAGTCAAAGAAGTAAAATTGTAGCACTATGTCTTATTGCACGCGGGGCAAAATTTCAGGTCATTTCGAGTTGTATAGACCAAGATATGGTCAATTTACTAAAGTTGGACAGATTGCACCTTTGGTGCAAAATTTGGTCAATTTCTCAATTTTTGTGTGCTAGATTTGTCTAGCATAAAGTCCTATTTCTCTTGGTACTATTCCCTTCAATTCATTTCATTAGTCAACCTATAATGTTAACCCTTGATGCACTCTACGTGAGTCAATTCTAATGTTACCAATATGTCACATTTTATAGCCCTTTAGTGTTGGTATATGTTACCAATTTCATTTCCAAGTGTACTGCATTTTATTGCAATTTACTGGATTTCAGTGTACTATTTTGACCTAGCAGGACGACCTAGTTCCCTCGGTTTTTGGGTTTCGGTCCAAACTACAAACTTGTAGGTCTATGTCTTATTGCACGCGGGGCAAAATTTCAGGTCATTCCAAGTTGTATAGACCAAGTTATGGTCAATTTACTAAAGCTGGACAGATTGCACCTTTAGTGCAAAATTTGGTCAATTTAAGGTCACATTTGGTTCGACAGTTTTTGTACCCGAACTTGTGCAAGCCATTTGACTTGGTTCTGGCCATTTCTGGGTTTTGGTGTCTTCATAAGAATTGTAGCTCTATGTCTTATTGCACTCGGGCCAAAATTTCAGGTCATTCTAAGTTGTATAGACCAAGATATGGTCAATTTACTAAAGCTGGACAGATTGCAACTTTAGTGCAAAATTTGGTCAATTTTAGGTCACGTTTGGTTCGGCAGTTTTTGTATCCGAACTTGTGCAAGCCATTTGACTTGGTTCTGGCCATTTCTGGGTTTTTGTGTCTTCATAAGAATTGTAGCTCTATGTCTTATTGCACTAGGGGCAAAATTTCTCTATGTCTTATTGCACTCGGGGCAAAATTTCAGGTCATTCTAAGTTGTATAGATCAAGATATGGTCAATTTACTAAAGCTGGGCAGATTGCACATTTAGTGCAAAATTTGGTCAACTTTAGGTCACGTTTGGTTCAGCAGTTTTTGTACCTGAACTTGTGCAAGCCATTTGACTTGGTTCTGGCCATTTCTGGGTTTTGGTGTCTTCATAAGAATTGTAGCTCTATATCTTATTGCACTCGGGGCAAAATTTCAGGTCATTCTAAGTTGTATAGACCAAGATATGGTCAATTTACTGAAGCTGGACAGATTGCACCTTTAGTGCAAAATTTGGTCAATTTTAGGTCACGTTTGGTTCGGCAGTTTTTGTACCCGAACTTGTGTAAGCCATTTGACTTGGTTCTGGCCATTTTTGGGTTTTGGTGTCTTCATAAGAATTGTAGCTCTATGTCTTATTGAACTCGGGGCAAAATTTCAGGTCATTCTAAGTTGTATAGACCAAGATATGGTCAATTTACCAATGCTGGACAGATTGCACCTTTATTGCAAAATTTGGTCAATTTTAGTTCTGGCAGTTTTGGTACCTGAATTTGTGCAAGCTATTTGACTTGGTTCTGGCCATTTCTGGGTTTTGGTGTCTTCATAAGAATTGTAGCTCTATGTCTTATTGCACTCGGGGCAAAATATCATGTCATTCTAAGTTGTATAGACCAAGATATGGTCAATTTACTAAAGCTGGACAGATTGCACCTTTAGTGCAAAATTTGGTCAGTTTTAGTTCTGGCAGTTTTGGTACCTGAACTTGTGCAAGCTATTTGACTTAGTTCTGGCCATTTTTGGGCTTTGGTGTCTTCATAAGAATTGTATATCTATGTCTAAACTAACTATGGTAAAAATTTCAGGTCAATTGGACCTGTTTTTAGTGAGTTATGGTCATCCCAAGGACTACTGTTCATATGGTCAAAAATCTGGGTTGCAAGGTTGCTATTCCGGATTTGGTCATTTTTAAGGTCAGTTTCTAGGCAGAATTTAGGCAACATTTCTACATGAAAGTTGGTTTATTTGGTGTCTAGTTTCACCCCCCATTGGCCTCATACCAATTGGGTTCATAGTTTGGCACTTATGGCCTAATTTAGGTACTGCCTTCAATACATAACCTGCACAAAGCACATATACTTCCAATTTGATATTCCTTCTCCTCCTCATTACTTCAATATTCAATCAATAACACTTCCATATATATATTGTACACAATTCCAGCAACACTTTTGGGCAGAATATTCAAGTGCTCAATGCACACAATTCACCATTAAGTTCAACATTCACTTCCACCAAAATTCAACATATCTCAATGTCAATATTACACATAATCATACTTCAATAACACTTACACTTGCTGCCCACAATTTAACATTAGCATATTTCATTAATAACTACATATTCACACACAAATTCATGGTTTAATAGGCTGCCAAACATGGCAGTTTTCCCAAAGCATTAAGGTTCCATTACACACCCTTAATTCAAGCACTACATGCACATACTTAGATTTTAACTTACTACTTCCTCCATTTAAGTTATTCAACCTTAATTTCCATCCCTTATAGGTAAGAAAAACTCAACTACAATAAACTTTCATGGCTGTCCAAAATTGAATATATCAATAACTCATCAAATCCTTCAAATTTCTTCACCATCCAACTCATCTCAACCTTAATACAAACTTTAATGAAGCAAGGGATGAAAAACTAGCACTAACCTTTTTTAAGCTTCACCAAAACTTCATCAAATCCTCTTCTTTTTGCTTCCAACATGCTGCCCAAGGTGTGTGTGCAAGCTTTAATGAAGGAACTAAGTAGAAATGGTGGCTTGATCATGCACCCATGGAGGTTGCATGTGGGGTGGCCATGGTGATTTCCATGGTGAACTCCATTTCTCTTGGCTGGTTATTTCTCAAGGTGGAAGATGATGGTTCTGCTGTCCCAAAGGAATATTTAAGTGTCCCAAATTAAGAGTTAGTGGAGCACTAACTTAGATTTTAATGTTAATTAGTTAAAGTTTCCTTATTTGCTCATTTGGCTCCATTCTTTTACTATTTACATATTGTATCACAATTTAATTTTTCATGATATTTCTAAAGTGTAATATCATTTATTTTTAATGGACATTGAGGTCAAAAGGCAACTCTAGGTGTCAAATGACCAAAATGCCACACTTCGGGTTATATTCCCGATTTTTCGGTAACACTGATTTTTGTCTGTTTCTCGATTTTTTGTTTTTCTTTGTACTAATTTATTAATTTTTCTTTGATATTTCTAGTGTCAATTATATTTCAATAGACCTTTACTTACGTCCCGAAATTAAATTATGAGGGTTCCCTGCGGTCCTGGGGTAGACAACGGCCTTCCCAGTGCGGTCACCCATCGCTGCGGTGTCAGCTCGTTTAACTTAGCTTCATTTTCTCTCTTTCATTTGTCTTTGATTTTTCTTGCATTTTCTTCTTATTTATTTCATCATTATATGTCTGTTCATTATCACCGAAGTGTAGTGTCAGACATTCCGACTTTCCGGAGCAGACATTACCCGTCGGAACAGTAGAATGTACGGACTACGAAAATGAGGATGTTACAATGTATATCACTATTTAACAATTAAATAAAACATACATACTTAAATTAAATTGAATATCTCATATTCAACTTAAAAATCCATATTTGAATATGATTCAAACAAATTTAAAAATTCAGATTTGAATCACATTCAAACAAATTCAAAAATTCAGATTTGAATCACATTCAAACAACTTTAAAAATTCATATTTGAATCACATTCAAACAACATTTAAAATTCTGATATGAATCAAAATTTAATTGTGTGATTAAAACTCTAATTAAACAATTTAATTAGACATAAAATGAACATAATTATGAGCATTAGATCATACAACAATTGCACAAGCATTGCCCAAAACCATGCGCGCCATTAGGAATGGACAAACCTTTTTCACACATGGACTCCAATCCAAGCCGCCACCTTTTCTTATTGCAACCAGCAATGATCAATCATCTCATGATCAAATCACACAATAAAATTATATAATCAACAATCTAAATGGCAAATATAGTGGCTCTGATACCAATTGAAGGAGCTAAAGCATGAAAAACACAAGTTTAGATCATTGAAATTCAAAATTTTTCATCTAAGGTCACATGCATCATGCAAGATTCATTTTTATCTATTTGATTTCAATGATAAATAGCATATTAAAACTCTTTTAAAATATTTTTGGATCTACATTTGCCATATAAGATTTTAGAATTAATCAAATTAATTTTAAGAACCCTAGATTAGATCAAGAACAAGTGCACTAACCTTTTGATGCACTGCAGTATGTTTGGCACCTTTGGGATGCGTCTTTAGGATACCAGATGTTGTCCCTCTAGCTTGTCCACACCAAGATCACCTATGGCAGCCCTTGAACAGCTTCTAAAGCTTTTTCTATGAATTAGAAAATCAAGTTTTGCCTTTTGAGAGATTACAGATGTAAACAGGACACTAAAAATGATTTCTAGTATTTTTAATTCAAGAGATTGTTTGCTAATCTCTTTGAATTGATGAGAGATGAAGAAGAAGAGAGGAAGAGTGTTCTTTAGGTGGCGGCACAAAGAGTGAGTGGCTGCTTGTGTTATTTGTTCTTTCATCCTTACACTTATATAACTAGGTCACCACTTAAAACCCTTGCCACATGTCACCTTTTGATTAGCTCTAGGTTTAATTGACCCAATCACATTATGCCAAGTGTCAAACCTATATTTAATCTTGATTTTAATCATCTTACATGATTAAAAGACATTTGGCAAGCTTATGTGTAGCGCCATGTGTCACCATCTCATGGTACCACATGTCACCCTATGAAATGACCAAAATACCCCTGTGACTTAATTTTGAGTTCTCAACCCAAAATAATTATTTCTCTTCTTCTATCAATTTATATCAAATATAAATTAATTAATTAATCTCTATTAATTAATTTCTTATTAATTAAATTCGTATTTAAACACTTTAAATATAAATTTAACTTATACTGTACTTCCAATAACCTAGATTTAGTTTCAAGCTATGCTAGGAACTTTGCAATCTAATTGCAAACCAAACCTATTTAATTAATCAATTAAACTCTTTAATTAATTAATTAAATCATATTTAATTTAGGGATTACTTGTGTATGTGTGTGACTTACTAGGCTCATCACTAATTGGCAATGAGACAAGATATCAACTCTTAATATCATCAGAACTTTTTCTTACCATAAATGATTTCTCTAAATCATTTTATGCACCTCATAGACCATGGTTAACACCTAGCATAGCATGTCATGGCCACCCAATTAGTAATAAGGTTTACCTTAAATGAACCTATAATCATATGTTACCATGCACCAGAATCTCTCTGTTACAAAATCCCAATTGGAGCTGGAGTCATGGTTTATGTCAAACCCCATTTGCTATGAATGTTATGTTCTCTTTTAATTCCAGTTCTTGATTAAAAATATTTTCTCATCAGAAACTCTTTTCTGAATAAATCTATCTGTCCTGGCCAGGAACTTGAAACATCAAGAATAATTAAATGAACATAGGATTTTATCCCTATTTACTTAGGGTAACAGATTCCATCTTGATCAACACCTACCTCCATATATAACTAATAGGAGCCAACACATGCCCATATACCCATACACAGTACAAGTATGAAAGCAGTATCAAACTCAAACCACCTATATACAAGATAACTGTGCTATCTCAGGTCTAAAGATTATATGCACTGATATGATTTATGATAATGCATTGACAAGAGTAAACTCCATGTGCTTTTCATAAGTGTCACTGGTTTGGCCTACTTATCATGTATAAGTGCCTATCATGTTTGTTATATGGCATGAGACTCACCATTCCATCTTATTTATATCTCATATAAATAACTTGGGAACAAACATGAATATAATCTTTCTGGATAAGTCATGTCCTTATTGTGAAGTATCCTCGATTGTGAACCTATTTATGATACTTTGTGCTAGAAATGCTGTCACTCATATTCTTAACAACTTAAGAATAGAATTTCTAACAAAATATCAATGGACCTTTTCTATTACACATAAATATATTATGTAAATGGAAAAGTGAAAATGCCTTTTATTAATAAAATATGTACAAGATACATACTAAATGATATGCTCTAGGGTATACTACTAACATTAAGAACAATAGTTAATGGGATCCTACACTAAGCATGTCATTGAGCACACAAGAAATGAATAAAACTTCATTAAAACCACAAAATATGGATTACCCAATCAAAATCCACAAAATATCTCAAATATTATATCCCAACTCCAGAATTTAATGAAAACTACTCACTATCCATAATACTTACAATAAATTCTAAGTAAATATGGAAATAAATCATAAATCTAAGCAAAGAACTAAGAAACCCAATACAAGAAAGGTAGGAAATAGGGAAGAAAGGAAGAAAACTCCAAATCTGGTTTAGAAATGGAGAGGTGACGTTTTTGCTCTGTTTTCTGACTCTTCTCCTACTGCTGCTCTTTTTTTGTCTCCTTTTTCTTTTTTTCTAAAATGAGATAAGGACATATTTATATCTTTTCTGACAAGTAGCCCAAAAATGGTGTGTTTGAGGTGTAGTTTACATGAGAGAATCTTCTGCCAACTCATTATGAAGAGTTGCACAAGTTATGGAAGTTTCTTATGCAAATTCCATGCAAAATTGGTGGTTCCAGGTGCTTCTCGTGATGTTGCATAAGCTATACAGGGTGGTTGTGCAGTTTCTTCAAGCTTTGAAGACTCTATGAAACTGCATAAGTGGACTGCATAAGTTATGCAGGCCCTTATGCAGTTTTCGACAGGTTTTGGGCCCTCTGTGTGAAGCTGCATAAGCAAGCAATAAGTCTGTACAAGTAATGCAGTGACTTATGCAGATTTCGGCAGAAAAGAAAAATTGCTTCTTCTCCCTGTGCAGAACTGCACAACTTATGCGGCAAGTTATACGTAATTTGGCCACTGCATTTTTCAACTTTCAAGCTTTGATTTTGATATCTTTGGCTATAGGAATCACTCCTCACTGAAATAATTTCTTTTTAGGCCCTCAAAAATACCATTTTACCTACAAAAAAAAGTAAAAATTACAATTTAATCCAAAAATTGACAATCATGAAAAACTATCTAAATAACTAATAAAATTAACTAAAAGTGACTAACAAATAAATAAAATGGCCACGAAATTAAACCTAAATGACTATGCAAAATGCATGTATCATTGACGAAACACCAAGTTTGGATTACACCAAGGTTCAGCTGTAAGTCCTTATCTTTTTACATTAGTTTTAGATGAATTGACGAAACATATACAAGAGAGTATCCCTTGGTGTATGATGTTTGCGGATGATATAGTTCTGATAGATGAAACACGAGAAGGAGTTAATAGAAAGCTAAAACTTTGGAGAAATACTCTAGAGTCAAAGGGCTTTAAGTTAAGTAGAACGAAGACAGAATACATGCATTACAAGTTCAGTGAAAGCTGAACTGATGATAGGGAAGGAGTTAGTTTGGATGAAGTGGTACTGTCCCAAAGTAATCACTTTAAATATTTCAGATCAGTCCTTTAAGTAGATTGGGGATGTGAGGAGGATATTAGTCATAGGATTAAAGCCGGATGGTTGAAGTGGAGATGTGCCACGGGAGTTTTATATGATCGCAAGATTCTCAATAAGTTAAAAGTAAAATTTTACCATATAGCCATACGACCGGTTATTTTATATGATAGTGAGTGTTGGGCACTGAAGGAGTCATATGTGTCTAAGATAAGAGTTGCGGAGATGAGAATGTTAAGGTGGATGAGTGGCTATACTAGACTAGATAAAGTCCGTAATTGGAGTATTAGAGAAAAGGTAGGAGTGGTGCCAATTGAGGATAAGTTGAGAGAAAAGAGATTGAGGTGGTTTGGTCATGTAAAACGTAAACAGACGGAGGCTCCAGTTAGATAAATAGAGCACATTAGGTTAGAGGATAGTTAGAAAATAAGGGGTAGACCTAAACTGACTTGGAGGAGAGTAGCACAACATGACCTAGAAGCATTACACATTTCTGAGGATTTAACCTAAAATCATTTAGAGTAGAGAAAGAGAATCTATATAGCTGACCCTAAATTTTTAGGATAAAGGCTTAGTCGAGTTAAGTTGAGTTGAGTAGAATAATATTGATAGATGTTGAGTGCTCTGAATAAATAGTAATGTTGTTCATTCGCTACTTAGTAATATGTATTTGAGCTAATATTCCAATCAACCCCAATCTGCACAATGCTTTTACATTTATGTTCAAGGAGATAGTTGAAGCTCTAAAAGGAAATATTGATCAGCAAGATCTCTGCAAAAGGGAACAACAGCTAAGTCGAGGACCAGGGACCAAGCAAAAGCCTTTAAGCAAGTTGAGCCAATCCTGGAGATAGAATCCCCGCCCAAGCCCGAGATTTTGGCAACTTGAGGTAGGCCTCAAAAGGAAGTTTAGCATGGTCTAGAGCCAACATCCCGCCCGAGAGAACAATCCCGAGATTTTCGCCTGTTGAGCCTAAACTCAAGCAAGAGTTAAGCATAGGGACCCCAATCCTACGTTGAAGGCTTATTGCTCTTTGGATGAGTGATTCAGTTTCAGCTTTTAACATTTTAACTCGGTCGTTTAAGATGTTAATTGTCTTTTACAAATATTGTATATAGGTTTCATCAGACATAACAATAATATATATTATACAAATGGTCGTCCAAGTATAAATAGTTCCAATCCAAAAAGTCTTATAAACTTCAAATTTATTACTGAGTGTACCACGCTTGTAATTAATTTGAAGAGATAGCCTTGTTTCACTCTAGTTTTGCTCCTTGCACCAGTATTGATAATTTAATATTATCTCTAATTAGAAGTGTAAACGAATCGGTGGTAGGTTATCCAATGGTATATCATAGGGTGCTATCTCGGACTCAATGGTCTATCCCTTTCTATGAGATTGGGTTAAATCAAGGACGTCAACTGATGATCTAAGCCTCAAGCCTATGAGAACTATGACTGCCATACTCGAAGATTCCTCATTTTTTACAACTCAACTCAACTCAACTAAGTTTTTATTCCAAAAATTTGGGGTTGGCTATATGGATTATCTTTCTCCACTCTAAATTATTTTTTACAATTAAAAAAAAAAAACTTCAATTCTTGAGAAAAATGAGTTTGGATTGGAGAAGGATATATAACAAATTTACCAATATAATCAACTCCACATTAATCTTCAAATCCCCCATTTTAATCTCTCCCACATAACATCTTATTGCAAATACAAACCCATAATCACGAGAAATAATCTAAATAATAATATTGTAAAAAAATTAAATAATAATAATAATAATCTAAATCGAAATGTACATATTTGAATTTGTACAAATCGCTCAATAAAAAAATTAACTTATAAACTTCTTGATCACAAATAATTTATGATTTAATTCTCAAACTCTAAACAATAATAAATAAAACAAATTTAATTTAAAACAAGAATAAAAATCAATTAGAACAATAATGATAGTATTTTAACTTAATTTAAAGCAACTTTACTGAAAATGCATTTAATTAATTGAACTATAAATGGAGAATTGCAATGATAGCATTTATTAGACCATTGGATTTGAGCAAAATAAAAAATTCGAAAATTAACATTTTATATGAAAATTATTATTATTATTATTATTATTATTATTATTATTATTATTATTATTATTATTACTGTTCTCAATCAACTATCTATAATTAACAAAATTAAAAATTTGCTACAATCGAAAATACCAGTGGTGTACTGTCAAAAGATAAGGCTTGAAACAAATGTTATTTCAAGATACGCCGTGTCCTCTTACTACCAGAATTCTCAGAAAGTCCGATTTGCGAGTTTAATGGAATATACTTTAAATTAATAACTTGAAGGATAACAGATTATAAAGTCTGGCTTCTACCCAAATGGTATATTAGCTGATTGACTGTCATCAATATGACATATGATGTGACATAAATATTCTACAATAAATGAAGCATGCACAAGCATTTGCGAGAACATATTTGAATGATTGACTCAAACCACTCATACATTCCAAAGATACCTCACGCTGACCAATATTGACATTCTCATGATTATATGTACTCTAAGTAATCAGAGGATTGTAAAATAAATTTTAACGATGGTTCTAAATTTATATAATTGTAATATTATAAATTTTTAATTTAAAAATATAATATAAAATTTTATCAATTTTTAAATTTTATATAGTAAAATTTGTTTTACCTCTAATAATTAATTTTTTAGTTAGATGCTGACCTAAATAATTTCAGTATAGCATTTAATCAATATTTCTTTTTCTTCTCTTAAGTCATATATAAATTAGATCATTCTCTTCCATGTAGAGAAAATAAATTTTCACATATAAAGAGAATAATTTTATACTTTATATAAGAGAAAAGAGAGAAATACTAACTAAGTGTCATACTGAACTTGTTCACTTTAACATCTAACTAGAAAATCGGTAATTAGAACTTAGAGGGATTTTACTATGTAAAATTTGAAAATTAAGAAAGTTTTATGTTACGTTTTAAAATTTAACGATTGTAATGTTACAATTATATAAGTTCAGGAATAATTATTGAAATTTATCCTCTATTTCTATTACCATACTTCCAAGCGAGTATAAATATCTTTATGCAGCTTAATAATGTGAATTCTAATTGAGAATATGTTTTTTTTCTTCTTTGTGAAAACCAAGGAATGAGCCTTCATTCACATATTAGAAGGCAAGAGAGTGTTTTGTCTTTCATCAATTCATTGACTTAATCATCAGAGTTTTCTTGCTGGAGAAACCATGATAATCTTCTTCTTGTCTCACATGCATATATCTAGGTGCTCACAACTTTCTAACAATATCAATTGGCGTCATATGGCAGAAAGGATTGAACGCTTTCCTCTAAATCCTAAAAGGCCAACTGCATAAGCCTAACTGTGTCAACTCAGAGAGAACTGCCAAAAAAGCCAAGCTCACCTTATTGAAGCTACAACCACCTCCAGATCTTAAAGGTATATGAGCCAAGCAAACTACGACACTTTGAGTAATTAACTCCCTTGAGCCTTAAAAAGTGCACTTAAAACCTTGATGTCCCAAATGGATAATCTCCAAAGCAAAATACGAATAATGCAAAAGGAAGAAAGGAAATTATTATGCGAAGGAAATGAAAAGATTTTTTTTTCAATGAATTTATCAATGTAATAATCTACCAATTTTGGAGGCTGGAGGTCTCAGGAAGACTGATTTTGTTGGTGAATATTGGACGTACGTTCCATGTTTAATTCAGGGTTTCATCAACGTTATGAAGCTTGCCTATAGATTATGGTACAGGCTAAAGAGGTGCTTGATATATTCCATTCAAATCCAAAAATATGTAACTTGAAATTTTTTGAAAGATGCGATTATAAAAAAACTTGAGTTCATACAAGGATGAGCAAAGTAACCATTAAATTAAATATTTACATTTATATTTATGAATTTATTATATATATTTTAATTAATTTTATATAAATCTTAATATAAATATTTGATTTAACGTTAAGTTCTAATTTATATTAGGTGCACCCTTTTGAAATAGAGTAAATAAGTTTCTAAGCCACTGGTGGAGATTTCTCATTTCTTCACTCTTCCTTTCTTTGATTGGCCCTGTAAGACTAGCAATAGCCTAAAAGTTTATGTGATGGGATGCCGGAGCTTGGAATGTATGCTCTACAGGAAAGCAAAGATGGGTTTTCGCTTTCAGTTTCACTCCTTGGCTTGCGCCCCTGAGGGTACCAAAAAGAGCATCCGAGCTCTTATGTAAAGGAAACAAGGCCCTTCCGTATGTTTGGTCAAATTTACATGGGCTTGGCTCTTTATTATTTGAGCCTGTTGGGCTCTTCTTAATTAACGAAACTCGGTGACTTCTTTTTTTTTTTTTATAGCAACTTTAACCTTAAAAAGAAAGGTATCATTAAAGCGATAATGTTTCCTGAGTTTCTAAGAGCTCCACCAATATCAGGAGAGTCAGGTTTGCCTAGAGATGATTTATCGGTGTTTCATTTAAGATAACCAAGATTGAGAGTTTTCCGCATATCCTTAAATTTTGTAGGAGACTAGCTTGTATAATTAGCATTCACCGAAAGATTAAGTCTTGTGCCAAAAGGTCTAAAAGAAAGGAGAAATTATTAGCCGAAAGAAAGCTTTGCATAAAGAACAAGTTGAAATAGCTTACTACGAAAAAAAGAAAGTGTTGTTAAAAATAAGTATTAAATTCTTATTAGGTGAAGGAAAATTATTATTTTTATTATGAATTTAAAATATATAGATATATTAAAATTTTTGCATATAAAATAAATAAAACTTATATATTTATATTTTATATATATCATAATAAAATTTAGCAACTTCTTTTTTATTAAGTCAAATAACGATTTATTGTTAATCTTTATTTAAAAAATTGTTAAATTTTCCATGGTTCAAATGACTACTCACAGTGAATTATTTCTTACGCACGCATGTGACTGGTTGGACAATTGTAATGCAAGGGGCCATCATATTTGCACTTGAGATTTTTGTTTTTTCTAAGAAAGAAATTTGGTAAAAGAAGTTTAAAAAAAAAAAAAAATTGGTCAAAGAAAATTCTTATTTACACTTTAATATTTATATATTAAGGCTTTGCGGTTTGTTTCACTATATTTTCTAAAATTTGATACACTTAAAAAATAAGTTAATAAAAAATATTTTCTTAAGAAAAATGACTTCTTCTTTTCAAAAGAAAAAGTCATTTCTCATTTTTTAGATATTAATAATTTTATTAAAATGTAAAAATATTTATACATGATAAAATAAACACGTATCATTAATTTAATATTTTAATCAAATAATAAAAAATATTTTTTAAAAAAATTTTTCATGAAAAGCATTTTTCATAGATAAATTATTTTTCATAAAATAAAAGTTAATAAAAAAATTATATATTTATATTAAAATTTATTATAATTTTAATTAATATAATATTTATAAATTAAGTGAATGTATATGCTACATTTAATTAATAACAATATTATTAATACATTTTTATATATAAAAGTTGTTATAATTTCAATTAATATAATATTTATACCAAGTGTATACATGCTTAAAAACAGTAGAAAAATCCTCCTAAGGAAAAGAAGGAGATAACAAGTCTCTTCATTGATATATCAAGTTTCTAAGAGCAGGGGAGGACGTAGGAACGGATATGAAGCGGCCAAAATTTTAATATCAAATTATCTTTATTATCATATGTAATATTTAATAGGAAGCAGTTGTAAAGAAATATATTTTTAATTGGGAAATGTAATCAATTTTAAATAATGCAGGCATATCCTTTGGATCTAAAGCTGAAATATCAATAAGCAAGTCTATTTCATGACAGTTGAACTTATTGTTTAAGAAATTGAGAGTAATATACAACATTAAAAATGTTAACTTTGCAATGATACTCTATTAAAGAGTTAAAGTGCTATAAAAAATATTAAATTTAAATTTTAAGAGTTTAAGTGTGACGCCCCTTACTCGTCTATTGTATAGTCGAGCAAGAAGTGCCACATTCAGTGTCGGAATACCCTATCTTGTCTTGTCATGTCTATTATAAATTTAATGTCATTTAAAACAAGTAATTTATGTGTAGAATTTTTTTTTTATATCTTATTTCTATGGAGACCCGGACAGATCCTCCTCTGTTTTATTAGCATCTGGCGGGTTCCACTATCACGTGTTAACATATTCATAGTCATCTCACACATTTCCATATCATATTCTCTTTTATCATATCATTCACAACTATTTATGAGATCTCAAAATGAAGTGTCATCTATTGCATTCATATGGAAATTCATAGATAATAAATTATAAGTTTTCATTTCAAGTCCAAAATAAAATACATCATAAACTAGTAATTACATCATGACTAGACATAATGAACCAAAATACTAGTCTACATATGGGCCCTACCAAAATATAAAAGACTGGTGAGGTGATCGGTGGCGAGATCTGGTGAACTCTGTCCGAATACTCTTGTGGCTTTGATCTTCAGTACCTACGTGATGGAAAACCAACGCGCTAAGCATAACGCTTAGTGGTGCATAATTTATAATAACAATAATTAAACAATTGAATTAATATTTACAAATCATAAATTCTGGGTCTTTTACATTTTTTTTATTACGCTTTGGAAACAATTAAAATTATTGGGATCTTTCCTGTTTACTTATTGTATATTCAGTATTAATTAATTATTATCAATGCCCAAGAAACCCATAACAAATTATAAAAGCTGGATACACAGGAGTATACGGGTTAGACAGCCATATGTCTACCCTGTATACATCACATGAGCACGAGGCGGTATCGGGCACGAGACTCGCTGTCAGGCTTGTAAAGCCAGAAATAAGGTAGGCACAATGGCCCGTAAGTAGGCATATAGCCTGTAGAACAATCATACCAGACATATATTGTCAGTTCATGATTTTCTCGGTAGGCAGTACTGCTATCTGTAGTCCCTAATTGGTATACCAATTTATCCAAACTAAATAAATAAGTCTAGGTATACTATGGGCAATTAAACATTTTTAATTAATTTAGCACTATTCACTGTTACTATTTTCTAGTACTGTTCATTAGTACCATTAATTTCATATTAATAGGACATTATTCCCAATTTACATATTCATATCATTTTTAATATTTAATTTTCCTTATGAGTATTTTAATTATCATATATAGCATTTTTCCCATGAACCTTTCTTTAGGTTCATGAGGTTCATGTTGATGTGTTATCTTTATCTAGGAATTTGACTAGGTTAGGATGTCTATTTAGTCATACTTCCTTCATAACAATTGCTCCTCTATGTTTAAACTTGAATTTCAATTTTTGAATCACTGAATTTGGAGTTACTCAAGTTATGGTCAAAATACCATAACTGGTCCCTTTGCCTGTAAGCTGTCCAGAATTTACAATTCCTGGTCAATAAACTTTGACTAGTCATTTGATCATTTTATGGTCATTTTTAGACTTAGATTCCTTCACAAGATATGTTCCTCTATGTCTTAGGGACTTCCAGGTACAATTTCATAATTTTTCAAGCTTGGTATAATGAGTTATAGCCAGTGTATTAACCTGGACTCTCAGTCCTATAAGGGCAATAACCAACTTCAGGGCAGTATGTTTGACCCTCTTTTTAGGGTCTTTACACTTAGAATTTGGCAAAGGTGTCTAAATCAATGTTGTAGCCCTAAGTATCATGTTTCTAGATCATATTGGCATATCTCAAATGGAATTTCCTAGTGGGAGTTATGGCCAAATGAACACACAGGTATCAAATGGCATTCTGGGTTCAACTTAACATTTTTTAGATTTCAATTCCTAACTTTGGCTAATATTTTCCCTAGGATGCAATGGTTTCTAGAGCTTGATCAAAACATAAAAATTATTGTGCTATATCTTATAAAACTTTCGGCACTAGTTTCACTCAATTTGCAGCTTTGGAGACCAAATTATGGCATTTTTGCCAAAACTGGTCAAGCATACCAAAGGAATAGTATTTTGGACAATTTCTGGGTTGGCAGTTTTAGTGACTCAACTTGTGCTAACAATTTGATTTGGTTAAAAGCAAAACTGGGTTAAGTGGTCTTCATGAAAAGTGTAGCCCTATGTCTAAACTTTCCATTAATGAAATTTTAGGTTATTTGGACCGGTATAGAGAGAGTTATGACCTAATGAATATGTACTGTTCATTTGGTCATTTTCTAGGTTGGCAGTTTCAGTGACCCAAATTGTGCTAACAATTTGAATTGGTTAAAGGCAAAACTGGGTTAAGCGGTCTTCATGAAAAGTGTAGCCCTATGTCTAAACTTTCCATTGGTAAAATTTTAGGTCATTTGGACTACTATAGAGAGAGTTATGACCAAATGAATACGTACTGTTCATTTGGTCATTTTCTGGGTTGGCAGTTTCAGTGACCCAATTTGTGCTACCAATTTGAATTTGTTAAAGGCAAAACTGGGTTAAGTGGTCTTCATGAAAAGTGTAGCCCTATGTCTAAACTTTCCATGGGTAAAATTTTAGGTTATTTGGACCAGTATAGAGAGAGTTATGACCAAATGAACACGTACTGTTCATTTGGTCATTTTCTGGGTTGGCAGTTTCAGTGACCCAACTTGTGCTAATAATTTGAATTTGTTAAAGGCAAAACTAGGTTAAGTAGTCTTCATGAAAAGTGTAGCCCTATGTCTAAACTTTCCATGGGTAAAATTTTAGGTCATTTGGACCCGTATAGAGAGAGCTATGACCAAATGAACACGTACTATTCATTTGGTCATTTTCTGGGTTGGCTGCAGGGAAATCCGAATTTGGGCAGTATTTAGCTCAAGTTTTGGACAGAATTTGGGCATGGTTTCTTCATGGAAAATGGGCTATTTTGGGTCTAGTTTCACCTTCAATTGGCCTCATACCAATTGGGGTCACACAATTTTATTTATGGCCTAAAATGTACACTGCCCTCAACAAACACAACCTGCAGAAAATTAACACTTCCAAAACTCAATCTCCTCCAACTTCCTTACTTCAATTTGCATGCATTACACTTCTATAAGCAACAATCTCATCCCAATAGGTCAATTTCAACATTTTACACAAAGTCCTCAACATTTATACAAACCCTAGTTTTCAAAGTTTCAAATTTACACAAACACTACACAATCAAACACCCAAACATTTTAACTAATTACACATTCTCATGGAACCATTTTTCATCACTTAAAAGCAATAAACTTCAAGTTCCATGGCTGCCAAAAATTCAAGGGTTCTTTCCTCTAGATTTTCTTTTTGTTTTAATGGTATTTATGCTTAGCTAAACATGCTTTTCATGTTTAATAAAGAGGAGAAGAGGGATCAGTGCACTAACCTCTTGTGACCCACTTCAAACTTTAATCTTTCTTCTTCTTATGGGTATCTAAGTGGGCTAAATTTTTTGTGAAGGAGTCTATGGGTTTTGGGGAGGAGAAAGCTTGGCAAATTAAGCTTTAAGAAGAACAAAAATGGAGGGAGAGAGCTCCCATGGTGGACGGTTTCTAAGAGAGGGAGAGAGAGAGAAGAGGGAAGAAGAAAATGGAAGCTTGGGGTTGGTGGGATTTTGTCTCTTGTGGTTATTTATATATATACATTTATGTGTACTTTATTGTTTTTAAATTTCATAAATCTATTTCCTTTCTTTTCTTTTCTTTCCTTTTCTTTTCTTTTCTTTTCTTCCTCTTTCTCTTCTCATTTTTCAAATTCAAATTCATAAAATTAATTTATGTTAATTATTCTATTTCCAAATTTTAATTTGACATTTAAGTCAAAATTTACCTCTAGGGGTGAAATGACCAAAATGCATTTCATGGTGCTCATCGAATTATTTTTATTTTTTATACCAATGAATAAATTCTCTAAATTTTATTTTATTTCTCAAAATTTTTCCTATATTTTTTTAATATTTATTTCATTAATTTATGCCTCCTCACTATAGTTTAAGTGTAGTTCCAGACATCCTGACTGTCCGAACAGATATTAGTCGTCGGAACAGTAAAATGTAAGGACTACCTACGGTGAGGGCGTTACAATTCTTCCCCTCTAAATAAAATTTCATCCTCGAAATTTACATAGTGTAATTAATCGAGGGACCGCTATCTCCTTGTCTTTTCACCTTTTTGTGTTATAATACTTTACTTTTTTTTTTTTTTAGTCTGTCTTATTAATCCTTATTCTACAATCTTTTCCTTATCTTGATTTACTATTGAAAATACGTAGCTCTACACAATAGTCTCATGTCGGTACTGTAATCTGTAGCTTACAGCACAAACATCAAGAGCATTGCATAGTTACTACGGTATATCACAATAAACTAACTCTTTTTTTTTTTTCAACCAGTTCTGTACTCATCTTCTTTCATCTCATATATAGCCTCCTTCTCATTTCCATCTATTATCTTTAACACGATCCTTTTCGGTTGATAATCTACAATCACCTGGTGACCTAAAGGGTTGGTGACAAGTATGTCATCTTCTGACCCATCTATCGGTATCCTCTTTCAATAGGAGGTACAATGCATATATAGGGGTGAACATAGTTAGGGTCTATCAATACATACTTAAAGGTATTATAATTAGGAAATGTACCTCTGATAACATCTACCGGATTTGGCTCCTCTCAAGCCATAGCGTACACGCGGGATGCTACTTCAGCCTCAGGGTATTCTATAGTCTTAGAAGCTCTCTGTGATGTACCAGCTACCTCTGGTCTCATCGGTCTTCTACCCCTCTGTACTATTAGGGCAGACTTCTGAGTCTCTGGTGGAGCTGTGGGAGCACCTCCGTGGGCAATCTCTCAAAAAAAAAATGCTCTATGGACCCACATCTGAAACATCCACCCGTTAGCAATCTACACTTTCCTTTGTGGTTCTTACTACAATTTGTACAAACTTGCATCGGGGTTGATCTCCGTGCTATAGGACCCACAGAATTGTCAATTGATACACTCATCTGACCTCCTCTCCTCGGGGAAAATAGGAACCTCTGCCTCTGTTCTCTGCTCTGAATCTACCCCTAAGACCCCCTGGGTCTCTTGCTCTCTGTAGCAGCTACGCTGGACTGCCCAGGTCCAGACCCTCTCTTGCACTGCCTGTCTCTCCTAAACTGCTCATCATTTCTAACTCTCTCTACTGGGGTCCTATATACTAGCTGGGGAGGTGGTGGCATAGCTCCAGTGACTTGACAGAGCAATTGAGTCATTTGCTCTAGGAAGGCCTGTTGTGTCCTTACTAAAATACCCAACGATAGTTCTGCTCTACTACTACTGCGCCCCTGATTAAACGCAGGTGCAGGTGCGTGACTCTCTACTTCCTCCTCTATCGGTCTTGGAGGTTCATGCTCTGAAGGATCAGATGTCATCGATCCTATAAAATAGACAAAGAACAGATCTGCATTAGTGTCACCTCGACTCTATCTAAAGGCCCATGCATGTGATGCAACTATTTCTTTCTATCTATCTAGGTCTAGGACTGCCTAAACCTCTGCTCTGATACCACTAAATGTGACGCCCCTTACCCGTCTATTGTATAGCCGAGCAAGAAGTACCACATTCGGTGCCAGAGCACCCTCTCTTGTCTTGTCATATCTATTATAAATTTAATGTCATTTAAAACAGGTAATTTATGTGTAGAATTTTTTTTTTTATATCTTATTTCTATGGAGACCCGGACAGATCCTCCTCTATTTTATTAGCATCTGGCGGGTTCCACTATCACGTGTTAACATATTCATAGTCATCTCACATATTTTCATATCATATTCTCTTTTATCATATCATTCACAACTATTTATGAGATCTCAAAATGAAGTGTCATCTATTGCATTCATATGGAAATTCATAGATAATAAATTATAAGTTTTCATTTCAAGTCCAAAATAAAATACATCATAAACTAGTAATTACATCATGACTAGACATAATGAACCAAAATACTAGTCTACACATGGGCCCTACCAAAATACAAAAGACTGGTGAGGTGACGCTGATCGGTGGCAGATCTGGTTGGAACTCTGTCCAAATACTCTTTGTGGCGTTGTGATCTTCATTACCTACGCGATGGAAAACCAACGCGCTAAGCATAACGCTTAGTGGTGCATAATTTATAATAACAATAATTAAACAATTGAATTAATATTTACAAATCATAAATTCTGGGTCTTTTACATTTTTTTTAATACACTTTGGAAACAATTAAAATTATTGGGATCTTTCCTGTTTACTTATTGTATATTAAGTATTAATTAATTATTATCAATGCCCAAGAAACCTATAACAAATTATAAAAGCTGGATACACGGGAGTATACGGGTTAGACAGCCATATGTCTACCCTGTATACATCTGTCAGGCACGAGGCCAGCTGTCGGGCACGAGACCCACTGTCAGGCTTGTAAAGCCAGAAATAAGGTAGGCACAATGGCCCGTAAGTAGGCATATAGCCTGTAGAATAATCATACCAGACATATATTGTCAGTTCATGATTTTCTCGGTAGGCAGTACTGCTATCTGTAGTCCCTAATTGGTATACCAATTTATCCAAACTAAATAAATAAGTCTAGGTATACTATGGGCAATTAAACATTTTTAATTAATTTAGCACTATTCACTGTTACTATTTTCTAGTACTGTTCATTAGTACCATTAATTTCATATTAATAGGACATTATTCCCAATTTACATATTCATATCATTTTTAATATTTAATTTTCCTTATGAGTATTTTAATTATCATATATAGCATTTTTCCCATGAACCTTTCTTTAGGTTCATGTTGATGTGTTATCTTTATCTAGGAATTTGATTAGGTTAGGATGTCTATTTAGTCACACTTCCTTCATAACAATTGCTCCTCTATGTTTAAACTTGAATTTCAATTTTTGAATCACTGAATTTGGAGTTATAGAACTCAAGTTATGGTCAAAATACCATAACTGGTCCCTTTGCCTCTATGCTGTCCAGAATTTACAATTCCTAGTCAATAAACTTTGACCAGTCATTTGATCATTTTATGGTCATTTTTAGACTTAGGTTCCTTCACAAGATATGTTCCTCTATGTCTTAGGGACTCCCAGGTACAATTTCATAATTTTTCAAGCTTGGTATAGTGAGTTATAGTCAGTGAATTAACCTGGACTCTCAGTCTTATAAGGGCAATAACCAACTTCAGGGTAGTATGTTTGACCCTCTTTTTAGGGTCTTTACACTTAGAATTTGGCAAAGGTGTCTAAATCAATGTTGTAGCCCTAAGTATCATGTTTCTAGATCATATTGGCACATCTCAAATGGAATTTCCTAGTGGGAGTTATGGCCAAATGAACACACAGGTATCAAATGGCATTCTGGGTTCAACTTAATATTTTCTAGATTTCAATTCCTAACTTTGGCTAATATTTTCCCTAGGATGCAATGGTTTCTAGAGCATGGTCAAAACATAAAAATTATTGTGCTATGTCTTCTAAAACTTTTGGCACTAGTTTCACTCAATTTTCAGCTTTGGAGACCAAGTTATGACATTTTTGCCAAAACTGGTCAAGCATACCAAAGGAACAGTATTTTGAACAATTTCTGGGTTTGCAGTTTTAGTGACTCAACTTGTGCTAGTAATTTGATTTAGTTAAAAGTAAAACTGGGTTAAGTGGTCTTCATGAAAAGTGTAGCCCTATGTCTAAACTTTCCATTGATTAAATTTTAGGTCATTTCGACCGGTATAGAGAGAGTTATGACCTAATGAATATATACTGTTCATTTGGTCATTTTCTGGGTTGGCAGTTTCAGTGACCCAAATTGTACTAACAATTTGAATTGGTTAAAGGCAAAACTGGGTTAAGTGGTCTTCATGAAAAGTGTAGCCCTATGTCTAAACTTTCCATTGGTAAAATTTTAGGTCATTTGGACTAATATAGAGAGAGTTATGACCAAATGAATATGTACTGTTCATTTGGTCATTTTCTGGGTTGGCAGTTTCAGTGACCCAATTTTTGCTACCAATTTGAATTTGTTAAATGCAAAACTGGGTTAAGTGGTCCTCATGAAAAGTGTAGCCCTATGTCTAAACTTTCCATGGGTAAAAGTTTAGGTCATTTGGACCAGTATAGAGAGAGTTATGACCAAATGAACATGTACTGTTCATTTGGTCATTTTCTTGGTTGGCAGTTTCAGTGACCCAACTTGTGCTAACAATTTGAATTTGTTAAAGGCAAAAATGGGTTAAGTAATCTTCATGAAAAGTGTAGCCCTATGTCTAAACTTTCCATGGGTAAAATTTTAGTTCATTTGGACCAGTATAGAGAGAGTTATGACCAAATGAACACGTACTGTTCATTTGGTCATTTTCTGTGTTGGGTGCAGGGAAATCCGAATTTGGGCAGTATTTAGCTCAGGTTTTGGACAGAATTTGGGCATGGTTTCTTCATGGAAAATGGGCTATTTTGGGTCTAGTTTCACCTCCAATTGGCCTCATACTAATTGGGGTCACACAATTTTATTTATGGCCTAAAATGTACACTGCCCTCAACAAACACAACCTGCAGAAAATTAATACTTTCAAAACTCAATCTTCTCCAACTTTCTTACTTCAATTTGCATGCAATACACTTCTATAAGCAACAATCTCATCCCAATAGGTCAATTTCAACATTTTACACAAAGTCCTCAACATTTATACAAACCCTAGTTTTCAAAGTTTTAAATTTACACAAACACTACACAATCAAACACCCAAACATTTCAACTAATTACACATTCTCATGGAACCATTTTTCATCACTTAAAAGCAATAAACTTCAAGTTCCATGGCTGCCAAAAATTCAAGGGTTCTTTCCTCTAGATTTTCTTTTTGTTTTAATGGTATTTATGCTTAGCTAAACATGCTTTTCATGTTTAATAAAGAGAAGAAGAGGGATTAGTGTACTAACCTCTTGTGACCCACTTCAAACTTTAATCTTTCTTCTTCTTATGGGTATCTAAGTGGGCTAAATTTTTTGTGAAGGGATCTATGGGTTTTGGGGAGGAGAAAGCTTGGGAAATCAAGCTTTAAGAAGAACAAAAATAGAGGGAGAGAGCTCCCATGGTGGACGGTTTCTAAGAGAGGGAGAGAGAGAGAAGAGGGAAGAAGAAGATAGAAGCTTGGGATTTGTGGGATTTTGTCTCTTGTGGTTATTTATATATATACATTTATGTGTACTTTATTGTTTTTAAATTTCATAAATCTATTTCCTTTCTTTTCTTTTCTTTCCTTTTCTTTTCTTTTCTTTTCTTCCTCTTTCTCTTCTCATTTTTCAAATTCAAATTCATAAAATTAATTTATGTTAATTATTCTATTTCCAAATTTTAATTTGACATTTAAGTCAAAATTTACCTCTAGGGGTGAAATGACCAAAATGCCTTTCATGGTGTTCATCGGATTATTTTTATTTTTTATACCAATGAATAAATTCTCTAAATTTTATTTTATTTCTCAAAATTTTTCCTATATTTTTTTAATATTTATTTCATTAATTTATGCCTCCTCACTATAGTTTAAGTGTAGTTCCAGACATCACATTGTCCAATGGACATTAGTCGTCGAACGATAAGAAATGTACGGACTACCTACGGTGAGGGCGTTACATTAAGTATGAGTAAATATATTTTAAAATTAATTATCATTTTAAAATAATAATTTATATTTTATAAAAAATAATTTATTATTATGATAATAAATAATAACCGAAAATTTTGATTCTATAGAAATAAAACAAATAAATACAAATTTTTATGCCACAATAAATTAGATTCTCTAACTTTAATTTTTAATTTATTTTCATAATTAATGGTAAAATCAATTTGAAATATTAAATTTGATAATTTATTATGGTTAAACTATATCCATTTATATCTATTCAATTTTTACCATTATGGGCTTATCTGATATTTTAAATTATTAAAGGTTGTAATCAATCAAATTGTTTAATAATAATAAAAAAAAAAAAGAATCCTTACCCAATTAATAGATGTGACAGGGATTGATCAACGTATGGAAAATTCTTTCCATGGTCTAGCTCGTATATTATTATGGAAACACCAAGTATATTATATTCAATAGATAAATGACTCTCATATTAAAAATGTAAAATATTATAAAAATATATATATTATTTATTTATTATCTATTTATTTATAAATGAGTCTCATATAATGATCTTATGTTAATATTATAAGATCATTATTCATTTATTTAACCATTTATTTACTGTAATATTTTCAATATTCAAGGATTCAATAGCCTTTGATTTTGCTACGTTTTGTCATTAGATGATTGTTTACGATAATTATCATTCAACCCTAAATTTCCCATCTCGTGCTATGTCTGTATATGTATATATTAAAATATATATACTATTTAGTTATTATATTTTATTTTTATTGATCTATTTAGTCTATTTATCAAATATTTCATTAATTAATACATGTTAATTTACTATTTAATCCCTTTATTTTATTGAAACTATTTTATTAGTCTATGTATTTTTTTAAAAAATTACTATTTAGTCACTCTATTTCAGTGAAATTAATTAATTAGTCAATATATTTTGAAAACATATTATTTTAAAAAAGCATATTCTTGAATGAAAATGAAAATTTTACTTTATAGAGAATAAATATAATTTTACATTTTTTTCTAAAAAGAATTATTGAAGTATTTTCATTCTATTCTTTAGGCATCATTTTATTTTTCTCTATTAGAAAATAATTTTCCTAGATTAATTTCTTGATTACTTAGATATTTAAGAAAATTGATTAACTTTTTTACGCATATAATTTGTACCAATTTCAACTAAAAGATGAGAAATTAAGAGAGAATGAGGAGAAGAAAGGTGGATGTAAAGAGAAAGAACCATGGGAAGAGAGAAATAAGAGGCAATGGATCAAGACAGATTGGATATTTAAAAAATAATAAGAGAGACTAAAAAATTAACGGAACCAAAATATATGAACTAACTAATTAATTTTATTAAAATAAAAAGACTAAATAATAGTTTGACTGAAATTAAAATTTTTTACCAACAAAAAATTTAATAGATGAATTAAATAGCTTAATGAAAATAAAATATTAATATTAAATAATATATTTTTTAAAATATAGAAATCAAATAAATAATTTAATTAAAATACCAAAATAAATAATTATTTTCCCAAAATAATAAGCAATAAAGTTACCAACTCTACAAGAAACTATACTTCTTGCTTTCTGTCTCTATCTCTCAATCAATATTTTTGATACCCAAATTTAATAAAATTACTTATATTTGTCTTAATTCTTATTATAATTATCTGAATAATATCTGAGTATGTTTAAAATTATATATTTTAATTAATAATATCAATAAAAATATATTTTTTATTAATAAATTATATTATATATATATATATAATTAATTATTCATATAAATAAGTTCAAATAATAAATACCAAACATATAAAATCTAAATTCAATAAAATATTATTCACTAAATCTTAACTCATCTCAAATTTAATTATAATAATAAATACATCATAATAAAATTCAATTGAATGATATATCTAAAAATTCAAGTTTGAAGTTTATTCTAACTATACCCTTATTGACTCTGTGTAGCTCAAAATCAGCATTGATTTTGATAATAACAAAACTCAAATAGAATCTATCTAACTCAATTTTAAGTGATGTGTAGATTCTTTCTCTTATTCATGAAGAATCTTTGAGGTTGCATTAAAGGAGGAAGAGCACTAAAAGGCATCTCAAGATGAATTAAAGTTGAGAAAGAACAAGATTATGAAAGCTAAAACTCAAAGTAAATGTATGAAAGTCATAGAGTTAGAAATTGAGTCTTAGGACTTGTGTAAAAAGAATAGATAAAAGTTTTAGTCAAATGGAGCTCAAAATTTATTTTTCTTTCAATTATTTTATAAAATTTTCTCTCATCATGACCTTGGATATTGCTATTAGAATATATATATTTTTTTAAAGTCTAAATTAGATTTTTAAATATTACAATTTGAAATAGGCATCTAGTAAATTAGTTTGCTAAAATATTAGTTTGCTAAAATATTAGTTTGCTAATTAGTTTACTACTGTCGCCAAAAATTTCATTAGTTTGCTAAATGATCAGAGTTGTTCAACTTCGTACAAAAAGACAAAATAACGGCTATTTTGCCTAAAACAGAGTATATAACGTTTCAAAAAGGTTTCAAACAGTTTAAAATGATTTGAAACTATAAATACACCTTTTTTACTTCATTTTACACTTGATGAAAGCTTACAATTGCACTCCAATCTTGATTTTTCATTTATTGCTTTCATTCAAGAGCTTTAAAAGTATTTGAGCTACCATTGACAAATCAACTCATCTCTTCTTTATAGTTTGATTTGTATTGAGTGAGAGGGAGTGTTAAAACATTAAATTGCATTCAAGAGAGGTTGTACAAGCACCTATTTAAGCTTGAGAGTGTGAGTATTTGAGATAGCACTTGTTAAGGGTTCAAGCTACCTTGGTAAGAGCTTGGTGTTGAAAAAGTTGTAAAGGGCTTTTGGTCTCTTGCCTTTAAAAGAGAAAATAGTGGAGAGAAGACTAAAAGAGGGTTCTTTGATAGAGTGGATGTCGGCTAGTTAAGCCGAACCACTATAAAAATCATTGTGTTTGATTTCTCTAACCTTAATCTCTTTACTTTTGTGTAATTTAATTTCTATGCATGATATTGAATGTTGATTGAATAGATTGAGTTAATACACTTGAAGATATATTGAGTTGGTTGAAAAATTAGTTGAATATTTTGTGATGCATGTTATGTCAAAATTGCTATAAATATTGATTGAAACTTGAACTGAAATTTAGGGACACATTATTGAAACACATATCACTTTCACTATATATAAAGGAGCACCTAGTCGAACAAAGTCACAATTTTTCATTAGGCTACAAACAAGGGCCGAAAAATTATTTAAATCCAATTCACCCCCCACTTGGATTATTTTAGGACAACAACCCTCCTCTCTATATCTCCCTCGTCAGCAGCATTTCGAGGCTTCACACAATTTCTCCACCATGGAACCGTGAGCTTGAAGTGTTGCTAAGTCTTTTCTTTTTTTTTTTTATTTACTTTTTTTAATGTGTGACGAAAACTTGTAAAGACGAGTCTTCCGACCATTCTTCAACCTTTTATTTTTGTAACCTAATATAATGAGGGCTAAAAAATAGTGTTTTTTTTCTCATATAAAATTGGCCCCTTCCTATAATATAAAGAATAGGTCTCACATAATTGTTAGAGACGATACATATACACCTGATGCACCTAATAATTTCTCATGTATGAGTGGACCCATGCAATAACAAGCTTGAAAACTGGAGGCAATCAAGGCTTTAGACAATTTCTCCATCCAATGACCGTCGGTAGATGGGCTTGCTATGGGGCAAAGACTTGCAAAGACAAGTCTTCCACACTCTTCAACCTTTTATTTTTATTTTTAATCACTGCTTTTAAATTCAAAATAAATTACATCTTCCTTTTTTGAAAAAAAATATTTTAGCTTAAAAAAATAATAAAATCAAAGCTAACGTACTCTACAAGAAAGGAACCTTCCCTTTCCTTTCTCCCTAACTCTTTGGTTACGTTGAATAAAATGAAAAGAGGATAAAAGTAAAGTGTTATATCAATGCCTTAAAATTTTAGTAGAATTTAAAAAGACTTTTTTTTTTAATTAGAGTGTGAGAAATGTTTTCAATAAGTTATGGATGATTATTTTTTATATTAGATAAAATTTTTCATAATGCATACATAATATAGTTAAAATAGTAAATCTATTTTGTTATATCTAAAAGAAAAATAAGAGTGACTAACTAATGTATTTATTATGAGTAGTTTGATATAATTAAGGAAATGTATATCATAATTTAAGAATTTTAATTTTTTTTAATAGTTTTAACGTTAATATTTTATAATAACTTTGCTTTAAATATAATTTCTTACTAAAAAAATAATATCATAAAATATATATTACATATGAAAATTAAATTATGCTTCATTTTGTTGTCCTTTCTTATTAACTAATAGCTATGTCAATTTAATTTTATTTTTATTTAGATTAAGATATCTTCTAACTTTATTTTTTATTTTAATTAAGATACCTCTTATTAAAATTTATTAATAATGAAATGATAATTTTTCAAATTAAATTTTATTTGATCAAATTTTAGAATTTATTAATAATAAAATTATAATTAAGATTTGAATGAAATTTTGCCAGTTAGAATTCATTAGTTTGCATCTTTGCTTTTACTATCAAAAAGCAAATATTATTAATTTAGACTTAGGAAGGAACACAGCTTTAACAAATTCAAGGCAATTTTATTAAAGCATTCTCTCACGCTCCTGCGAAATTTCTCTTGGACTTTTGAAAGGTCATGCCCGCTTTACTTCACCTGCCGTCTTTAAGCCCAGAAAAAATATTTGAAAATATTCCGTCTAAACAATGAGGCTGCCTTACCCTCTAATATTGTCTACAGGAAACGATGCCTCTTTCTCTCTCTCTCTCTAAAGTCTGAACCTTACCCTCTCTCTCTCTCTCTCTCTCTTTCTCTCTCTCTCAACCCTAATCATAGTATTGTATCTACTTGCAATCTCGATGGCTTGCGTGATGAATTGTTTCAGAAGCAACGAGGCAGATCACCGCGCTGACACTGCAGGTATAGCTCCATAGAGGTTCTTGAATTATACTTTTATTTATGAGATCATGACAAAACTGATCCTCCTTTAATTTATTTTTATGGGTTCCATTTCTTAGTCCTGTAGTTGTCTAGATGTTTGATGGATAGGGAAAATATATACTCTTTTCTCCATCTCGGTCTTCGTTTTTTTCAGGTCTTTAATAAAATTTTCTGGTGTTGACTTACTTATATGTGTGTGTGTGTGTGTGTGTGTGTGTGTTCTAATTCTTGCGTTTTGTTTCCTTTCACTTTGAAAAGGATTTACCTCACCAGAAGGCTCTACCTCATGACAAGGATTTGGGCTGAGGCAATATAGGTACAATGAACTGGCAGAAGCAACTGATAAGTTTTCCAACGGCAAACTCCTCGGCGATGGTGGTTTTGGTATAGTCTTCGAGGCAACACTAGGTGGCAAAAAAGTTGCCATTAAGAAACTTAAAATTGGTCGGGATGAAAGGCCGCAGTCGAAAGAAGAATCGGAGAAGGAGATTAAAGTTGTTAGCCAAGTGAGTCACAAAAATCTGGTTAAGCTGTTTGGATACTGCATTGAAGGAGACGATATATTGCTTGTTTTAGAGTACGTTCCAAAAAAATCTTTGAGACATCATTTACATATGGTGAGTCCTTTTGTGCTCTGAGAAATATAAAAATAATAATATGATGTTAAGATCGATCTTACTCACAATAAATGACATCGTAGGAGAGACGACTTTGGAGTGGGAGAATAGAATGAAAATCGCCAAAGGCACAGCTGAAGGGTTGGAATATTTACATGAAAAATGTGAGTGCTATTTTTTTCCTTTTTTTTTCTGTTATTAATTTATTTATATCTAAAAGTATTTGTTCTGTCCATATAGGTATACCCAAAATCATTCATCGTGATGTTAAGGCCGATAATATACTTATTGACGATAAATATGAGCCAAAGGCAGCGTATACAAGCATGCCAGGATTTTTTTTAGAAGATATTAATTTTATATTTGGATATCAATTTTATTATATTTAGTTGTCCTTCATATTAAATTATATGCCACAATTTAAAGAAAAAAAAAATGCTACAATAAATATGTTAAATCTGCTTAGATTATTTTTGTTCAGGTCGCAGATTTTGGGCTTGAACTTCTTTTTCCGGAAACTGGCAGCCTCACTCACATCACTAGATTAAACAAGGGAAATGAATTGTAAGATATTTTTTTTCTTTCTTTCTTTCTTTTTATTTAAGGGGTTGAATACATTAATATTATAGTTTGATTTGAAATACTTAAATAAGAATGAAGAAAAAGCCCCTTTTTGGGGCTTCTCGATCAAAGATTTTCATTTTTTGATAAAAGTTTTTAATTTGGTTATTAAATGCAGTTATGCAGAAGCAGAGCATTATCCTACTCAAAATGTTGCCAAAAAATCATATGTTTATTCCTATAGTGTGGTTCATCTAAAGCTAATAATTGAGAGAAATACTTAGCTTGAAGGCACTGATATGGTTACTTGTTCAATCCAGTTATGCGGATCAAGAGCATCATCCTCAAAGAGACTCTAAAAAGTCGAATATTTATTCCTACAGTATGGTTCTTCTAGAGCTAATATCTGGGAAAAAAACTAAGTTTGAAGACACTGATATTATTGCTTAGGTATGACACTCATCTATAGTAGTTAATACCTTTTGAAATTTATGGATTCTTTCAAATTTCTCAAACTAAATACTGCTTTTCTCTTATCAAATAAAGGGAAAATAATGGTAGAAAATTAACTCTTGATCAAAAAATAATAACTACTTGTATTTATCGATTTTCAGGCAAAACTTCGGATTCAATATGCTTTGCGTAGTGAAGACTATACAAATCTTGTCGATTCCAAATTATTGCAAATGAGCTATAACAAAAAAGAAATGGAAGCAATGATTTATTGTGCTGCAACATGCATGTATAAACCTTCAAATTCTCGTCCAAAAATGAATCAGGTTAAAATTCAAGTGCATTATTAGTTGGCATATTTCATTATTTTCACAATTAATTATTATTAAAGTATTTTTGAAAATACGTAAAAGGATAGTTTGATTAGTTTTTCACTATCTTTAAAAGATGTAAAAAGTGAAGAGATACCATTAGTTATACATTAAACATTAAAAAAACAAAAATAGAAATATTACATTCGTGTATAACCTTTTCACTATTGCTATGCCATGCATATAGTTCGAGTTCTTAAAGGATATATGTGTATAGAAGAAATATGAAATGAGAAGAATGACCGCATATTCCTGAAAGATACTACATGTGAATTTCCGTCTCTTATGGAAATTTTATATGCTACGCACACGATTGCCATAAAAATTCATATATTAAATTTCCTCTTTTCTTTGGATCAACTTATTTGTGATTCTCCTTTAACAAATCCTATCTTTAATTATATCACTACTCTAATTTATCATTCTATTCCTTTACCAGATAATCCTGAGTCTAGTGGATCTAATAATATTGAGCCCAATGGATCTCAGAAACTAAAGCCTCATGTCAGTTCAAAAACTAATGAATCTCATAATTTTGAGCCTAATGAAGCTCATACTGTTGAGTCCAATGGATCTCTAGAGCCGAAGCCTCTTGTCAGTTCGGAAGTTAATAGATCTCATAATGTTGAGCCCAATGGATCTCAGAAGCAGAAGCCTCTTATCAGTTCAGAAGTTAATGAATCTCATAATGTTGAGCCCAATGGATCTCAGAAACCCAAGCCTCTTGTCAATTTGGAAGCTTATAATGGCATTGAACAGAGGCAATTTACTTCTCGAGAACTCGCAATCGCAACTAATGGTTCCTCCGATACCACTAATGGCACTGAGAGGTTTCAAGATCATCAGCAGAGGAAAATTAATTTTCAAGAAGATTATCAGCCTAGAAGATTTACTTATCAAGAACTGACAACGGCAACTGGAGGTTTCTCCGAGGACAACCGTCTTGACGAGGGTGCTTTGGGCCAAGTTTATAAGGGAGACCTAAATGGTGAAAAGGTGGCAGTTAAGAAATTTAATAATCCTAGGAAGCAAGAAGAAGAATACACAAAGATGAAAGCTATTGCTAGTGGATACCATCACAAAGATCTTGTTAACCTTATTGGATGCTGCGAAGAAGGAGCCAATAGACTGCTTATTTATGAGTTTGTTCCGCAGTGCAAATCCTTGAGACATTATTTTGATGGAATGCCCCTAACGAACTTGTACTATTTTTAGCAAGGCTTTGCAGGAAACTATTCTTGTGGTGTGATATCCAAAGACCATGTCTATCCCAAAATCTGAAGACAATAACCCATATTCTATTCCTTTTTGCACTTTGGAATATTTACTTGGACATTTCAGTTTGCGATATGTTGTCCTAACAATTAAATATATGCTTTATATGTTTTATGTTCTTAATTACAAGTGGATACATGGCATGCAGAACTAAAGCGTTTAGGTGAGGACGGTTGTTGGTGCATATTTCATGTAGCTTGCATACTATCGGCAGAAGCCTTGGCAAATGAACGTGCGAAAGGTTAGTAATTTAGGCCTTGGCTACTGAGCCTTGATCTGTTTCCAAATTTAAGGTGTTTCTATCTGATTTGTGATTTATGTATTTTCAGAAAATATTTACTCGTGGCATATGCCAGTGCATTGGAAGGACGCATTTTTTTTTTATGATCATCATCAACACAAGGTAATAATTACACATATTTCGGCAATCGTTTGCACATATTTGGGCTTTTTATATATATATATATATATATAAGAAGTTTTGAAGTTTTAATATCTTTTATATTTATGCCGACGATCTTAACTGTATTTAACTTCACATATAAAAAAATTTAATTAATAGATGGTCAGCTTATTATTCAGTGTATAATTAATTATACATATATCTCCATGTAATAGCTGACAACAACAGACAATTATTATCTGTATTTTTATAAATCTTATAGTCATCAATTTGTATAAGCCATTTGAAATGGGAATCATATTAATAGATAAATTTGACGGTGAAGCCACAATTTTTTTTTTTTTTGGTTTAATTAGATTTGATGTTGAATGTGTCACTCATATACCGGAAGATCAAACTATTTAAATAAACTGTGTTTTTGTTTTTGATATTAAAACTATAAGATGCAATAAATTTACTTGGGTCACATTTGTTCAGTTTGCAGAGTATGGACGTGAAAAGTTTTTTTCAGATTTCCAAGCTATTCTCAACTCCGCTAGGTGAAGACGAAAATTCTATTTTGTTGCCTGAGCTAAATTAAATTGCAGCCATTTGATACACCTTTGGCATATTAGGAAAAATTATATATATATATATATATAATAAAGGAAGAAAGCATCTTACCATGTTTACACCTTAGGAAAATCTTTGTTGAACTTTTTCTCATATTTTAGCACCTCTTACAATTTCAAATGTAGATGTATGGCTCTGAGTACACTAGTACCCTTAAGTTTACTGAGAAGACTACTGTTTATTCTTATGGTGTAATGCTTCTGGAGATGATAACTGGAGAAGAACATTTTGATGATATAGTTCAATGGGTATGTACTTGTTGCTCAATTAATATAGTCTATAGATATTGTTGTACATTTATAATGTATAGGAAAAAAAATTTTGAAAATTAAAGCTTAATTGCTTTGGGAAAAAGAGCTTTGTCCAACGGAAACTATGACTTTTTGGACAATAGATTAAAGAAGCATAGCAAAATTGAAATAAATCGAATGATTGCTTGTGCCTTAGCCTGTTTACATGATAATCCACAAGATTGACCAGAAATGCGACAGGTAATTCCACAAATAGCTTCACATATTCAAATTATGTAGAATAATGTTGATAGATGTTCAGTGCTCTAAATGAATAGAAGTAATGCTGTTCATTCGCTAATTAGTAGTCTATAGTTCGAGCTAATATTCTAATGAATCTCAATCTGCACAATCTTTTTACATTTATGTTCAAAGCAGATACTTGAAGTTGTTAAAGGAAAACTCGATCTGCAAGATCTCTACAAAGGGGAACAACAGCTAACAAAGCAAGTTGAGCCAACCTTCGGCTTGGAATCTCTGCCCAAGCCCAAGATTATGGCAAGTTGAGCTTCGCTTCAAAAGGAAGTTGTGCAGAATGTAAATATGCGCAGATATCTTGGATTTATTAGTATATCTGTAAGGAGGTGAGTATTTTAGGCCTTGATCTGTTTCCGGATGTAAGGTGTTTGTATCTGATTTATTGATTTTTGTATTTTCAGATAAATTGTTCTCGAGGCATATACCAGTGCATTAGAAGTACTTGTTTATATATAGCCCCAATCCAAAAAGTCTTATTAACTTCAAAACACAAATGAATTTGGACCGGAGAAATTAACACTCTCTTTGAGTGGGGGTGAGGGAATGGTAAATAAGGGTAAGGAGGGATAAGTAACTATTATGCTTCTGTTTGAGAAGATATGAGTTAATAAAGGGTAAGGGTAAGTAAGAGTAAGTAAGGGTAAAGCTTACCATTTCTTACCCCTCAAATCCCAATTTTTTTTACACCCCAAAATTAGGGTGTAAGTAGGGGAATGTGAGAACTAAAAACTACTTTATTTTTTATTTTTCTATTGTATCCTTAATTTTTTTATTAAAAATTCAATTATACCCATTAAAAATAAACCTAGCGTATCACTACAAATAAATGTCTTCTCTCTCAAGTAGCCATACATGTTTTCTCCGCTCTCAATCATTTATTTTTTAAATAATTTGTTGCAATTATTATACTTCAATTATCAATTTTTTTTATTTGTTCTTTCAATAGTTTGTTCTAATTATTATGCTTCAATTATCAATTTTTTTTTTCTAAATAATTCATTCTTTATTCAATCTTTGTTAGATTTGTATATTATTATTTTGATTTATTAATTTTATGATTTATTTATAGTGGATCATTATTATTTGTAAATTTAATATTTGTCATAATGAGTTTATCATTTAATAAATTATCTAATAGAAAATGATATTTTTATACTTTTAATAATTATTTACCATTCTTTCACTTCTTTCTAAATATAAAAAATATACATTACCTCTCTTACCTTTCTATTAATTCACCTCTTTTAAAACATGAAAATTTTTTTTTTAACTTTCCTCACTCTTTTCCTTCCTTACCCTCCCTTGTCCTTTCATTAATTACCCTTCCCTCAACCCATCCAAACAGAGCCTAAGGATATATCACCGATATGATCAACTCCACATTAATCTTCAAATCCCCATTTTAATTTCCCCCACATAACATATGATTGCAAATACAAACTCATAATTACAAGAAATAATCTAAATAATAATATTGTAAAAAAGATTAAATAATAATAATAATCTGAATCGAAATGTACATATTTAAATTTGTTCAAAATCGCTAAGTAAAAAAATTAACTTACAAACTTCTTGATCACAAATTATTTATGATTTAATTATCAAACTCTAAACAATAATAAATAAAATAAATTTAATTTAAAACAAGAATAAAAATCAATTAAACAATAATGATAGTACTTTAACTTAATTTAAAGTAACTTTTTAGCTTAATTTAAAGCAACTTTACTGAAAATGCTGAGTTAAATCATTCACTTGACACCTAAATTAAAATTTATGTCCTGAGTTTCCATTCTCTAAATCTCTTACTTAACAAAAAATCACTTGGTTTTTTTTAATTTTTTTCATCAGAATTTCACTTGGCTATTAGGTCATTACTCTGCATTTCCAGTAGTCTCCTTATGGGTCACAGAATCCATAATCAACTGAAGGGAAGTACAAATTAACCAAAATGAAGTATCTTTAAATCAAATCCTAAAAAGAAATAGAGACAATTGGCAGTGCTCTCCACATCTGGTCAGTGAGATTAGTTTCAGTTGTTCTGTTGCTGTTGCACACTGCAGTCCAAAAGTTTAGGACCGGTAACAGTTGGATTTTTACGAATATCCATGAACTCTAATAGGATAAATTTGGATATTATATAATTAAGTTTAAAATAAATTTAAGTTTAAAAAATAATATTCATGACGAGTTCGAATCGAATTCAAATTTTACATATTGAATATTTAATATTTATTATTCGAACTCATTTATATAAATATTTAATTAAATATAAAATATATATTTTTTATAATAATATTTATAAATTTTTATATATTTTATTTTATGTAAAATGAAATTTAAATATATTATTAAATTTTTAAAATATAAATTATTAATTAAAATAATTTTTTATGTAAAATATTAATTAAAATATATAAAATTAAATAGATTTAATTTTTTTTAAATAAAAATAATTAAATTTGAGATAAATTTAAATAATTAAAAATAAATTTTAATTAAATTTAAAATAAATTTAAATTTTAATAATATTAATATGGAATAATTTTCGCATACCTTACACACATTGCTATCCCTATAATTTAAAAAAAAAAAAAAAAAAAAAAAAAAAGAAAGTCTAACTTCACATCTTACCATAAAAGAGTTTGGTACACCAATAAAATAGATTCCAACTTAATTTTCAAATCCACCCATTCTAATCTCCTCCACATAATTCCAATCTCATTCAAAACAAAAACACATAATTACAAAAAAATCAATCGAATTAGTAGTTATTCGGAAATAGCCCTCTGATTTTCCAACAACAACGATTTCAATTTGTTTATCAGTACATTACTTCAACTTCTCTACTCTTTTAATTTTTTATTAAAAAAATATTAAAAATAATCATAATAAAATCCAAAACTTAAAAACTCTAATATTCATTAACAGAACAACTACAGAAAAAACAAAACAAAACAAGAACAAATTCTGTTAAGCCAAACCCGAAACGGTTCCATTTACCCTTCAAAGCTTTTCCCCAGAAAGAAAAACACAGAATCGGAAGGCACTTGAAAACGAAAACAGGGAAGAAAAAGCTGAATATTAGTCCAGCTTTATATACAGAGGAAAATTTAAATAAGGAAAAAAAATTAAGAAACGCTTCTCTTGCCAGGACGATCAGCTACTTTGAGAGTCTTGTCAATAAGTTGTTTGGCTTTTCTACTACGGATCTCAACCTTCACACTGGAACTTTTGTCCATTTTGATGTATGGTTTCTTCGACTTCTTCAAGGCTCGAACCTTTGATTTTATTGACTGCACTAGATTCTCTAGCTGGTTTGCCATTTGGCTTTCTATATCTCAAGAATTTAGCTGGCTATAAGAGAAGAGAATTGAGTTTTCTCTATGAATCTTGTTTCTTTTTTTCTGGCTTTTGTGATGCTTTCCCAGTTACTGAGTTTTTATTGATTTGAAGTTCAAAATTGGATTTGTCTTCTAAGATTATTACGATTTTGCCATTGCTGTTTTCTTTTGACTCTCTTATTTGGGTTGGAATCAGGTGTACTTATGTGTATCTGTTTCGTGAATATGCACCGCACGATGGTGTTACAAATTCCCATTGTAAAGTTGATTAATTATAGGTTTCTTTTTGTAATTCAGTTAAAAAAAATTAATAAATATGCATTAAATTTATTTTTTTCAGTCAATTTGGAAATAGGCCACACAGATAAAGAATAAGGAATTCTTTGATTTAAAAAATATTTATTTTGATTTGAACCTATTAATTAAATTTATTTTGAAAATTTAATAAATAAAAATTATTTTTAATTAATTTTTTAAAAAATAATTAATATATTAACTTAGAATAATTATAAAACCGGCCATCCGAATGGACTCGCAATATGAAAGATTCCCCTAAAACAATATTGAGGCTGACAATTCATGAAGTCTTTGGTTTTATACATAGAGTCAGAAATGTAGAACAAAAGCAAACATGCATGGCCCACAGAATTCAAGAGTCAAAATATTGGTTCGTGGATTCACATTCCATTAATCACTCACAACAAATTAAAACTCATAATTTAAAATTAGGTGCAATTGTATGAGAATAAATTTAATAATTATTAAATTTTATATTTATATTTAATTTTATATATTTATTATATATTTTTTAATTAATTTTATATAAAGTTTAATGTAAATATTTAATTTTTTTATTATAAAATTTGATTTTGAGATGAACTTATTTCATTTTTCTATCTTTAATGTTCTGAAAAATAATTTATTATATAGAAAATATTTTTTATAAATATTTTTAAAATTTTTTTATTATTTAATTATGATATTAAACTAATAATATATATTTATCTATATATATATATACAAACATTTTCACATTTTAATAAAATTATTAAAGTTTATAAAATAAAAAATAATTTTATCTTTTAAAAAGAAAAAATTATTTTCTTTCAAAATAATTTAATTTTCTCTTTTGACTAAAATTATTTCATTAAATTATTTTTTTAAATTAGTACTTGAAAATATTTAAATTCAATTCACATAGAATTCAACTCAGGGGCACCTACATGAGCCTAGAAGAAGCCATGGCCCCCAAGCCCCATGTAGGCTCACTATACAAGAATTTTTTTTTTTTTTTAAATTTATTACTCTACTATCTGTCTTTATTATTTATCATTTCAAATTTTTATATAATAATTAACAAAGTAATTAAATCACTTAAATTTTAAAAAAATAATTCATAATTTGACTAACTTACTCTTTATTTCATCTAATTAAGAGATTTAATAAGATAAATTTTAAAAAATTATATAAATGGTTGTTGTATTTAGTTGAAATAAGGATAAAATTAGAAAAATTTAATGAACGCTTTTTAATTTTCTTAAAATGGCAGATAATTTTAAATAAAATAATTTTTTTAAAAAACTATTAAGGAGCATTCTCAATATGCTTTTATTTTTATTTAAATAAAAATATTTAATTTTTTATTTTTATTTAAAACATGTTTGCTAGCTTTTTTACAAAATTAATGAATAATGTTTTAAAAAAGAAATTAATAAATAAAATAGATTAGATTAATAATTTAGTAAATTTATGTTATTTTTGAAGTGTAATATTTAGAATAAAAATATTTTATAATATATTTTAAGTATATATAAATATAAAAATACATATTTTTCATTATGAGTAAATATAGATAATTAATAAATTAATTTATAATTTTCTTCTGCCACTCCAAAAATTATCATCTAGCTCCCCTATTGTTTCAAGTCGAGTAATTTGAATAGCAAGTTTAAGCATTACATGACTTAATTAAAGTAGTTTATGAACCTAATCAAATAAATAACAATTTATTATAAATTCAAACCAAAACTTAAATTCATTTGGAATTATTTTTTACTCCCTCCATCTCATTTCAAGTATTTTTTTTAAGTTTTTCACAAGAATTAAAGAAGAAATTAAATAACCTCATTTTTATAAAAAAATAAAATAAAAATACTAATAATTAACTAAAATATCCTTATATATAATTAAAATAGAAAAAATGATAAGAAAAAAGATAAATGAAATAGGAATAACAATAGACAAGGGTAAAATTGAAAAAAAAAATTAATACTTTCTTAATTTCTAAAAAAAAAAAAAAATGAAAGTTTTTTTTTTAATAATATTACTTGAAATGGGGAGAAGAAAATATTTATTAATTTAATATTAATAAACTAATTTATTTAAATTTTAATATAATTTTATTGAATTTAAACATTGAATATATTTCTTTAAATTGACTTGAAATATTAAAAAAATATACATTTTATTAACTGATCAATTAAATCATTGACAAATTTTTCTTAAAGAAATATATTGCCAAGTTCAAAAAGAAGAACGAAGAAAGGAAGAATGGACATTTTATTGGACAGAAAAGGCCAACGTTTTTATTAATTATATTCCAACATTTTAACTTTACATTCCAATTTATGAGAGATTTTAAATTTTTTCCACTTTAAACGGTGATAGATGATAATAATAATAATAATAATAATAATAATAATAATAATAATAATAATAATAATAATAATAATAATAATTTATAGTTAATAAATTTTATCATGGAGATTACTGTTGAACTAAATATTTATACATAAATTTATATATTATGTATATACATTTTAATTAATTATACACACCATCATCATCATCATCATCCTCCCTCCCCCTCTCTCTCTCTCTCTCTCTCTCTCTCTCTCTCTCTCTCTCTCTCTCTCTCTCTCTCATAGTCGAGCCATCATGAGTGAAAACCATGTGCAAATTAATGAGATACATATGCTACATTTACTCAACCTTATCTCTTCTCTCTGCTCTCGTCCAATTGAGGGATTCCCCTTCTCTCGTCATTGCACCTTAACCCTCCTTCCTTTGACTCTTACTACCTTTGCTTTTGTTCTTCAAGGAGACACGATAATTGAGACTCTCTTACACTCGATTCTCTCCCTCATTTTTGGTTGTGAGAGAGAGAGTAAACAAGTGATTAGGTGAGAAAAAGAGAAATCCAATCTTCAAGAACTTAAACTTATGCCAAATTTCAGCTGGAGCATAAATAGTATTTAGATCCTCTCAAGTTTAGATGAATATAACATATTCCGTAAAAACAGAGAAATATATATATATATGTATCATGTTTGCATAATCTTAACCATTTATTTGAAAATCAATGGTTGATATTTCATTTTTTTAATGGGTACATCTATTATAAATTTAATCCATCTGAAATCAAGTTTTATAATGACTAAATTTAATGTTTATATCGAGATTTATAATTAAAATGTATATAATGAATGAACAAATATAAATATAAATATCTAAACTCATGATTGTTAAACGTAGAGGGTATTTAGTTCACCTGTTGAGTTGTGTACGGCTGATAGCTAGTAAACACCCAAACAGGTGAACTTGTGTGTTTGATAAGTTTAAAAAAATAAAACTGATAGTTGTTGAATAGCCGATTTAGTATCTATCAGCTGCAGTTTATATCAGCTCTATTTTTATAACTATTTCTTATCAGCCGATAGTTGATTTAATTTTATTTTTTATTTTGATCGTATCATCCTTTTTTATTTAATTCAAAAATTAATATTATTAATAATTTTATCTTTTTCATTTATAATTTTAACATTTTAATTCACATTTTAACTTTATTAAAATATATTTTTATTAATAACATAAAATATAAAATACTTATTTATATCTAAAAACTTAAAATTAACTATAAGTACTTTATTATTTTATTTATATCAACAATAATAATTACTTTATTATTTTATTTATATTTTTGATGTTATTTAATTATTTTAAAAGATTTTATTTTTTTTTTCAATAATAAAATAAATAATATAATATAATAGATTAATAATTATATATTTATTTTAATAATATAATAAATGATGTAATATATTAATTTTATAATTATATATTTAATTTAATAATAAAATAAATAATATAATATAATAAATTTATAATTTTATATTTATTTCAATAATAAAATGAATTATATGATGCATACCCTTATTTATCATTTCACATATCAACAACAATAGTTAAACATAATTTTATCAAATACTTAATATAAATCAGTTATCATTAATTATCAGCTAACAGTAATAGTTATCAGCTGTATTTAACAGTTAAACCAAATAAATTTTTATTCTCACATGATATCGAACTCATAATACTTGTGCACCCACTTTTTGAAAAATTAAATTTGACTATGTCACGACCCAACCTATGGGCCGGACCAGCACTAGGACATGGGCCAGCCTAAAGCCTCCGAGGCCCGTAGTAAGCCTAACTATTCCTTAATTCAACCTTAAGGCCCATTTGGGCCCAATTTCAAGAAATCATCCGGACAGAGTCCGGCCATAAAGTGGACCTTTCAACGGGGAGTTTTTGACTCACCCGACCTGTAAACAAAATATATCATCAATTAGGGAGCTCAGCTCACCCTCCACATACTCAAATCAACATAAAGATAAATGGGAGCTCAGCTCCCTCATCCAGTCCATCAAACATGCATATAATAATTTTACAGGTCCACATGACAATTTATATTACAGACCCGAATCATTTAAATATTTCTAACACATGCGAAAATTTTAGGAGTAAATAAAATTACACAATATTGATAAAACAACCTGCGAATGAGAAAAGCAGGTTAACCACAATAAAATCCTCGTGTAGCTTGAAAAAATATTGAACAGGAGTGAGCGTTCAACTCAGAGAGTAAAATATCAATTTTAACCATAATCTCTATAACTATCTAAAACTAATGCACCCTGTAGAGTGAAATGCAACATCAACAACATTTTCACATCATAACATCAAAAAAGTAATTTGGAGCACTCACGCACCCTGGAGCATCTATCATAATATATGGGAGCTGATACCCTATACAGCTCTCTTAAATCCAACCTGGTGCCAGCGAAGAACTCAAGCCGGACTTTCGCTTAATAAACCAAATCGGGGCTCCCAGCGAAGAACTCAAGCCGTGACTACCCCGAAGGATCGGGTCCCAGCGAAGAACTCAAGCCGTGACTATCCGTCCTATCCATAGTCCACACCACATCACACGCACGCCAACGCACGCACACTGCTCCAAATTACCACAACAACATCCATGGCACGTTAACAGTTATGAATGCAACATAAATCGTGCCTAGAGTTTAACTACATAAATATATGCATATAAGTGATGCATGGGCATGCTTGAACATATAATAATATCGAAATTACAATTAAAATTAATATTTTACTCACAGACTTGACAACGGTCATTTGTGGCGGTGGCGGAGGAAGAAGGTCATCCCGCTCACGACAATTATATTACAATTATTTAATACAAATGACTCAATACAAATCAAGAAAAGACCAAATACGTCCTAAGTCGTGCCGAAAATCCGGCAGAGTCTCCCCTATACCTAGGACCTACCCAACCTGCAAAATGGTTCAAAAGACACTTCTATACTCACAATCCATATATCCACAACTCAATCACATCACACAGCCCCTCCTGGGCCCATCAAATCAGTCATCCATCACAATATGTAAAATTTCAATTTAGTCCTTATAATTGAACATTTTTGCAAAAACCGCCCAAATAAGCTCTAAAAATTCTAAAACTTTGCCCCGCGGTCCTTAGCAATATTACTAAACTATTGCAAAAAGAATCATAATTTTCTAAGCTACCACGAATATTTTATGTATTTTTAATCCTATTTAAGCACTAGAAAATTACGAAAAAGCAAGGTTCGGGTTTACCTTTGCCGATTCCGACTTCGGGGACGCGCTCGGGACGTCTGACAATGGGGGGTAGCCAAAACCTCGATCCAATTCGGAGACTTTTCCGGTAACGGGTCTGTCTGGCCGAAAATTCACAGACCGGACAACTGTCGAATTTCCGCGAATTGAGGATACCTACACGAAGCCCATAACACGGGGGTTAGCACATAAATATTTTTAGAATTTTCTAAGCTCATTTACTGCTCGGAAAAACACTGCGAAGTTCAGTGGGACCCACCGAAAAACGGTGTCGGAAAAATTCGAAATTTATGTCGCCGCGAAGCTCTCGACGAGTGGAGCGCTCTGGTACTCTCGGTTTTCTCGTGGGGTTTACGGTTTGTGAGAAATCTAGCCCAAAAGTCAAAATGGGCTAAATCTTCCCGGGCAAAAATTAAACAAACCGCTCGATGGATTTCGATGTTCATGGTGTCTATGGAAAGCTCTTGACGAGTATATGAGTTTAGACACAAGACCCGGTCTGATTGGTGGCCGGATCCGTCGGATTTTGGCCGGGAAATCAAAAAGTCGTGCGCGCAGGCGCCGCTCAGAGCCGTCATGCTCCAGTGGCGGCCGTGGGGCGGGGGTGAGGCGGCACACCAGCGAGTTGGGGTGGCAGGGGAGGTGGCAGCGCGACAAGGGGAGGAGGGAGGAGAGAGAAAAAGAGAGAGAAAGGGAAGAGGAGAAACGCGCGCGGGAGAGAAAGAAAAAGGAAGAAGAAGGCCGGTCCGATTCGACCGGTCCGATCCGGTCCGGTTCGATTCCGTCGGTTCGATTCAGAATACAAAATTTTGAATTTTTACTCTGCCTCGGGACCGAAAACGAGGTCCAAAAATTTCGAAAAAATTTCAGAAAACGCAGAAAAATTCGTAGACTCCAAATATATTTTTAGTTTTGCCACGTGGTCTTTAAATAAATTTTTAAAAATCATCAAAGTTTATATTTTCGAAAAATCGAACCCGATTTTTAAAATCCGAAAAATCTCAAAAAAATTTCCTAAAATTTAAATAAAATTAAAATACCAATAATGCTCATAAAATTATAAAATTTAAAATTTTGGGGTGTTACATTCTTCCCCCCTTACAGAAAATTCGTCGAATTTTTCACAAGGCAGAATAAAGCACATGATTATACATTAAACAGATAAGGGTACTTGCTACGCATGTCCCGTTCTGACTCTCAAGTGCACTCTTCCTCTGACTGTCTCCTCCACAAAACCTTAACCATAGGGATCTGTTTTGATCTTAGTTGTCTCACTTGGTAGTCCACTATGGCTACAGGTTGCTCCTCAAATGTCAGATTCTCTTTTAGTTCTATTACATCCGGCTGTAGTACATGAGAAGGATCGGGAATGTATTTCCTGAGCATGGAGATGTGAAACACGGGATGAACGTGAGAAAGGTTGGGTGGTAGTTCCAACCGGTAGGCAACTGCTCCAACTCTGTCAGTAACCTCAAAAGGTCCAATATACCGAGGTGCTAACTTGCCCTTCTTTCTAAATCTCATGACTCCCTTCATTGGAGAAACCTTCAGGAATACATAGTCGCCCACTGCAAACTCCACATCCCTCCGTCTGGGGTCTGCATAACTCTTCTGCCTACTGAAAGCTGTTTTCAATCGTTCCCTGATTAAAGGAACCATCTCTGAAGTGTACCGCACTAGGTCTACATCATGCACCTTCGCTTCCCTCATTTCTGTCCAACACATAGGAGACCTACACTTTCTTCCATATAGTGCCTCATAGGGTACCATCCCTATGCTGGAATGGTAACTGTTGTTATAGGCAAACTCCACCAAAGCTAGCTGATCATCCCATTGACCTCCAAAATCCAAGACACTCATGCGAAGCATGTCTTCCAGTGTTTGGATTGTCCTTTCGGACTGTCCGTCTGTCTGAGGGTGGAAAGCCGTACTGAAGTTCAACTGTGTACCAAGTGCTTCCTGCAACTTCCTCCAAAATCGAGAAGTGAACTGGGGCCCTCTATCAGATATTATGGAAGCAGGAATTCCATGCAATCTGACTATTTCTCGAATGTAGAGTCGGGCGTACTGTGCAACAGAATATGTAGTCTTCACGGGCAAGAAGTGAGCTGATTTGGTTAGACGGTCTACAATTACCCATATCGAATCATATCCTCGCGTGGTACGAGGCAACCCAGTCACAAAATCCATAGTAATCATTTCCCACTTCCATTCTGGGATAGGGAGCTCTTGCAGCTTCCCTGACGGTCTCTGGTGTTCAAACTTCACCTTCACCTTCTGACAAGTCAAGCACTTGGACACAAAATTTGCTATGTCTCTCTTCACGCCATTCCACCAATAGTTATCTTTCACATCATGGTACATCTTGGTGGAACCTGGGTGGACATTGTACAGTGTATAGTGTGCCTCTCGCATGATTTCATCTCTGAGATTGTCCACATCGGGCACACATATCCTAGAACCTTGCACTAAGGCGCCATCATTGGCAAATCCAAACTCACCACCTTCACCTTGCTGTACTCTTTTTATGATCTTCATTAATTGTTGGTCTCTGTGCTGGGAAACTCTAACTCTATCTCGCAAGTCTGGCCTCACTGAAAAATGAGCCAACAAGACCCCCTCATCTGAAAGATTTAGGATTAAACCTTGATCCATCAACTCATGTACTTCCTGAATCAACGGTCTCTTCTCTGCTGAAATGTGCGACAAACTGCCAGAAGATTTTTTGCTCAAAGCATCTGCTACTACATTGGCCTTCCCAGGGTGGTACTGGATGGTGCAATCATAGTCCTTCAGAAGCTCCATCCATCTTCTCGGTCTCAAGTTTAAATCCCTCTGTTGGAAGATGTACTTCAAACTCTTATGGTCGGTGTATATCTCGCACACTTCACCATATAGGTAGTGTCTCCAGATTTTTAGTGCAAAGACTACAGCCGCCATTTCCAAATCATGGGTGGGGTAGTTCTGCTCATGCCTCTTCAGCTGTCTTGAAGCATAAGCCACTATATTTCCATTCTGCATCAAAACACACCCTAAGCCAACCCTGGAAGCGTCACAATACACGGCGTATCCTTCACCGCTCATAGGTAGTGTCAACACAGAGGCAGTGGTTAGACACTCCTTAAGCTTCTGGAAACTCTCCTCACAATCATCTGTCCAAATGAATGGAACATTCTTCCTGGTCAACTTAGTTAGGGGAGCCGCTATCTTGGAAAAATCTTGCACAAAACGCCTATAGTAGCCAGCTAGACCCAGAAAACTTCGCACCTCAGTGACTGTTGTAGACCTAAGCCAATCAGTTACAACTTTAATTTTCTTGGGATCCACTGGAATACCTTCACTAGAAACCACGTGTCCCAAGAATGAGATGCTTTCTAGCCAAAATTCACATTTCAAAAATTTGGCATATAGTTGGTGCTCCCTCAAAGTCTGCAACACCATCCTCAAGTGCCACACGTGCTCTTCCTCGGTCCGAGAGTATACTAAAATGTCATCTATAAATACGATGACAAAACAGTCCAAAAATGGCTTGAACACCCTGTTCATCAAGTCCATGAAGGCTGCTGGTGCATTAGTGAGTCCAAAAGACATCACCAAGAACTCATAATGACCATATCTTGTCCTGAATGCCATTTTGGACACGTCCTCATTCCTGATTCTCAACTGATGGTAGCCTGACCGCAGGTCTATCTTAGAAAAGAATCTAGCCCCGTGGAGCTGATCAAACAGATCATCGATTCGAGGAAGTGGATAATTGTTCTTCACAGTCACCCTGTTCAGCTGTCTATAGTCAATACACAACCTCAATGACCCATCTTTCTTTCTCACAAATAGAACAGGAGCACCCCAGGGTGAAGTGCTAGGATGTATGAAACCCTTGTCCAAAAGCTCCTGTAGTTGCTCCTTCAGCTCTTTGAATTCTGCTGGTGCCATCCTGTAAGGCGGCATTGATATGGGATTTGTACCCGGCACAACATCAATGCAAAACTCTATTTTCCTTCCTGGTGGCAATCCTGGAAGCTCCTCAGGGAAGACATCCATGAATTCTCTGACAACAGGAACATTTTCCATGTTGACACCTTCTACAGAGGTATCTCTCACCAATGCCAATTACCCTTGACATCCACGTCTCAACATTTTTCTAGCACTAATTGCTGACACCAAGTTATATGGAGCCACGCTCCTGTCACCATCAAAGCTAAACTCTTCCACACCAGGCATGTGGAAATACACCTTTTTGTTCCTGCAGTCTAAAGTGGCATAATGAGTTGCTAACCAATCCATTCCCAGAATTACATCGAAATCTATCACCGGTAGAGGAACCAAGTCTGCTAGGAGGATCTTTCCATCCACTACTACTGGGCTACCCGGAAAAATCATATCTACATCTATGTTGTCACTAAGCGGGGTAGCTACAGACAAAGGGCATTCTAAAGTTGTAGGGTTTCTACCCAATCTCATGGCAAACACAGGGGAGACAAATGAGTGCGTAGCACCCGGATCTATCAAAACACAGGCCTCATAGAAATAAACCAGAAGAATACCTGCCACAACTGCATTGGAAGCCTGAGCATCCTGGTGGGTCAGGGTGAAAACCCGAGCTTGACCCCTACCCTGAGTAGCGTAACTCGACATCGACTTCTACCTCTGACCGCCTCCAAATCCACGCCCCTTGTCCTCGCCTCTGGCCATCGAATCGACTACCTGCCATGCTGGAAGCACCAGGATACAACTGTCGAGAAACATTTGCAACAGAAACTTGTGACCCCATCTGTGGCTCGCTGAACACGGGGCATTCCCTAGCAAAGTGACCTGGTTGGCCACACCTGAAGCATACTCCTGATCCCATCAAACAAGGTCCTGAATGTCCCCTTCCACACTGTGCATAAGGTGCTAAGGAGGATCCTGAACCAGACCCAGAACTGCTGTACCCCGAACTATAACCACTACTAGATCCGTACCCTGGTCTGAATCCTCGAGGTTTGTGTCTAAAACCACTCTTCTTGTTCCTACTCTTTCCTCTGTAATTACTCTGGCCACCACTATCCGGAGTACCCATTTGGGGAACACCGGTAGAAACCTCTGCTCTGTCTTTCTTTGCTCTTCCGCTGTCATCCACAGCATAGTTAATCTCTATCTGTCTGGCTCGATCAACCACCACATCAAAAGACTGATCCGACATCATGGCCAGGTTTGCATACCTCCTGTCAAGCCCCTTTAGGAATCTCTTCACCTTCATAGTTTCTGTAGCTACTGCTGTAGGGGCATATCTGCTCAATTCTAGAAATTCTGTAGCATATTCATCTACAGACCTGCCATTCTGTCTTAAGGCCTCAAAGGCCCACTGTTTCTAATCTGTGAAGCTTTCTGGCACAAACCGATTGATGAACAGTTCCATAAACTGAGTCCACGACAAACCCTCCATTCGAGGTAATATGTAATCATTCATCCATTGTCTAGGCATATGCCCCATAACATGCTGCATATACTCTATAAGTCTTCTATTAGTCAATCAGAACTCGCTTCTCGCCGTCACAGGAATCCAAAAATCGATATGCATCGCCCGACACATCATAAGTACCGTGCACCAACTTCTTGAAATTGATTATCTGCTTGTAAAGTTCCTCTTGGTGCGGTGGATCATCACGTGTGGAGGGTGGACCATATATCGCGCCATCATGTCGATGGTTCTCTGCAACTCCTAGAGTAGTCGCCATTGGGTCCATGGGACCCTATGCCATAAAAGATCGATCTCAGATCGGGTGGCACCGCTTCTTCTACTTGAGCAGCTCTAGGCCTCCTACCCCACCTCCTCGGGGCAGGCGCCTCATCCTGTGCCGACACCTCGTCAGGCACATCTGGTTCTGGTGCAGTGGCAGCTCTCCTGCTTTTACGCATTTTCCTGAAATTCAGCAGCGTTAGCCCACAAAATTCAAAACTGCACATTACACAGCTCTATAGACTCATATTTATACACAATATATGGAGCAGAAACCAGAAGCAAAGATGACAATGCAAGACGAATGTGAACCCTATTTTCCGCATGTGACTCCTAGTAGACTCTTCCCAACACTTTAGACAATTATTCCCTATGAATCTGGAGCCTAAGCTCTGATACCACATTTGTCACGACCCAACCTATGGTAGGACCAAGACTAGGACTGGCCAAAGATAAAGCCCCCGAGGCCCGTAGTAAGCCTAACTATTCCTTAATTCAACCTTAAGGCCCATTTGGGCCCAATTTCAAGAAATCATCCGGACAGAGTCCGGCCATAAAGTGGACCTTTCAACGGGGAGTTTTTGACTCACCCGACCTGTAAACAAAATATATCATCAATTGGGGAGCTCAGCTCACCCTCCACATACTCAAATCAACATAAAGATAAATGGGAGCTCAGCTCCCTCATCCAGTCCATCAAACATGCATATAATAATTTTACAGGTCCACATGACAATTTATATTACAGACCCGAATCATTTAAATATTTCTAACACATGCGGAAATTCTAGGAGTAAATAAAATTACACAATATTGATAAAACAACCTGCAAAGGAGAAAAGCAGGTTAACCACAATAAAATCCTCCTCAGAGTGAAAAATATTGAACAGAGTGAGCGTCGACTCAGAGAGTAAAATATCAATTTTAACCATAATCTCTATAACTATCTAAAACTAATGCACCCTGTAGAGTGAAATGCAACATCAACAACATTTTCACATCATAACATCAAAAAAGTAATTCGGAGCACTCACGCACCCTGTAGCATCAATCATAATATATGGAGCCGATCCCTATACGACTCTCTTAAATCCAACTTCCGTGCCGAAGAACTCAAGCCGGACTTTGGCTTAATAAACCAAATCGGGGCTCCCAGCGAAGAACTCAAGCCGTGACTACCCCGAAGGATCGGGTCCCAGCGAAGAACTCAAGCCGTGACTATCCGTCCTATCCATAGTCCACACCACATCACACGCACGCCAACAAGACGCACACCGCCTCCAAATTACCACAACAACATCCATGGCACGTTAACAGTTATGAATGCAACATAAATCGTGCCTAGAGTTTAACTACATAAATATATGCATATAAGTGATGCATGGGCATGCTTGAACATATAATAATATCGAAATTACAATTAAAATTAATATTTTACTCACAGACTTGACAACGGTCACTGTGGCGGCTGGGCGGAGGAAGAAGGTTGTCCCGGCTCACCTGACAATTACATTACAATTATTTAATACAAATGACTCAATACAAATCAAGAAAAGACCAAATACGTCCTAAGTCGTGCCGAAAATCTGGCAGAGTCTCCCCTATACCTAGGACCTACCCAACCTGCAAAAGGGTTCAAAAGACACTTCTATACTCACAATCCATATATCCACAACTCAATCACATCACACAGCCGCTCCTGGGCCCATCAAATCAGTCATCCATCACAATATGTAAAATTTCAATTTAGTCCTTATAATTGATCATTTTTGCAAAAACTGCCCAAATAAGCTCTAAAAATTCTAAAATTTTGCCCCGCGGTCCTTAGCAATATTACTAAACTATTGCAAAAAGAATCATAATTTTCTAAGCTACCACGAATATTTTATGGATTTTTAATCCTATTTAAGCACTAGAAAATTACGAAAAAGCAAGGTTCGGGTTTACCTTTGCCGATTCCGACTTCGGGGACGCGCTCGGGACGTCTGACAATGGGGAAGTAGCCAAAACCTCGATCCAATTCGGAGACTTTTCCGGTAACGGGTCTGTCTGGCCGAAAATTCACAGATCGGACAACTGTCGAATTTCCGCGAATTGAGGATACCTACACGAAGCCCATAACACGAGGGTTAGCACATAAATTTTTTCAGAATTTTCTAGGCTCATTTACTGCTCGGAAAAATACTGCGAAGTTCAGTGGGACCCACCGAAAAACGGTGTCGGAAAAATTCGAAATTTATGTCACCGCGAAGCTCTCGACGAGTGGAGCGCTTTGGTACTCTCGGTTTTCTCGTGGGGTTTACGGTTTGTGAGAAATCTAGCCCAAAAGTCAAAATGGGCTAAATCTTCCCGGGCAAAAATTAGACAAACCGCTCAATGGATTTCGGTGTTCTTGGTGTCTATGGAAAGCTCTTGACGAGTAGATGAGTTTAGACACAAGACCCGGTCCGATTGGTGGCCGGATCGGCCGGATTTTGGCCGGGAAGTCGGTGTCACACAAGGCGCTGGCCACTTGGAGCCGTCATGCGTTCCAGGCGGCGGCCGGCCGTGGGGGAGGGGTGAGGCGGCACGCCGGCGAGCTGGGGTGGCAGGGGAGGTGGCGGCGCGGCAAGGGGAGGAGGGAGGAGAGAGAAAAAGAGAGAGAAAGGGAAGAGGAGAAACGCGCGCGGGAGAGGAAGAAAAAGGAAGAAGAAGGCCGGTCCGATTCGACCGGTCCGATCAGGTCCTGTTCGATTCGGCCGGTTCGATTCAGAATACAAAATTTTGAATTTTTACTCTGTCTCGGAACCGAAAACGAGGTCCAAAAATTCCGAAAAAATTTCAGAAAACTCAAAAAAATTCGTAGATTCTAAATATATTTTTAGTTTTGCCACGTGGTTTTTAAATAAATTTTTAAAAATCATCAAAGTTTATATTTTTGGAGAATCGAACCCGATTTTTAAAATCCGAAAAATCTCAAAAAAATTTCCTAAAATTTAAATAAAATTAAAATACCAATAATGCTCATAAAATAATAAAATTTAAAATTTTGAGGTGTTACATTCTTCCCCCTTACTGAAAATTCGTAAAATTTAAAATTTTACATAAAATAATAAAATTTAAAAGTTGCGAATATCTGTCTACTTACTAGTTCAAATATTATAAGACACAGGCTACATATTGGGATGTTGCTCAAATTGAAAGGAAGGCAGTGAAGTCATAATAAAGGAAGCCTGGGAAGCATAGTCAGAAAATGAAGTGCAAATATGACTAAATGTAGTTCATTGCAATTGAAATGTAAATATGATGCAATTATGAGATCTAAGCATTAGACAATAATATAATACCAGCACTATTCTGCAGCAGATGTTCCCCTTGGTTTATTCTCTCCCCTCCCTTTTCGTCTTTAACATTTTTTTTTTTTATTTCTATCAATGCATAACTCCTGCTTTTTTTCCCCCATCAAAAGGAGGATTGGAATACAGGTTTTGTACAGAATGCAAGGTGAGTCCAGTTTCAAGTAGTCTGGCTGGTCTTAGTGCATGCAGGATTATCTAACCTCTCAGCAAATAGATTATCTTCACATTGGGCAACTAACTACAATGGATAATGCTCAACGCAAACCTAGCCAGGTTACTCTAGCTCTAAAAGAAATAATGTAGAACCATATAAGGGCTTCAATGTTGTGGAAAAGAATAATCCATACAGAAGCCCCTAAAATTTAATAGGAAAAAAAAAATCTATGAAGTCCTCCAACTTTTAGTTTAACCTCGAATTTTTTCTAATAATTTTTTCTAATCTATTAACTTCTCCAAAATCAGCTCTTGGGTGCTAATTTGTTTTTCTTTTAATTTTGTTATTTTGAAGTTTTTAAGTTTCGATTAGACGCTGACAAGGCATGATGATATGCATTGCCATATAGTCTTTTTAAACATATGAAAGGATAACTTAGTTTCAATAAATACAAAAATTAAGATTAAAGGTTCAATAAAAATAAAAGTTAGAAGGGCCGCGTATGTTTCTTCATTAAAGTTTAGGGCTTCGATATGAGTTATTCCCCGTAGAAAATCTAAAATACATTCATGGATGTCTTGAAGGAAATAGTTCATATCAGTGACTAAAATGAAGCGAATGTCCCAAAAGTTAGTGCCACAATGGAGGCCTTGCAATCAAATCCCATCTTCAGTCAGGGAATTATTTTTATTTTCCTTTGCTGTTTATACTTCAAGCTTAATAAATGTTCAACAATCCTGTAAGGATCCTTTTAGACCATGGGAATAGATGAGACTGGAAATTTACAACTGCTTTTAGATGGTCAACATTAGGATTGAAAATTAGAGAACTAGCAAGACCTCCAATATATGATAAGTTAACATCACGATAAAAATTGATACTGAAAAGAGAACTTAGGTTTCAAGTAGTGTAATTCATTTCTTTCTTTCAGTCACTTACACGGTATAATTTGCTGCATCCTTGCTTGTATCCTATACTAAAGACAGTTATCTCCTAGTCCTAATAAGCCATTTCATTGAGATATATCTGAATCTGACAGATAGTAGGAGCATTGTGAGATGCAAAATCTGATATAAATCTTACCTATAAATGCATCTAGTCATTGGCCAATTGCTGAGCATCAGACCATAACATCAGAGTTGCTAAAAGAGCCATTGTTGCAGTTTCAACACGCAGACGAAGTGGACCAAGACCAACAGCTGTAGCACCTGCTTCCATCATCATGGCCAACTCTCTCTCTGTGAAGTCTGAAGCATTGTACTAACATAATTGACTTTGTTTTCCAAAAAAAAAAAATCTTGATTGACAGAAAATTTAAGCGAGAACTACAACATATTGGATGTGATTCATCAAAATATCAGAATTTGGGTATGTAATAGCCATCTGGGATAGCATCAATTCCTTGAAAACAATAAACCTTTGAAATAAATATTTTTCATCAAAATCTTCATTTTTTACATATTCTAATCAAGAAAAACATAATATGGGTGTGTGACCAATGGTATACACATAAAACCAAGCAAACACAAACATTTTTCTATTACGTCTGCCTAGACAATTCATAAATTACTTAGCTATAGAACATACTAGACAACTCAATTGGAACATGACGTCAAAAAAGAATTTGTTTACATTCTCCACAAGTATAAACCACTTAATTGGCCCATTGATGTTGCTTCTCTTACGAAAATTTAGGAGGAACTCCAATCTAACATGAAAAAATACTGAAATGAGGAATAGGTTTTCCTTCCTAATTCTTAGTTATTCCTTCTAAAGTAAAATATATGGCAAAAGCAAATTTGATATTCAGTAATACTAGTATGCTATCAAAGAAGACCCATAAATCTTCACTTTGTTAGGGAAACAAAGTGAGGGAGGAAAGAGAGTGAAGAGGGAAAATATGAGGAAATTTACTTCATTTATTTCCACAACTCTTATTTGGATGGAAGGAATATAAAAGCAAGGATACCTACATTTCTTTCCTCACCACTCCTTTTTCATTTCTCCCCAAATTGGAAAGATCAATACCATGTAGACCCAATAAAGAAGCCGTATGTGTCTAAGATGAGAGCTGCGGAGATGAAAATGTTAAAGTGGATGAGTAGCCATACTAGACTAGATAAAGTCCGTAATGAGAATATTAGAGAAAAGGTAGGAGTGGTGCCAATTGAGGATAAGTTGAGAGAAGGGAGATTAAGGTAGTTTGGTCATGTGAAGCGTAAACATACGGAGGCTCCAGTTAGACAAGTAGAGCACATTGGGTTAGAGGATAAAAAGAAAAGAAGGGGTAGACCTAAACTGACTTGGAGGAGAGTAGCACAACATGACCTAAAAGCATTACACATTTTCGAGGATTTAACCCAAAATCGTTTAGAGTGGAGAAAGAGAATCCATATAGTCGACCCCAATAAATTTTTAGGATAAAGGCTTAGTTGAGTTCAGTTGATATTTTCCTCTCTTTCCAAACATAAGAACATCACTTTACTCTCATATTTTCCCACCACCTATTTTCTTTTATCTCTACTCTCATGTTCTCAAACAAAGGGTAAGACAAATCTTAAATATCCTAAAAGGATGACCTAAAAACTAAACTGGTAATCTTTAACACTAGTTACACATATTTTATGTGTAAGAAATCACTCAAAATGAGAAAATAAGAGAAGCTGAGATACAGAAGAAGAAAATTACAAAAGTACTAACACAGCATGCATGCTAACCTCCTTCTGGTCCCACTATTATTAATCCACTTGATTCTTTTCTCGATGAAGCCAATACACTAACAACAGGAGTAGCTTCTGCTGCTGCCAGAAAGGATAGCTTTGACTGGGCAAGCTATATAACAAGAAACAAGGATTTTTACTTCAACAAACTATAAACAAGTGAATATTAAAACACTGATTTGCACATTCATGGGAACAGTACATATTATAGCATTCCTTAATGTTTTGGCAAACAAAAAATGTTGATGGTGTACATATTCCATGGTTAAGAGTAAAGACCTGACATCAGCCTGGAGATTAGCTGACCTGACCCAACCAAACTGCAAGACCCAGGCTTGGGCAACATATTTTTACTTGAGGCCTTGAGCCTAACCCAGCCTGACCTATCCATACATGAGTAAGTTTGTTGTGTGAGGTACTCTCTTCCTCTTTCTTTATCACTACCACTGCAAAAGACCTACGGTACTATTTGCCACATGGTTCACAGCAATCAATACATAACCAAAACTTATCCCTACCTAAAATTCTAGCCATCAACACACCATCCAAAACCCTAGAACCCTTCACATTTATTTAGAAATTTCTCTTTGTTAGCTATTCAACAGAATGCTTAAAAACCCTGGATTTTCCTGCTGCCAAAAGATCCTACAAACAGAACCAGTTATTCCAGCCAGAAAATGGCAGGTTTTTGCCCTGAACATCAATGAAAATAAGCCCCAACAGGATGAATACCTTTCCTTGAACTATAAGCCCCTTAAATCTCTAATTTAACACACCACAAGCTCATAAGATAGGTCTAATAAACCTTTTGTGCTTCAACTAAGATAATAGCAAATCTTTTAAGTATAAAAAGAGGGAAGAACAACTCACTAGAGGTAAGAGTCCATCAATTTTTGTAGGAGGATTTAGAATCATTTCATGCAGCCTTTGACCTAGTATAGAGGTATGCATGAAAGAAATGAAAAGAAGATGAAGCTGAAGCTGAATGAACATTTTTAGATTAAAGAGCCATATATGAACTGAAGTGCGTTAAATACTCAGAAATTTAAGAAGATGATAATAAGTTGTGCATGGAGAAATTCACTATATCAATTTTTTACATTGTTTAGTTGCTGCTAGAATGACGCGTTGCAATCTGTCCACTCGGTTTTCTGAGATTGATGAAGAGCGTTCCGTCAACAGAGGGGTCACGCTACAAGCTCCCAACTCCTGGGAAAAGAAAAGTGGTAACTTAGCAGTTACAAAAGAAAAAGGGATAAAATTAAATAACATCAAATCATATAATGTTCATGTATGCATTTAAGACATACAGTGCATTTCTCAACAAGCCAGTCAGCTCGACCACCTTCTAGAGTACCTACGGAGGAAAGGTTAAGTGATAAAATATGCATGAGCTTAAAAGATCCTAACAACTTTTATGAACATATTCTACTAAAGCTCACCAAATGCTGCAAATACATGCCACTTTGTAGTATCAGGAGTAACTAACTTTGGATCTCCTAATGCCAGAAAATCAAGTCCAGTACGGTCAATCCTCTGAATGCACCCTTCTACCAGACCTCCTTTCCCATTGAAGAGCTCTACCCTTGCATTTCATCATTTGGAAAATTATAAATATTTTGACAGAAAGCACACATGATATCTTCATACATGATATTATTTATGCAATAACAAAATTTTAAAAATCCGAGAAGACCATAACTGATGCAGCCAAGGAAGTTCCGCATTAGATCTACATGAATTTCCATTTCCAATCCATTAAAAATTGAGCTTAAACCGCATAATATAAAAACCGAGTTTCATACAGCTAAAAATAATGTCCTCTGCCTGCCTACAATTAGTTCTTCACATTAGCTTTCAATAAAATAGCACGTTAAACTTGTATTCCAACGTTAAAACCATTTAAAAAAAAATTCCAATTAAAAAGACAATATTTACGCTTAAGGTGCCAGTGTACCATATGAACTTCCAAACCAATAATTCAACTATGTGCGTATACAAAAGAACAAAATTTTAAGAATGAAGAAGAAGAAGAAGAAGAAGAAGAAAAGCAAAAACAACAAGGATTACTTAAGCATTTGAACAGCCAGCATCCAACCCTACCGCAAATATCTTCAAAGGCATCAGGGGCAGGATGGTAAGAGAGTCATTGTCATGAGTAAAAAAATCTCACATAAACTAACTGTCGACACCATATTTTGGCCGATCACCGAAATCAATGAACTTTGAAAATTGACCCCAACCGACATTCTTCGGTTACAAGTAACTCGATCAGCAAATAAACCGATCCCGCATCTAGTCGAATGCTTTCCGACCTCTAGACAAAGGAGATCACACCAATATCAGGTCTCCATGCCGTCCAATCTCATTTCCGATCTCTCGACAAAGAAGATCACACCAATATCAGGTCTCCATGCCGTCCAATCTCATTTTCAATCTCTCGTCAAAAGAGATCAAACCAATATCAGGTCTCCGTGTCATCCAGTCTTATTTCCGATATCTCCTTTATAAATATTGTGGAAAATCGTTTAATAAAATTAAGGTTGCAGTCCGACTTAATGGTGTTTCCGAGCTTAGGAAGTTAAATCAAGTTTCCAATTCTAATGATCTAAAGTTCTACCCTGTGTTTGGTTCCGCCTTAGGCCGATCTTATGCTTACAATGTTTCTCCGATCTCTCATACTTAGATTAATAATCGCTTTTAAGTTTGATGTTCTAACATGTTCAAACAATCAAGCGCTTGTACAATTTGGATCCTTTCCGATCTCATCAAGAAATTGAGCGAAAGAGATTTCATTTCATTTCAATTCAAAATAAAAAGTACAAATCATTCGGCTAGAGGATCACTCCCAACCTGTCCTACATCAACATTTCGCTCACCCTCTCTATCTCCCTCGGGCTCCTCGTCACTCTCGTCCTCGGCTTCTGGGGCGAGCTCGTTCATCCAGGAAAAATCCTCTTCAGGATACCGTTTCTTCAGCTCGGCCATAAGGTCGTTATGAGCATTCACATAAGCCCCGGCCTCCTTCGTTGTGCTCTCTTCTTCCTTAGCTTGAAGCTCTTCATCCTTAGCTCGGAGCTCTTCATCCTTGGCTCGGAGCTCTTCCTCCTTCACCCGAAGGTCTTCAGCATAGCGAGCGAGATCGGCAGACCAACTAACCCGAGCGTCTTCGAGTTCTCGTTCCACTTCAATGATCCTCTCCTCATAACGCTTCATTTGATCCTCCATCCTGGCGATGTACTCATTAGCAGAGGAGAGCTGAGCTTGTGCGGCAGAGGCATCTTGGACCGCCTTGAGGATCTCCTTCTTCAAGCCATACGCTTTCTCTCTGAGCATATGCTGGTTTGCAATGGCCTCTAAGCCTAAGCTCATTGTCTGAGCCAAGAGATCATCAAAGCTCTCCTCTGCCAACCGGTTCTGATCTTCTTGGAAGCAAATGGAAGCTCCCAAGACTTTGGCTAGGTTGGGGTTTCCCCTAGTAGAGCGGTTCCTTTCCAATGACTGGATCAGAAGTTGTGCGCCCCGAGAAAGTGCCCTGACCGTAGGACCGGAAGACTCCCCTTCTACATGGGAAGAGGTCGGAGGAGGAGGGGGAGGTGGAAGCTCGACCTGTTGAGGAGCCGGGGGAAGGACTTCCACCTCAGGGATCGGTTGCTCCTGAGGTCGGGGGGGAGAGCTCGGCACCTCTATTGATTCACGATGAAGGGTCTGAGCATCGACAGTGTTGGCCCCCTTCATCGCCCTCACTTTTCTAGAAACCTCCCTCTTTCGTTTGCGGCTCTCCCTGGAAGCATCACCGCCAGCCATACCTGCACAAAAAAGAAAGTCAGTGAGTTCGCTAAGGTTCAGAGACCAGAGATATGGATAGTACCAGGGTCGAGGTCGGAGAGCTGAAGCTCGTGTTCTTCGCCAGTAACCAGCCGCATCATCCAATGCTGCAGTTCGACCATCACTGCGTCTAAGCAAGAGAATTTTTGAGTGGACGCCTGAGAATTTAACTCTTTCACCACGGCGTCTTCGTCCTTGTTTAAGGTGATCCTTTTTGGGATCGGAGAGACTAGGTGTTGCCAACTCCGGGAGATCCCCTCAAAGCCGTTCCGAATCTTGCTCCTCAAAATAAAGAACCGGTTCTTCCAATTCTTTAATGAAGAAGGAAGATCGGTAAAGAGAGAACAATGGGGCTTAGCTTGGAAGAACCAGAACTTATCATCCTTCCTTCGGGCGAGCCTATGCAGCTCGGCAAAGACTTTGGCCGTGGGTTCTAGTCCCTTAGCTCGGCAGAGGCCCCGGAAGGCTATTAGAGTCCGCCAGGAGTTCAGATGCACTTGGGCTACCGAGATATGGTGAAAGTTTTGGACGGCTTTGTAAAATTTGTCTAAGGGAAAGCGGAGCTTGGCCTTCAGTTGCTCTTCATACACCATGATGAGATCGCCCTCATCAAAGAAATGGTCGCCCCGATGATCGCCATGGCATTTGATCAGTTCAAAAGAGTCGATCCGCAGATTGTACTCCTGGCTTAGAGATTGGAGATCGGCGTCCATCAAGACTGAAGGCAACTCATCAATTGGCAAGTTGTCTCTTCTCAAAGATGCCCCCCGCCTCGATCTGGCACCCGAACTAGTTACCGGGACGAGGGCTCTGCTGGCTTGACCATCCGATCTAATCACGTCACCCTCTTCCAAGGTCCACGAAACGTGCACAGAAGACGGACTCGCAGCTCTCGGACCCTCGACGCCGCTCATTTTCAAAGAGACCAAAGAAGTTTAACTAAAGAAAGATCAAAACCCTTACCGGAATGTGATCCGTGTCAGAAAAACTTGAAAAAACGAAAGAATTTCGGAATCTCTCGCAAAGTGCTGAAAATGACATAAGAGAGCAACTGACTGACCCTTCCCCTATTTATACCCGTCTGAGCATTCAATGCTCACAGTGTCCCAAGCGATGCATTGGTTAGCGGAATCCGCCCGCTTTCCTGACATGTCGCAGGAAGATTCCAGAAACACCATAAATAAAATAAAAGGAGATCGGCTGGCTAAGATCGTCGGATTAAGGCGGATGTTTAGAGCCACAGATCGGCTAAGGATGATTTAGTTAGGAACAAGATCGGATATGCACATCAGAGATCGGAAAACAACCAGTGCAATAATTAAATGATAACCATCAAATAAAATTTCATTTCATTTCCAAAAGGTCAGATTACATCATTTGGGCGATCTCAAGAGATCGGATTACATCATTAAGAACCTCTAAAGGTCAAATTACATCATTTGGGCGATCTCTAAAGATCGGCATTACATTCTACCTGGTAAGGACCTATGTCAAAGCCTAGTCTTGTGGTTGAATCAAAAGTTGTGTCTGATCAGAAAGTCAGCCATAGGCATTGGATAGATGTGCAGCTCAGATGGAGTGACTATGACTCTCATGATGATGAGTGGAGTCATCATCGACGTCATCGACCAGAACCGAGCTGCAGTCGGGACGCCCGATGTGGTGAGGAGCCAAATGAACTTCAAAAGGCGGTCACCGATGTTAAGAGAGAAATTAGCAGTCTTCTCGCCCGAAATCGGTTCACCGATTATATCGATAGACCGACTCGAGATCGACACGATCGATATTTTTGATCTTGATAGGTAAATTAGTCCGGTTCTCTCACTGTCATCAGATGTGGTTATCATGATTCTCCGATCACCGGGATTGTAAATTTTCAGTCGAGGAACAAAGTGAACAGTCGGAAAAAGATCAAAAGCGGTCACCATGGCCGGGATTGTTGCCGGAGAAACTAGAACAGGAGAAGTGAGAAATGGAAAAAGGAGAAATGGAATGTGGGAGAGATGCCCCGCTGAGGCATATATATAGGGGGTCTGAGCATTTATTACTAGCGGAAATCGAAGCGGATGCATCGATAACCGAAGGATTAAATGCTTTGACTGAGGCAACTCGGATAGAGGGGAAGGTTCTGGAATGGGAGAGATGGGGGGAGGGGCCCGATATGAGAGATCGGAAAAGGGTCATAATAGAGAGATCGGAACGAATAAGAGATCAAAAAGCACGAAGAGGATTAGATAACTTCCAATAACTCTCTACATAATCAGAGCCGAGGTAGTTAAAGCGTTGCAGGCGTGATCAAATCTTCACCGCACGCCTCATTTGCAGAATCGCCCACATTGCTGACAGACGCCAAAATAGTTACGACAGTTCTGTACATCACAATCCCCACCGTTGATCATACTTGCAAGGACGGACTCGGAACCCTTGGATCAAAAACAGGTGACAGGTCCGGCGCCTTTTATTCTCAGCCCTCGGATCCATCTTATAAGGCAAGACCCTGAGCCGTTGGATTAGGAAGAGAAAGGACAGATATTCTGTATAAGATCCCAGCCATCCATTTTTCATTCTCTTTAATTCTAGGACATCGGATCATGTCCTTTGAAATCCAGGCCTTCCATCTCCACAGGAGAGATCCTGACCTTTCATTGGGAGCACCCGTTCCCTATAAATACCTGCATGCAATACTGTATAAGGGACGGACAAAAAAGAAAGTGGTGGTGATTATAGTGCAAAGGCTCTGAAACTTAATTCAATCTTGCTGCTTTGCCATTCTAAACTTGCATAAAAATTGAGAAATTTCAGAAACTAGTTTTCTCGAGTGTCTCCATTGATAGAGTTGTCGAACCCTGAAATCCTTCATTTTTAGTTGTTCATCACTCTGCCAAACCATTCTCATTCAGTCTTGTCTTCATCACCCCATCATTTACATATTCTTCTCTTAGTTTGACCTTATTTAGACCAGGTAGCCGTAGCTTCGACTTAACTGCATTTCAACCTGGTTCTCGCAATCTCAAAGTAAGCATTGGTCTCGGAACCATCAGCCTTCAACGTAACAATATTTGTGGCCTCCAAAGTTTGTTCGATAATCTCGACCTCACACAGGTAAGTATCTAAACGGTCACCTTGCCGAATGCTCGCGTTTTTACTTTCTTTGTTTTTATTCTCGAAAGCTCAGTTATACTAAAAATCCCCACGTAGATTCTTCAGGCCGATAGTTACTCTCTTAAGTTTACTTTTTCTATTCTCCAGTTCACGTTTTTTACTTGTTCTCAGTTTTTATTTCCTTCGAATATAGTTGTTCCGGTTACGAGTAACTTCTAGGTAATTTAGCAAAGTGTTGGTAGCAATATCCTAACGTGACAGTGTCTTTTGAAATGAGCAAAATAATCAAAGAATGAATAGGGAATCAGGAGAAAAGTCGTGAGTTCGAGTTACTAAACAAGTCTAGGAAATAGCATATTAGTGTGGGAACCGAAATAAGGTTGGATCTCAGACTATTAACCGAGAGACGTCGGATGTAGCCAGCCAAAGGGTTCGGACAAGGTAGTCATATACGAGATCGGTGAAAAGATCGATCTTATGTCATGAATACTTTAAGAGGTCTGGGGAGAGTTCTTACCCGATCCTCATTCAAATAAAACACGGAGATCGGAGGAGAGTTCTTATTCGAGATCCTTCATTAAAAATCTCAGACCAAATACTTTAAGAGGTCGGGAGAGAGTTCTTAACCGATCCTCATTCAAATAAAGCACGGAGATCGGAGGAGAGTTCTTATCCGAGATCCTTCATTAAAATTTTAAACCGAACACTTTAAGATGTCGGGCAAAGTTCTTACCCGATCCTCATTCAAATAAAACATGGAGATCGGAGGAGAGTTTTTATCCGAAATCTCCAGTTTAAAATTTTTAAAACATACCTAGGGATCGGGAGACACTCCACCCCGAGCTCTCTTAACAAAATTCAAATTTAACAACACAACTACAATACACAAGGCTCTATTTTAATTCGAACACTTATTCACTAAAGGGCCATCTCATGAACTCGTGTTCTTGGGCAACCTATAACGAGTGAAATATCAAATATTCCTTATTTTTGCACAAAGGATTAACATCATCACTATCCCAATTCCCTAATTACCCTTTTAATTTATGAAAGTGCATAACACTAAATCTGTTTGCCCTCATTGAGGGACGAGGCGGGGTGCCTAACACCTTCCCCGCCCGTATATGGACCCCGAACCTAGAATTTCTATTTTCGAAGTGGTTTTCTTTTAATTTATTTTCACAAATGGTTTTCTTTAATTTCCCTCAAAATTAAAGTGGCGACTCCTCACTCTTTCCCACTTCAGTGAAGAGCTTTCGTCCAGGCGACCGCAAAATACCTTGCGACAGCTTGGCGACTTCGCTGGGGTGTTTTTTTTTACTCATCATTTAGAGGTCCAAAAATAGATCTAGTTCTATGCTCTTATAAATTGAAATCGTAATTAGGGGTTTTTTTTATTCGCAAAATTCGAAAGTCTTAATATATCAATTTGTTATTATTCTAACTATTTTTGCTTGTCTTATTCACACAGCAACTTTCGTCAAAACAAAAAATGTGCAAAAAACTCCCCCACGAAGGGAAGAGGTAAATGTGTCCCTTCACACACTGAATACTTACACAATGTCCTCACACACTTCAGCCCTATACCCGGGCTTTCTTTCCCTCTAGGAAAGTAGGAGGGAGTCATGTAGCGGTACCCGTGGGTTTTACCCCGTTAATATCCGTGAAGGCTTCTGCCTAGATTGAAACTCGTTCTATTTACTATGATACCCGTGGAACTCTCCCGTTAGTATCATGGTGATGGAATGGGGCTCTACTAGTGACAGTAGGGACAATTTGGGAACCTGTGGCTTTTAGAAAATTAGACCTTGAGCTAAACTATCACAATAGCCAGAAACCGTAGCAAGCTACCTCCTAAGATAGAACTATCCGATCAGATAGCGCTTACCCGGTACTAGGGTTTTCCCTATTTTAGGACAAAAGGGACATACTTGCTCTCACCCTACTCGGTTTGTGTTTTCTCATGTTTTATTTTGAAGGGCAATTTTGAATTATACCGTTAGGAGGACCTACATATTTTCCTACTTTGATAAATGTATAGGTATCACCCCGCCAACAGTATAATTCAAAATTACCTGAATTTATCCTGCTAACAAGTTTTCTCCACAGAATTAGGGTCTGTAAAAGAATAATCATCAATTTTAACATGGCATCCTCGAGTTAGTCGGCGGAAAAAGTTTCTAAACCAGAACAGAATGCTAAACCGTGGTCCGGACCGCCTCGTGGTCCGGACCGCCTCGTGGTCCGGACCGCCTCGTGGTTCAATGCCCCCGCAAAGTGATGTCACCAGGGCAGATACTAGCCTGATACCCCCATTAGACCTAAACAAAGTCGAGGTCAGAATGACCGGTTTCGAGGGTCTATCTAGTAGTTGGAGGTCGCTTCCTGATCACGTCAAGGCAAGGTTCGAGGAAAAATACGGAAGGATTGCGACCTTGATACGAGTCAAAATCCAAGTTCCGGCACTAAAGGCCATGCTGTCAATTTGGAATCCCAGGTATGGAGTGTTCTCCTTCAATGACATTGATACAACCCCCACTATGGAGGAATATCAGGCGCTACTGGAAATTCCTTACGTGGCCCAGAATCGGATCTACCTACACCTCGAGCATAGGCAGACCTGGAAACGGTTCGCACATATGTTGGGGATTCCCCCGGAAGAAGCAAAAGCAAGAGAAACTACCAAAGGGAACACACATGGGTGGTATTGGACCTATCTCAAGAAGCAGTTGGACCTGTACATCCAAGATGAACAATGGGAGCAAGCTTCATTAGCACTAGCTTTGGGGATCTATGGCCTGATCTTATTCCCTGGGCCTTTGGGAATTATAACCTGCAGTGTCACGGAGATATTCTGGACAGTAGAGAAGCAGAAGGTCAACCCAATACCGGCAATCCTTGCAGAGACTCTATTGACTCTTACTTACTGTAGACAACAAGGCAGGGGATCCATTAAGTGCTGTTCTTAATTGTTGCACCTCTGGATCATCAGTCACATGTGCCCTATAGAGAAAAAGGGGTTAACTTGGTACCCAGACCAGCCTCTTATTGAGAAAATGACCAGATTAATAATCAGCCCAAAGGATGAGCTGCAGTGGCAAGAGCGGATTCTGAGCTTCAACAGCCATGACTACTGCTGGAAGAAATTGTGGACGTCGGGTCAACCCATTTTGTTCAGCACAGGGGGTAATTGTTCAGTATCTCTAATCGGAGTGACCGGACACACGAGTTACATCCCAGCATTGGTAATGAGGCGCTCACCAACCCAATCGTATTCGTGATTGAAGAATACCATCAAGGTCACTTCTATCATGAGCTCGGTAGTGAGGAAGAATTGAAAATAGCCCGCAAATCCTGGGAGAGCATCACTATGATAGAGAGATCGCCTAAAGGTCCAAGCACCACAGGAGATTATCTTAAATGGAGAGCCAGCAGGGATCAAGGACACCTAACTGCCGATCCAACCGAACTCGGAGGTAGCATCCCCCATCGGAACATGCTTTCAGAAGAAGCTAGTGCTCGTTCGGTCGACTCTCTACAAAAGGTGGACACCGAGAACCAGCAATTACAAGAACGAATAAGACAGTTGGAGGACCAACAGCGGATCCTCAAAAGAAAGATAAGAAGGCTCAGGGAAGAGGCAATTACCGGAAAGACAGAGTTTAAGGAATAAGAAACATGATGGGAAAGGGAAAAGATCTCCCTCCAAGCTGCAATTAGAGAGGCAGAAGTTCGGAATAGCAAGCTCTAAGAGAAAATGGAATACCAAGAGATACTCATGGAAGAATACAAACAATAGGGGAAAAAGACGAAGCTTGAACTAAAAGAACAGGCACAGCTTATCAATGACATTTTAAAAGAATGTGCTAAAGAAAGAAAGGAAAAAGAAAGACAAGCTACTCTCCATCAAGAGCTAAGGGAAAATGTTAACCATCTGGAGAGAATGATAGCACAGGGGAAACAAGAGCTCTTGCTAGAATCCGAGTATGCCCTGGAGATATTTGACCCCGCCAGACAAGAAGAAAGGCTTTATGAGTATCTCAAAAGATGTCATTACATTATAAAAAGTCTCCCTGAGCCCAGACCAATGTAAAGAGTGCTATGTATGAAATATTCAATTAATGAAATAGCTATGGGTCACTGTTTAGCAAAATTGTGAATGAATAGTATGACTCCCGTAGGGACTATCCTCGTTAGGGTTATGCGAAAAGTTGAATGCACTGTATGGACAAGTATCATAGACACGCATTCAATCCAGTCATTCACAGTCAGACTATCGAGCGATGCCATGATAAAATGGATGTAATTATTCTTCTGTAGATCTCATTTCTAGCTTTCAGATGCCACCGTATCCTTTGTCCAAGAAAGGACCTTTAAATTTTTACGAAATTCGAAAATTCATTTTAAAGACTTCTTTTTCTCTCACACAGAAAATCAACATTGCTTCAAGCAAAGCAAGCCTGACCGAACAAGCAGTTCGACCAAGACGAGTGTACTTAACAAGATCACAAATGAAGAAACTAATGGAAGATCAGGAGCAAGTCCAGAACCTACAGGGACAAGTTCCCGAATTGAAAGACTAAGTCTCAGAGCTCATGAAACTAATGAGGGAGATGTCCCAAAATAAGCCTGCATCAGAGCCAAACTTACCACTACCTCCCCCACCTCCTACAACGGTTGATTCTCACCAAGCTTCGACCTCTTTTACTTTTCAACCTATTCCGGACCCTACAATTGCTGTCAATCCGACCCCCCTGAATAATGACCTACCCTTCCCCTACTACCCGACTGTCCCAAATGCCGAGACACACCCTTCAATCCCGATCCCTCCGGTTCATCCTGCCCCTTATTTCCCAACTGGGGGAATAGCTCACGTAGTAAGAGGAGAAAGTAAAGTAAGAGAGAATGAGAAGTTGTCTGCTCTAGAAGAGAGATTAAGAGCAATAAAGGGACTGAATATGTACGGTTCAGTAGATATATCATCACTGAGACTGGTACCAGATGTGGTGATACCACCCAAATTCAAGGTCCCGGACTTCGATAAATACACCAGGAACTCAGACCCTCGCATTCACTTAGCTACTTACATTGCCAAGATGTCCGCCCTGACAGAAGATGATAGACTCCTGGTCCACTTCTTCCATGAGAGCCTCTCCGGGGCAGCCCTGAAATGGTGCATTCAGTTAGACAGGAGCAAGCTGCGCTCTTGGAAAGATTTGGCCGACGCCTTCTTAAAACAGTATAAATTCAACTGTGACGTCGCCCCCACAAGGAGAGACCTCCAAAATCTGGTACAGAGAGACGGAAAGTTTCAAGGAGTATGCCCAGAGGTGGAGAGAAAAGGCAGCAAAGGTGTATCCTCCGGTTACTGATAATAAACTCTGCTCCTTGTTTATTGAGACGTTGAAGGCTCCATATTTCAATCTGATGATTGAAAACACCTCCAATAACTTCTCAGACATCATTCAAGCTAGCGAGAGAATCGAGACTAACCTCAGGTTAGGACGATTGCAAGAGGTGACTGAGAATCCTGCAAAGAAAACTGTCAGTTTTGGCAAAAAGAAAGAAGGTGATGTGCACTCCATCACCCGACAAACCCAACCTTTATTCCCTCAGAATAATTTCCGACCATATCCACCTTCTCATGGCCCAACAATTGCAAACATTCCACCCCCTTTCCCAAATTATCCTCATCCACGCCCACAGTATCCACCACCAACAACTTACCAACCTGGACCACCTCCTCAACCTATTCAACCAAGACCACCCCGAAATAATTCTAGACTGCAGAGGCATCCTGATCCACCTCTTCCCCTTCCACTCAGCGAAATATACCGATACCTCGTCGGTATAAATCAAATAGTACCAATCCCCCTTGACCCAATTCAGATACCATACCCCAGGTGGTATGATGCCAGTGCCCGATGTGAGTATCATGGAGGGGCACTCGGGCACTCAACTGACAACTGCGGGGCCCTTAGAGGAAGGGTACAGGCCCTGATTAGAAATGGATAGTTGAAGATTGAAGGGAATGGCTCCCTCCCCAACGTCACTTCGAACCCTCTGCCCAATCATGGTACAGGCAGTGGTGCGAACATGGTAGAATCCGGGGATGAAAAGTTAACTGCGGAGATGGATCGACTGGTTCCTCACTTTGAGGAAATTTTTGTTATGGCAGTAAGGGAGGGCTACCTTTTTCCCCAGGCATCAGGAGCAGAAAGGGGCATGGGATGTCCCTACCATGGAGGGGCAGCTGACCACGAGCTGCGAGACTGTGAGGGATTCCGGCAAGAGGTCCAGAACTTGCTGTCCCTCAAAATTTTAAGATGCCAGAAAAGATCAAAAGTGGAGGGCGAATTAAATACCGCCAGATTCGGCCAGAATGCCTCAACCCCCAATCCTAGATTAACCTTCTATGCCCCCAACGCCCCAACACCACCACCACCAGTAACAGTCATCTGAACCCCTACTCAGCTCCCGATCACAAACACTCATGTTGTGCCTTGGAACTATAATTTCTAAGTCTTCACTCAAGGAGCATCAAGCAGTACATCAACTCCTAGCCTTACCCATGCCCCACCCTTAACACCTCATAAACCGTGCTTCGCTCCCCATGAGCACTTCAGAATGACTTACACAGGACCCTCCAGTAATGCTACTCCCCAATCAAACCCCGAACCTGTCACTACCAGCAACCCCTCCCCACCTGAGCAAGAGGTAGAATTTATAACCCGAAGTAGGAGATGTTACGGGGATGACGAGAAGAAAAAAAAGAGAGGAAAAGTAAAAATGGGAGAGCCGCGAGAGAGCACGGAAGAGGAGGTTGAGAAAGTTGAGAAATGAGAACCTGCTGGATCAAATGGAGAAGAGGAACTGTTGCTTCAAATAATGAAGCAGAGTGAATATGATGTCATCGAGAAACTAAGGAAGAAGCCTGCTCGGATTTCATTGCTGTCATTGATCTTGAGCTCGAAGGTCCACCACCAAGCCCTACAGAAAATTCTGGATCAGGCCTTTGTAAACCCCGACATCACACCGAGACAATTCAAGAAGATAGTGGGATAAATTCAGGCATCCAGTTCTGTCACTTTCTCGGAAGAGGAGATGGACCCGGCTGGCTTAAAGTACACTAAGGCTTTACATGTGACAGTAAAATGCAATGGCTGCAAAGTTGCTAAAGTCCTCATTGACAATGGATCTGTGCTTAACGTCTTGCCCAATGCCACCTTGGCTAGGCTACCGGTCGACCGGTCAAACATACGTCAAAGTGCCATGGTGGTAAGAGCCTTTGACAGCACAAGGAGGGAGGTACTGGGAGACATTGACTTGCCGCTTCAAATCGGTGCATGCACTTTCAACGTCACATTTCAAGTGATGGACATTGAACCTGCATACACCATGCTGCTAGGGAGGCCTTGGATCCATTCAGCAAATGCCGTACCTTCGACCCTACATCAGAAGATTAAATACATTATGGACGGCAGAATCATCACTGTAAGGGGAGAGGAAGCCATGCTGGTCACCAAGCCGTAATCACTTCCTTATGTGGAAGCAGCCGAAAAGTCCTTGGAAAGTTCTTTCCAGACTCTACAGTTGCAAGAAACTATCCTGAGAGATGAAGGGGCTATAGCTATGGTTGCAAAGGTGATGCTTAAGAACGGATATGAAATAGGCAAGGGGCTAGGCGCCACATTACAGGGGATTGTTGAACCAATACCGGCTATCCAAAAGATTGGTTGTTTCGGCCTGGGATTTGAGGAAGATGCCCTTATGGATGGGCGATTTTGGAGGAGGAACACGCTTCGAGATCAGAGATTTGACCAGAGGATCGGGAAAATGAAAGTTGTCCCTAAAATCGCAGATGTCTTCACCAAACCAATCCTTGAGAATCCCGAGAAGGATAAAGAATCACCTGAAGAACCATCTGTTGATGTCATACAACTGGACTCCCTATATGAAGCCCTGATCTCACCAATTGCCGAGGTACAAGAACTGGACAACTGGGAAATAGAGGACCTTCCTGAACTTAATCTCGAGTAAAGTACATTTTGTTATCTACACTTGATCATTTCGTCCATGGTGACAAGTGCAATGCTGTAAATAGACCCTTTTCTTATGATTCAAATATTAATGAATTAATAGCGCATTTTGCATCCAATTATCTTTTCCTTGAAATTCACTCTTATAATATATTCCACTTTCATTTCTTCAGAACCATTCATCAATTAACGCCTAATAATTCAATAGACTCAGAAATTCCTCGTTAATTTTGAAACTCCCATAACTGTCATTATTTCAAGTGATTCTGAAGAAGAACTTGCAGAAAAGAGGGGTGAAAGAGACGAACCTTCCCTAGTGCCTTGTAGGGATGAAACGCACACCATAAATCTAGACACAGAAGAAATAAGAAGGGAACTTAAGGTTGTGAGGAGTGGAGAATTAGAAAATATGGTCAGTTTGCTCAAAGAATTCCTGGATGTATTTTCATGGAGCTATGACGATATGACCGGCTTAGACCCTCACATAGTGACGCACAAAATTCCCCTAATCCCCGGGACAATTCCGGTAAAACAGAAGTTAAGAAGAATGAATCCCGACACCCTGCTCAAGGTTAGAAATGAAGTCAAAAAGCAGTATGATGCCGGATTTTTGGAAGTGGTCAAGTACCCTCAGTGGATAGCTAATGTGGTCTCGGTAATGAAGAAAGACGGGAGAGTCAGGGTGTGTGTTGATTACAGGGATCTCAATAAAGCAAGCTTGAAGGATGATTTCCCTCTCCCACACATAGACGTGCTAGTGGACAATGCTGCAGGATTGGATAGATGTTCACGTATTGATGGGGCATCCGGATACGACCAAATCCCTATGGATGAAGAAGACAGAGAAAACCGCTTTCATCACTTAGTGGGGGGTATTCTGTTATCGGGTTATGCCATTTGGGTTAAAGAATGCTGGGGCTACCTACCAACGCGCTATGGTCACGTTATTCCACGATATGATGCACAAAGAAGTGGAGGTGTACGTGGATGACACGATCATCAAATCTAGGGACGGAAAAAGCCATGTACAGGCGCTGAGGAAAGTATTCGAGAGACTCAGAAAGTATCAACTGAAGTTGAACCCAGTCAAATGTGTGTTTGGAGCTAGATCTGAAAAGCTGCTGGGATTCATAGTGAGTGAGAAGGGAATAGAAGTAGATCCGGACAAAGTTCGAGCCATTCAAGAAATGCCATCCCCAAAAACAGAAAGGGAGGTGCACAGTTTCCTGGGGAAGCTGAACTACATTTCGAGATTTATCTCCAACCTCACTGCTAAAGCTGAGCCCATCTTTAGACTACTCAGAAAGAACAACACCTCTCAATGGGATTCAGCTTGTCAAGAGGCTTTCTAGAAAATTAAGCATTACCTGTCAAACCCTCCCATATTGGTTCCTCCGGTGGCAGGAAGGCCGCTAATTCTATACATGGCAGTCCAACAAAGTTCGATGGGATGTGTTTTGGGGCAGCATGATGACAGGCCGAAAGGAGAGGACTATTTATTACCTGAGCAAGAAATTCAATGATTCAAGTCAAGGTACTCTTTTCTAGAAAAAACTTGTTGTGCGTTGGCTTGGATGGCGAATCGGCTTAAACACTACATGTTGAATCATAAGACATGGCTCATTTCGCGGATGGATCCCATCAAGTATGTATTTGAAAGCCCTTTCGTGCCAGGGATGATAGCGAAATGACAAGTCATACTCTCTCAATATGACATTGTCTATATGACTCGGAAGGCAGTAAAGGGTAGCGTAATCGCTGATCTCCTAGCAGAAAACCCTATCCAAGATTATGAAGCCCTGGATTTCGAGTTCCCTGATGAGCATGTTAACGAAGTCGACGGTTAGGAAAAAGAACCGCTGATGTATTAGAAATATATTTTGACGGAGCTATCAATTTGTCTGGTAATGGAATCGAGGCTGTGTTGGTATCCCCTGATGGAAAACACTTCTCTATAGCTATCAAGTTAAGATTTGACTGCACCAACAACGTCGCAGAATACGAAACCTGTGTGATGGGATTACAGGCTGCCATCGAAATGAAAGTCAGGAAATTGGAGGTATATGGAGATTCGACCTCGATCATTTATCAAGTCAAGGGAGAATGGCAAACCAAGGACCCGAAGCTGATCCCATGTCAAAAGTACCTGCTGGAATTAGTCAAGAAATTTGAAGAGATTTCTTTTACTCACCTCAGTCGGGACAAGAATCAATTCGCAGATGCCTTAGCCACTCTAGCTGTCATGGCTCAAATGGAAGAGGAGCAAACAACTCAAATATTGCAAATCAAAGCAAGGAGTGAGCCAGCTTACTGTTTCATGGCCGAGGAAGAAATTAATGGCAAGCCCTGGTACCATGATATCCAGGTCTACGTCAGAATCAGGGGATACCCTTCAGGGGCAACCAGAAACGAAAAGAGAATGATCAGGAGATTGGCTTTGGGATACTTCTCCAGTGGTGAAATCCTGTACAAAAGGAGCTTCAATGGCGAACTGTTGAGATGCGTGGATGCGAAAGAGGCAAGAAAAATCCTTTTCGAGACTCATGAGGGAAATTGTGCAACCCATGCTAATGGACATATGATGGCCAAGCAAATCATGAGACGAGATACTTCTGGACTACTATGGAGAAGGCTAGCAGCAGCGTGTCATGGGCAACTATACCAGAGAAGAATGGCTAGGGCATTTACAAAGGCGTTCGCACCGCCCAAATTCTAACCAGGAGATCTGGTCCTAAAAAAGGTGCTCCTGAATCAAAACGATGCCCGGGGTAAGTGGTCGCCAACTTACAAGGGACCTTACGTGGTTAAAAAGGCGTTTTCCGGAGGGGCCCTGATCTTGACCCATATGGACGGCGAAGAATTTCCAAGACCCGTGAATGCCAACTCTATCAAAAGGTATTATGCGTAAAAAAAGAAAAAAAAAAGAAAAAAAAAAAGGGGTAGGGGTGAAAACCTGAAAAGGCGCTCCTAGCAAAATGTGCGAAAGAAGGCGAAAACCCAGAAAAGAGCTTTCTGTAAAATGAGTGGAGGGTGAAAACCCGAAAAGGCACCCTGAAAAAAAAAAAAAAAAAAAAAAAGAAGAAAAATCTAGGAGTGAAAACCCGAAAGGGCGCCCTTAGAACCAGAAAATGAAGAAATAAGGAAGGGAGTATGGGACCAAGAAAAGGAAATAAGCAACCACGGCACAAATGTTCGTCAACAGAGTACTTGAAGTATTAGCAGTTAAGAGACTTCAAAGTTAACTACAAGGAATCTGTGAGATCCATTCTTGTACCATTTTTCTTTGCTACTGTACCTTTTTCCTCTCAAGCCGTAATAAAGTCATTCTTTCTCTTCAATTTATCTTCTTTATATATTTACACTTTAATTTACTGTATACTTACATTCAGATTCATCTTTCTTATATATACCCACATTCTGACATTATCCTTTTTTTTTCTACATCTTTATTTTGTGCGCTATTAATCTGTTAAAATTTCGTCATAAGATTAGGATTTGGATATTGATAACCTCATGCACTTTGCTAAGAGATTTGCAAGAAATGATCGATAAAAAAAAAAAAAACTAGTGGTGAAAACACGTAAGGGCGCTTTCTGAAAATAAGCAAGTCGAGAACAGAAAGGGCTTCCTGAGAAGAGAGTAAGAAAGGGAAAGTTATGGGTTTAAATCTTGAGACTAGTCCTCCATTAATCGTTTATCTTCGGGATCCTGTTAAGTACACTTCGTCGCGGAAGAACTTCTTGTGTCAGGTTAGGCTTGCTTTGTAAGCATTTTAATTTTCGCATTTAATTTCCTGTCATCAACCTCTGGTTCCTTGATCCAAGTTGATTTTAATTTTCGCATTTAATTTTCTGTCATCAACCTCTGATTCCTTGATCCAAGTTGATTTTAATTTTCACATTTAATTTCCTGTCATCAACCTCTGGTTCCTTGATCCAAGTTGATTTTAATTCATGTCATCAACCTCTGGTTCCTTGATCCAAGTTGATTTTAATTTTAATTCTTGTCATCAACCTCTGGTTCCTTGATCCAAGTTGATTTTAATTTTCGCATTTAATTTCCTGTCATCAACCTCGGGTCCCTTGATCCAAGTTGATTTTAATTTTCACATTTAATTTCCTGTCATCAACCTCTGATCCCTTGATCCAAGTTGATTTTAATTTTCGCATTTAATTTCCTGTCATCAACCTCTGGTTCCTTGATCCAAGTTGATTTTAAATTTTCGCATTTAATTTCCTGTCATCAACCTCTAGTTCCTTGATCCAAGTTGATTTTAATTTTCGCATTTAATTTCCTGTCATCAACCTCTGGTTCCTTGATCCAAGTTGATTTTAAATTTTCGCATTTTAATTTCCTGTCATCAACCTCTGGTTCCTTGATCCAAGTTGATTTTAATTTCCATCATTTAAATTCCCTGCTATCAACCTCTGGTTCCTTGATCCAAGTTGATTTTAATTTCGTGCATTTAAATTACCAAGTTGATTTTAATTTCGTACAATTAAATTACCAAGTTGATTTTAATATCGTGCATTTAAATTACCAAGTTGATTTTAATTTCGTGCATTTAAATTCCCGAGTTGATTTTTATTTTCACATTTAAATTCCAGTCATCAACCTCTAATTCCTTGATCTAAGTTGATCTTAGTTTCCAACTTCAACTTCCAAGTCGAATTTTGAGTCTTGATGTTTTTAATTTTCGATGCCCAATCACCCAAAGTATGGGTCTGAATCTTTACATAATTCCTATACGGAAAAACTTTATTCCCTTCAATAGAAATTATGTAAAGAGGGGCAGCTGTCGACACCATATTTTGGCCGATCACCGAAATCAATGAACTTTGAAAATTGACCCCAACCGACATTCTTCGGTTACAAGTAACTCGATCAGGAAATAAACCGATCCCGCATCTAATCGAATGCTTTCCGACCTCTAGACAAAGGAGATCACACCAATATCAGGTCTCCATGCCGTCCAATCTCATTTCCGATCTCTCGACAAAGAAGATCACACCAATATCAGGTCTCCATGCCGTCCAATCTCATTTTCAATCTTTCGTCAAAAGAGATCAAACCAATATCAGGTCTCCGTGTCATCCAGTCTTATTTCTGATCTCTCCTTTATAAATATTGTGGAAAATCATTTAATAAAGTTAAGGTTGCAGTCCGACTTAATGGTGTTTCCGAGCATATGAAGTTAAATCAAGTTTCCAATTATAATAATCTAAAGTTCTACTCGGTGTTTGGTTCCGCCTTAGGCCGATCTTGTGCTTACAATGTTTCTCCGATCTCTCATACTTAGATTAATAATCGCTTTTAAGTTTGATGTTCTAACATGTTCAAACAATCAAGCGCTTGTACAATTTGGATCCTTTCCGATCTCATCAAGAAATTGAGCAAAAGTTATTTCATTTCATTTCAAAATAAAAAGTACAAATCATTCGACTGGAGGATCACCCCCAGCCTGTCCTACATCAACATTTCGCTCACCCTCTCTATCTACCTCGGGCTCCTCGTCGCTCTCGTCCTCGGCCTCTGGGGCGAGCTCGTTCATCCAGGAAAAATCCTCTTCAGGATACCGTTTCTTCAGCTCGGCCATAAGGTCGTTATGAGCATTCACATAAGCCCCGGCCTCCTTCGTTGTGCTCTCTTCTTCCTTAGCTTGAAGCTCTTCATCCTTGGCTCGGAGCTCTTCCTCCTTCGCCCGAAGGTCTTCAGCAAAGCGAGCGAGATCGGCAGACCAACTAACCCGAGAGTCTTCGAGTTCTCGTTCCACTTCAATGATCCTCTCCTCATAACGCTTCATTTGATCCTCCATCCTGGCGATGTACTCGTTAGCAAAGGAGAGCTGAGCTTGTGCGGCAGAGGCATCTTGGACCACCTTGAGGATCTCCTTCTTCAAGCCATGTGCTTTCTCTCTGAGCATATGCTGGTTTGCAATGGCCTCTAAGCCTAAGCTCATTGCTGTGGGTTCTAGTCCCTTAGCTCGGCAGAGGCCCCGGAAGGCTATTAGAGTCCGCCAAGAGTTCGGATGCACTTGGGCTACCGAGACATGGTGGAATTTTTGGACAGCTTTGTAAAATTCGTCCAAGGGAAAGCGGAGTTCGGCCTTCAGTTGCTCTTCATACACCATGATGAGATCGCCCTCATCAAAGAAATGGTCGGCCCGATGATCGCCATGGCATTTGATCAGCTCAAAGGAGTCGATCCGCAGATTGTACTCCTGGCTTATAGATTGGAGATCGGCGTCCCTCAAGACTGAAGACAACGCATCAATTGGCAAGTTGTCTCTTCTCAAAGATGCCCCCCGCCTCGGTCTGGCACCCGAACTAGTTACCGAGAAGAGGGCTCTGCTGGCTTGACCACCCGATCTAATCACGTCACCCTCTTCCAAGGTCCACGAAACGTGCACAGGAGACAGACTCGCAGCTCTCTGATCCTCGGCGCTAATTTTCAAAGAGACCAAAGAAGTTTAACTAAAGAAAGATCAAAACCCTTACCGGAATGTGATCGGTATCGGAAAAACTTGAAGAAACGAAAGAATTTCGAAATCGCTCGCAAAGTGCTGAAAATGACATAAGAGAGCAACTGACTGACCCTTCCCCTATTTATACCCGTCTGAGCATTCAATGCTCACAGTGTCCCAAGCGACGCATTGGTTAGCGAAATCCGCCCGCTTTTCTGACACGTCGCAGGAAGATTCCAGAAACACCATAAATAAAATAAAAGGAGATCGGCTAGCTAAGATCGTCGGATTAAGGCGGATGTTTAGAGCCACAGATGGGCTAAGGATGATTTAGTTAGAAACAAGATCGGATATGAACATCAGAGATCGGAAAACAACCAGTGCAATAATTAAATGATAACCGTCAAATAAAATTTCATTTCATTTCCAAAAGGTCATATTACATCATTTGGGCGATCTCAAGAGATCGGATTACATCATTAAGAACCTCTAAAGGTCAGATTACATCATTTGGGTGATCTCTAAAGATCGGCACTACATTCTACCTAGTAAGGACCTATGTCAAAGCCTAGTCTTGTGGCTGAATCAAAAGATGTGTCTGATCAGAAAGCCAGCCATAGGCATTGGATAGATGTGCAGCTCAGATGGAGTGACTATGACTCTCATGATGATGAGTGGAGTCATCATCGATGTCATCGACCAGAACCGAGCTGCAGTCGGGACGCCCGATATGGTGAGGAGCCAAATGAACTTCAAAAGGCGGTCACCGATGTTAAGAGAGAAATTAGCAGTCTTCTCGCCCGAAATCGGTTCACCGATTATATCGGTAGACCGGCTCGAGATCGACACGATCGATATTTTCGATCTTGATCGGTAAATTAGTCTGGTTCTCTCACTGTCATCAGATGTGGTTATCATGATTCTCCGATCACCGGGATTATAAATTTTCAGTCGAGGAACAAAGTGAACAGTCGGAAAAAGATCAAAAGCGGTCACCATGGCCGGGATTGTTGCCGGAGAAACTAGAACAGGAGAAGTGAGAAATGGAAAAAGGAGAAATGGAAAAAGGAGAAATGGAATGTGGGAGAGATGCCCCGCTGAGGCATATATATATGGGGTCTGAGCATTTATTACTAGCGGAAATCGAAGCGGATGCATCGGTAACCGAAGGATTAAGGCAGCTCGGATAGAGGGGAAGGTTCTGGAATGGGAGAGATCGGGAGAGGGGCCCGATATGAGAGATCGGAAAAGGGTCATAATAGAGAGATCGGAACGAATAAGAGATCGGAAAGCACGAAGAGGATGAGATAACTTCCAATAACTCTCTACATAATCAGAGCCAAGGTAGTTAAAGCGTTGCAGGCGTAATCAAATATTCACCGCATGCCTCATTTGCAGAATCGCCGACATTGCTGACAGACGCCAAAACAGTTACGACAGTTCTGTACATCACAATCCCCACCATTGATCATACTTGCAAGGACGGACTCGGAACCCTTGGATCAAAAACAGGCGACAGGTCCGGCGCCTTTTATTCTCAGCCCTCGGATACATCTTGTAAGGCAAGACCCTGAGCCGTTGGATTAGAAAGAGAAATGACAGATATTCTGTATAAGATCCCAACCATCCATTTTTCATTCTCTTTAATTCTAGGACATCGGATCATGTCCTTTGAAATCCAGACCTTCCATCTCCACAGGAGAGATCCTGACCTTTCATTGGGAGCACCCGTTCCCTATAAATACCTGCATGCAATATTGTAGAAGGGACAGACAAAAAAGAAAGTGGTGGTGATTATAGTGCAAAAGCTCTGAAACTTAATTCAGTCTTGCTGCTTTGCCATTCTAAACTTGCATAAAAATTGAAAAACTTCAGAAACTAGTTTTCTCGAGTGTCTCCATTGATAGAGTTGTCGAACCCTGAAATCCTTCATTTTCAGTTGTTCATCACTCTGCCAAACCATTCTCATTCAGTCTTGTCTTCATCACCCCATCATCTACATATTCTTCTCTCAGTTTGACCTTATTCAGACCAGGTAGCCGTAGCTTCGACTTAACTGCATTTCAACCTGGTTCTCGCAATCTGAAAGTAAGCATTGGTCTCGGAACCATCAGCCTTCAACGTAACAATATTTGTGGCCTCCAAAGTTAGTTCGATAATCTCGACCTCACATAGGTAAGTATCTAAACGGTCACCTTGCCGAATGCTCGCGTTTTTACTTTCTTTGTTTTTATTCTCGAAAGCTCAGTTATACTAAAAATCCCCACGTAGATTCTTCAGGCCGATAGTTACTCTCTTAAGTTTACTTTTTCTATTCTCCAGTTCACGTTATTTACTTGTTCTCAGTTTTTATTTCCTTCGAATATAGTTGTTCCGGTTACGAGTAACTTCTAGGTAATTTAGCAAAGTGTTGGTAGCAATATCCTAACGTGACAGTGTCTTTTGAAATGAGCAAAATAATCAAAGAATGAATAGAGAATCAGGAGAAAAGTCGTGAGTTCGGGTTACTAAACAAGTCTAGGAAATAGCATATTAGTGTGGGAACCGAAATAAGGTTGGATCTCAGACTAGTAACCGAGAGACGTCGGATGTAGCCAGCCAAAGGGTTCGGACAAGGTAGTCATATACGAGATCGGTGAAAAGATCGATCTTATGTCATGAATACTTTAAGAGGTCGGGGGAGAGTTCTTACCCAATCCTCATTCAAATAAAACACGGAGATCAAAGGAGAGTTCTTATCCGAGATCCTTCATTAAAAATCTCAAACCAAATACTTTAAAAGGTAGGGGGAGAGTTCTTACCCGATCCTCATTCAAATAAAGCACGGAGATCGGAGGAGAGTTCTTATCCGAGATCCTTCATTAAAATTTTAAACCGAATACTTTAAGAGGTCGGGGGAGAGTTCTTACCCGATCCTCATTCAAATAAAGCACGGAGATCGGAGGAGAGTTCTTATCCGAAATTCTTCATTAAAATTTTAAACCGAACACTTTAAGAGGTCGGGGAAGAGTTCTTACCCGATTCTCATTCAAATAAAACACGGAGATCGGAGGAGAGTTCTTATCCGAAATCTCCAGCTTAAAATTTTTAAAACATACCTAGGGATCGGGAGACATTCCACCCCGAGCTCTCTTAACAAAATTCAAATTTAACAACACAACTACAATACACAAGGCTATTTTAATTCGAACACTTATTCACTAAAGGGTCATCTCATGAACTCGTGTTCTTGGGTAATCTATAACGAGTGAAATATCAAATATTCCTTATTTTTGCACAAAGGATTAACATCATCACTATCCCAATTCCCTAATTACCCTTTTAATTTATGAAAGTGCATAACACTAAATCTGTTTGCCCTCATTGAGGGACGAGGCGGGGTGCCTAGCACCTTCCCCGCCCGTATATGGACCCTGAACCTAGAATCTCTGTTTTCGAAGTGGTTTTCTTTTAATTTATCTTCATAAATGGTTTTCTTTAATTTCCCTCAAAATAAAAGTGGCGATTCCTCACTCTTTCCCACTTCAGTGAAGAGCTTTCGTCCAGGCGACCGCAAAATACCTTGCGACACTAACCTTTTCTAAAATGATGAATGCCATAGAGAAGGATGAAAAATTCGATTCTTCCCCATTGGAAGCACAATAGAACTTGATAAAACAATCAGAGAATCAAACTAAGAAAGAAAGTTTAAAAGAATTAGAGCAACAATAATACATCGGATGTAAGCAACGGAAGAATTACATGCCAATAATGTCATAGATATGACGAATGTGATTTTGATTGCCTATAGCGACATGGGTGCATGTACTGGAAGATAAAACTCAAAAGCAATAATTATCAAAAGTACCTATCGTTCTTGCTCAACCTTAAAACTTTAGTCATATGCCAGAATTCATCATCTTGTATACGAACAACATCACCCTGCATAATCTTGGAAAATAATAAGAATGCCATATGCATTGAATCAATATAAATTTACTAATATGCTTCCATAAAAGTAAAAGTTTAGCTATATTCTACAAAACAACCTCTGACCCTGCATTGCTGAGATGTCAATTAGAACTAGCTACCAAAAGTGCATCAGCTATAAGAGTTTAAATTGACAATATATTTGATCTTTTATGACAAGTAATTGAAAAAAAAAAAAAGAATCATTCCTAGGTAAGAGAACTGGTACCATCAAAAAATAGTACTGGAAAAAAATATTGGAGTTGTGCAGACTATATAGGCTATGTCTGATTGTTTAACTTGAACTAGCATGGAAATTTTACTCTAATTAAAAAAAAAAAAAAAAAAAAAAAAAAAAAAAAAAGAACAACTTAGCATGCCTAATTTACCTGACCAAAAGGATTTGCCTTTTCATTGAACTATTTGACCCCACCATTGATTAGCAGTGGGAAGGTAATCACTTCAAACAAATCCATGTCATATAGAGTTTATCAAGCAAAGATTCCATTTTTCAATAATTGTGCCAGCATATCCATCTGACACCATACCATTCCATTCCACCCATGGCTTTCTCATTGATTCCGTAATTGATCCTCATATTAACATGATGTGTTTGATTCATGTGGCTTCTAATATGGAGAAAAACCTTCGTATACTCGTTATGGATTTACAAGGACTACAGTCATTGGAAACTCAGTCTGTTGCAAAAGCCAAATCTCACAACCAATCTAAAACTCCTTTTTCAGATAAGGGTTCAATTTAATTCGCCAGACCAAAATGTGCAATCAAATTCGCACTGGATTTGAAATAGCATAGACATTTGAATAATTACCAAGAGAAATATTATTTTCAGCTTTTCAAGACAAGGAAACCCCTTAACCACCCAATAAAGTATAAAAAAACTAGCAAAAGAGTTCACATTGAATACTCAAAATTGCACCATGAGTTTAAAGGCCAAAAAATTGTGCAGAAACAACAAATTCACTCAAAACCCACATTGACTAGCAATAACACCGACCTTGATCTAAATAATCACTTCCCAATTCAACATATAGCCTGAAACACAAAATAAAAATGAATTGCGTGTTGACAGAGAGCGAGAGAGTACTTTGGAAGAAGGAAGAACTTCGGAGAAGAAGCGAGGGAGGCCGCCACGGGATTGGTTCGAGTAATCTGATCAAGAAGAGAATGCACGGAGGCCGGAAGGTTTAAGCCATTGACGACTCAAGAGCTCAGCAAAACGAGGTCGCATTGGTAGTAGAACTTGCATCTGCATTTCCCAAAAACCAACTTAAAACATTAGCTGAGCAATGTCTTCTGGGTCTATTGCTCTCAGCTCTCTCTATTCCTGCTTAGGTGTCTGGAATTCTCTCTTTCCTTTCTAGAGGGTTTTGCACTTTTGCTTTGGGTTTAAAGATTTTCATTTTCTGTTCTTGCGTTAACACGATATGTCGTATGTAGCACTCTACGACCCGCTTGTGCTTGACTCAAATTGAGGTTTTCTGCAATGGTATGTTTTGGGCTTGGGCTCATCTCTTTTTGGGCTTGGATGTTGGGTATGTAGCCTAGAGCTTCTAAAAAATTTTTGGAGCCATTGAGTGGTTCCGCCCCAGCGCTCTTTGAGTACAGTTACTCCAACAACACGAGGAGCACAGAGTGGCAGAAGGAGCATAGCTCATTGAGGTTCACGGCCTTGAGGTTTTCTGGGCTTGCTTGTTTTTGACTCCGTCCCAGCTGGTTATGCCTCCGTGGCTCCACTGGAGGCTTGGTCCTCCCATGACCGCTCCCCTGGTTCAGTTTTGAGAAGCCAGTATTAAATTAATAACATTTTAATTAAATTTTGATTGATTTAGCATTATCTGACTATATTTTCTAATCCAATATTTCTTTTAAAATAATAATAACAATAATACATGTTTCTATCACAACTATATGATAGTCGACATAAAATAGTTATTATTATATTGAAGATTCCCATGCAAGTCTAAGAGTATAAGATTCATTATCTTGGACATATCCAAGAGATCATGGAATCACCTGATAGTCAACAATGTCATAAAAGAAATGCAAATAAAACAAGTTACCACATACTATACAATTCAAACGCTAAGTTATTACATATAAAACTTAGCCAACCAAGGGACACTGTAAAAGAACTAAGAAATTTTGGAATAAGAATTCTTATGTTTATTGCCCCACAAATCAAAGATATATATAAAAAATTACAACTAACAAATAGATTCCTAATCAAGCTAAACTATCAAAATTGTATCAGAATCATACAACAAAAGGTAAGAATAGATATGTACACAGAAATTCATAAACAAATGTCCTAAATAAATGCAAAATAAGTGGCAGCTAACAGCTGCCTTTCCAATACCCTCCCTCAAGTTGGAGCATGGAGATCTCGAATGCCCAACTTATGAAGAAGAAAGTCAAACTGATCCTTTCCCAATGCCTTTGTGAAGATATCCGCAGGTTGCATTAAACTACGTACATAATCTGTTCGAATGTTACCATTCAATATCTCATCATGGATAAAATGACAGTCCACTTCAATATGCTTGGTACGTTCATGATAGACAAGATTAGCAGCTATATGCAAAGCTACCTGACTATCACAATATAAATTCATAGGTTCAGTATGCGCCACACCAAGAGAATTCAATAATTCTTTCAACCACTTAAGTTCACAAGTTGTAGTACTCATAGACCGATATTCAGCTTCAGCGGATGAGCGAGACACTGTCTGTTGCTTTTTAGTCTTTCACGAAATAGGAGATTTACCCAAAAGAACAAAATAACCGGTCAAAGACCGTCTCGTCAAAGGACAGCTAGCCCAATCAGAATCACAGTAAGCAGACAATTTGAGATCATAATTGGCATGCAGTAGTATACCCTGACCTAGATTTCCTTTCAAATAATGCACAACTCTAACAGCTGCCTCCTAATGAGCTTTCTTCGGTTGTTGCATGAACTGAGCAAGAATATGCACACAATAAGACAACTCGGGCCGAGTTATTGTTAGATAAATAAGCGGTCCCACCAGACGCCTATACTGAGCAGGGTCATCCACATCATCACTCTCGGTAAGGGCCAGCTTGTGATTTTGTTCAAGAGGAGTTTTAGCCGGCTTGCAACCCAGTAATCCAACTTCTGAAATTACATCCAATGCATACTTACGTTGATACAAGAAAATACCATTCGAGTTTCTGGCTACTTCAATCCCTAAGAAAAATTTTAACTTCCCCAAGTCTTTCATATGAAAGCAACGACTCAAATAGTTCTTGAATTTTTGTACAGCGGAAACATCATTGCTGGAGATAATAAGGTCATCCACATAAATAAGCACATTCAATTGAACAGCCCCAGCTCGAAAAGTGAACAAAGAGTAATCTGAATATGATTGCTAAAATCCATAAGCTTTCAGAGATGCAGCCAATTTCGCAAACCAACATCTAGGTGCTTGCCGCAAACCATATAGAGATTTCCGGAGTTTACAAACCTTCCCTGGTGATTGAGGAGCAAATCCAGGCGGCATCTTCATGTAAACCTCTTCCTCTAAATCACCGTGTAAGAAAGCATTTTGGACATCCATCTGATGGAGTTCCCAATTCTTTACAGCTGCAAGGGCAAGAAAGGTGCGCACAGTAACCATTTTTGCTGTAGGAGCAAAAGTCTCCTGATAATCTATGCCTTCAACTTGATTATTTCCCAATATCACTAACCGCGCCTTGCATCGTTCAACACTTCTATCAGAATTGTATTTAATTTTGTATACCCACTTGCTTCCTATTGCTTTCTTCCCAAATGGCAGATTTTCAACTGTCCATGTACCATTATCCTCCAAAGCCTGTATTTCTTTTCTCATAGCCGCTCTCCACCATTCATCCTTAACTGCTTCTGCATAAGAGCTTGGTTCATGTCCTGTAGTAATGGCTGCCAAAAAATATCGGTGTTGTGCAGAGAATTTATCATAACCCACATAATGTGCTATAGAGTAAGGCGTACCTGAGGAATCAGATTGGGAAGGTGAGCATACCGAGGGGCTTATTTTGATGGCGTTTGTCACATAATCCTTCAAACGAATACTAGGTTACTTGGCCCTTTGTCCCCTACCTAGTTGCTCTTCAACAACTTCACCTCTATCCACTCCCTCACAATTTTCATGGATCAATTCTTCCGTTTCGGGATTCACCTCACTTTCTCTACCCACACTTTCATCGTGCTCCTTTCCCAAGTTGTTCTCTAAACCATCAACTTCATCACCCAACTCCTCAACTCCATTTTTAATGAGTTCATCACCCATTGTTTTCTCATTTGCATATGGAAATTCTGTTTCAGCGAATAACACGTCTCTTGATACAAAGTATTCTTTAGTTTCTAAATCATACAATCTCTATCCCTTCTTTTCAAATGGATACCCAACAAAAATACACCTACAACTTCTACTACCAAATTTATCTTTATCCTGATTCAGATTATGCGCATAGCACAAACAACCGAAAACCCGAACATGTTTGTAAGAAGGTACTTTCCCAAAGAGCATTTCATATGGGGTTTTACCATTTAATAACATAGATGGAGTCCTATTAATCAAATAGTACACATTCTCCCCAAAATTCTATGAGTAAATTTGCTTGGAAACGCAAGGCTCTTGCCACATTAAGAATATGGCGATGTTTTCTTTCCACTCGGCCATTTTGTTGAGGTGTTCCTACACAGGAAGTCTGATGCAACATCCCTTGTTCATCAAAATATTCTTTCAAGCACATAAATTCACTTCTGTTATCACTTCTGACAATTTTCACATTTTTTTCAAATTGGCGTTTAACCATCAAACAAATTTCTTAAGAACACAAGCTACTTCTTGTTTTCCATTCAGCAAATATATCCAAATAGCACGAGAGTAATCATCAACAATTGTTAAGAAGTAAATTGCTCCACAAGAAGTTGGGACTCTATAAGGTCTCCACAAATCACAATGTATCAATTCAAAACAACCATCAGCTTTATTGTCACTAGAAAAGAAAATCTCTCTTGTTTGCTTTGCTCTAAAACAAACTTCACAAGTTTTATTAGTTTTCCTAACTATGCTACCAACTTCTGGAATTAACTCTACCACCTTATAAGAAGGATGACCCATTCTCTTATGCCAAAGCTCAAAAGACCCCACATCAGTTACCTTGCAAGCATGTACCGAAGTCACTCCCTTGAGAAAGTACAGCCCCTCGCATTACTCACCCACTCCAATCAGGTTCCTCGAATTTAGGTCCTGTATAGCACAAATTTTATTAGTGAGTTGAATAACCAAATTTGAATCATTAAGTAGTTGTGATACAGAGATCATATTGCAATTCAAATTTGGCATATAAAGGACTCGTTGCAATTTCAAGTCTCCTCCAAGCAACACAGTTCCTTCTTTCACCGCCAAGGTCTTTTCTCCATTAGGTAACTCGATTGAGCATGGCATAATATCACACAATAATCCAAGAAAATATCCTCTGCGTACCTGTCAGCCTCTCATTGCCACCATTCTGACAAGAATTCAACATGCCCAGCAAAGTAGCCCACTGCTCTTCATTTAATCCACTAAGATCCTTTCGATCTGAATCTGTCACAATTCCACACCCACTATCAACTCCAGTTGCTTGTGTGGCGTTGGCACAAGCAACTCCTCCCTTGCTACGTCCTGCTCCATTGCCACGCTTTTGACCACCTCCTCGTCCAGCAGAAGTTCGACGTGGTCTATTACCCCACCATTCTGGATAACCTATCAGCTGGAAACAACTTTCAGCATCATGTCCCTCTCGGTTGTAATTAGAACAAATTGAGGATTTTTCTTTATCCCCCCCTGAATTTCGACTACCTGCTCGAATTGCAAAACTCATAGGATTGCCTCTTTCTTCCTTGGTTCGTGTCATAGTTCGCACCCGCTCTTGCTGAACAACCATAGCATAGGCACGATTCAAATTGGGTAAGGGTTCAGTGCTCAAAATATTAAAGCGCACTGTTCCGTATCCTTCTTCATCCAAGCCCATCAAAAACTGATGAACTCTCTCTTCTTCACGCTTTCTTTTTAATTCAATGGTAAGATTGCATCTGCAGCCTGCACAGATACACACTGGTATCTGATCATAGTTGTTTATTTCATCCCATAACGTTTTGAGTCTTCTGAAATAGGACACGATCGGTTGACCTTCCTGTCTTAATTCACCAGATCCGATCTCAGTTGCTACATTCGTGGACCATTCCCAATCGAGAACCTCTGTTTAATATCCTCCCACAGATCCTTTACATTCTCCATGTGAGAGATGGTCGAGCGAAGCATCAGTTCAATGGTGTTAAACACCAAAGAAACCAGCATAGAGTTAACCGTCCACCAATCTTCGAGTTCCAGTGAGTCATCTGCTGGTTGCTTGACAGATCCATCAATAAAATCATATTTCTTTTTAGCCCGCAATGCAGTCTGCATAGCTCGTGCCCATTCTTCGTAATTCTCGCCCTTCAACTGAACTTGGGTAATCAAGTTACCTGGGTTGTCATTCGAATTCAGTGTGTAAGAACTAGAAGTTTTCTTTCCTGATCCAGAACTCTCATTTTTCTTTTCATCAGCCATGGCTCTGATACCATGTAAAAGAACTAAGAAATTTTGGAATAAGAATTCTTATGTTTATTGCCCCACAAATCAAAGATATATATAAAAAATTACAGCTAACAAATAGGTTCCTAATCAAGCTAAACTACCAAAATTGTATCAGAATCATACAACAAAAGGTAAGAACAGATATGTACACAAAAATTCCTAAACAAATGCCCTAAATAAATACAAAATAAGTGGCAGCTAACAGCTGCCTTTCCAATAGACACCCATCACTCATCATGCTCAAAGTTTCATTACATCACAATCATGGGTTTTTAGACCAAGTCATAGACCATACTTATAACATCAATTATATGGTAGCATGCCAGATCTCAAGTACATTATTCAACTCCTGCAGTCGTCATTATTGAAAAACTTTTAACTTAATATCACTTTCAAATAAAAATGGTAAAGGATCATATTTTTATGGGTACTCAATTTGAATGAATCATAAAAGGATAAGTTTGGGTAGTATATAATTGAGTTTGAGGTTCAAGTTTAAAAAATAATACCCGTTATGAGTTTAAATCGAATTCAAATTTTATTTGTTGGATATTTATTATTCGAACCTGTTTATATTAATACTAAGTTAAATATAAATTATATGTTTTTTATAATGATATTTATAAATTTTTATATATTTTATATAAAATAAAATTTAAATATTTTATGAAATTATTAAATTTTTAAAATATAAATTATTTATAAAAATATTTTTTATAAAGATTATTAATTAAAATATATAAATTAAATGGGTTCAAGTATTTTTAGAGAAATAATAATCGGATTTGAGATTATTCGAGTTTTGAGAATATTAATCGAGTTGAGATTGGGTAATTTTTTTAGATATCTTTTTCGTTGCCATTCCTACTCCCAACCCGAATAGTGAAAAACCACTTAAAAAAAAAAATCTCAAAGTACATGCCAGCGCCTTCCAATCATGTTCTATCAAAATAATAACATGTGACACCCCTTACTCATCTACAGTATAGCCGAGTAAGATATATCACACAGTGTCTATTTTATTTTAATCCTTTTTATCCTTCCTTATTTATTTTTATCATAGTTATGAAGTACAATTGGTGAAGTATAATTTATTTAAGTCATTTATGGAAAACATCAATTTATTTGAGGTTCCGCAAATTTTATAGAAAATCCGGCAAAGTACCAGCTAAAAATGGAGAAAACAATTCTTCGGAACCTGTGAAAAACACTTTCAAAATTTCCTGTCAATCTCAAACTCCATTTCATCAACAAAATCTCAATATTTTTCAACAATATTTCTATTTCTCAATCATTCATTTCATATGATATTTATGTAAAAGTCATCAATAAATATTCACTTTTTTCATTCATAAACACAATTTCCACTATTTACATCAATACCAAAATACATTACATAAGTCTTAATTACACATGAGAAAATAAAAGTTAATTACAAAATACCCAAAATGAAACCCAGTGTCCTACCAATGCACTGATGTCGGTGAGGTGACACGGACACTATGCAGAGTTGCAGAAGATCTCACTCAGTCTGTGGTCTACTGGGCTCTCGGTCGGTCTCTCCAGAACCTACGCGTGGCAAAAGCAACGCGCTAAGCAATAATGCTTAGTGGTATCAATAATAAAATAAAAAGAAATAACAGAAAATAAATATGCAGTGCATATCCTGATGTCTTATGCAGACAATTTTTCGATCATTATTGGTAATCTTATTTATTTTGTACTTGTTATATTCATAATTTCATTAAATTTATTCACTTTCATTTTTAGTTGCCCAAGTAACCTATACTGGATGACTGGACTGGATAAACGGGCAAACTGGCACTGGGTATCAAGTACCTTAGGCCGTCACACCATCGGTCACATATGTATCTTCAGGTGTGCAACAAAACAGCTAATAAGCTGTAATAAATATTAGGCACAAGGCCAAGTATCATCACAATGTCAGAATGGCTAAAAGCCATAAAATCACAGAATGGCATAATGCCATGTGTAGTACTACTAACTGAACCCTATTGGCATGCCAACCTATCCAAACCAATCTTGCTAGGTGTACTAGGGCATGTTACACTTTTAAATTGTACAATTCTTGAAATTTAAGTTTAGGTGTTACTATTCATTTCATTAGTCAACTAAAATATTGACTTTTGCATAGACAATAGGTACATTGGTTCTAATACTCCAAACATACCATATTTTGCATTCTAAAATTGTTGGTATTTGTTGCCAGTACCATTTCTAAGCTTAGTGTTAGTTATTCAAAATTTTCGGATTTCAAGCCTCATATTTACTGTTCTATTGGTCATTTGTACAGTAGGAATTTGGTAAAATTGTCTTCATGAAAGTTGTTCTTTATTTTGTCTAGTTACATTTCTTTTTTTGAATCACTCTATTTGGAGTTTTATAGCTCAAGTTATGGCCTAAATACCATAATTGGCCGGATTGGACAGAATCCAAAATTCTGGGCAAAACTGGTTCTGCCAGATTTGATAACCTAAGTTTGGTTGGTAATTTGACTAGGTTATGGTCAGAATTTGGATTTGTGTTCTTCATGAAAGTTGTAGGTCTATGTTTCAGCTTTCTGTTGATAAAATTTTAGGTCAATTGGACATTTCTACACTGAGTTATGACCAAATGAATAAACATTGTTTATTTGGTCATTTTGCCCAAGCAGAATGCAGGTCACCCGGATTAGGGCAATTTTTAGACCAACTTGGTTTAGTTTTCTGGGCAGGGTTTATTCACCAAAGTTGTGCCATTATGTGTCTAGTTTCATGTCCAATTAGCCTTGTACCAATTGAACCTATACAACTCCATTTATGGCTACCCAAACCTACTGGACTCACAACCAGTCCTGCAGGTCACCAAGGGCAGCATGCCTAAGGTCAACTTGGTTATCCTTACTCACTTCAATTCCTCCTCACACACATTCAAATAGTCACTAATTGACTATTACAACATCATTTTGTGTCCAATTATATCTACTCACATGTTTGAGTTTCAAACCCTAACTCTAACATTCCAAAGTTACATTTTCTTGCA